>NC_089219.1:4481235-4805163 GCF_963924675.1 Phocoena phocoena
AGCGAAGACCCAATGCAACCAAAAATAAATAAATAAAAAAGCAGAACAGTAAGGACACCAACCTCCAGTGCCCTGGCCTTCACTGTGGGCAGGTGCGGGTGGAACTCAGGAAGGATGAGCATGAGGGGAGCCCTACACAAGCCGCACAGACACTGCCAGAGGCGTCAAGCGCACCCCCGATAAACGACAGAATCCGAAACCCAGAAAGTCCTGTCCTAGTCTGCACGCCTGCGAGGTGTTCACCAGTCCCGACCCCCTACACCCACCCTGATGCCAAAGGTGGGCTACAGCCAGGAAGGCAGGCGGGCGGGCAGGCGGAGCTTCTCCAGCCCCCGCGCTAGAGCTCACCACGCTCCTCCTTAGCGGCAAGCGGGCAGAGCCCAGGGTACGTGGAGCAGCAGAGGGACGCCCTGGGGCCAGTGCTCAGACGGCAGTCCAGGACCAGATCAGGAGCCACAGCACCCGCGTGCAGGGCCCCTGAGGAGTCGCTCCGGGATCCAACATGGAACGTGGACACTCATCACAGGAGCCCGGCCAACATGGGGAGGCTGAGGGCATGCAGCCCGCTTTCCACACGGTAAGACGTGGTCACTGTGTGTGCAGAGGAGGGTGATGTGCGCCACCAGGCCCCAAGGCCCCCAGGCGCAGCCCTGCACGGTCTTCTGGCAGGGACTCGGGAACCCTCCCTCACCTGTTTGGACTGTGGAGGTGCGTCCTGTTAAAGCCAACAGCCCGGACTTACAGGCACAAGGATGAAGACTGGAAGGCAGCAGCCCCGGGCGCTCAGAGTCTGTCTAACTTGAGGCCACGTCTGGGCGGCGGGCCGGGGAACAACAATGTGGGAAACGCTGCTGCCCTTCTGTCTTTTTCATGAGCTGGAAATCCCGTCCAGAACACACTCTCAGGCGAACTTGGGGGACAGATTCTCCGTGGCCAGGCGTGCGTCCCTCTGCCTGGGCAGCAGGGCCTCTCCCCACGGGGGCCTCTGGGTCAGCACTCTACGGGAGCAGACTCACCAAGGCCTGCGGGGTTGTCCCCCCATCCCCATGGTCGGCTGTGCGACTGGGAAGGGGCTTGCAAGGTGCAGGGCCAAGGGGACAGTGCTCCCGGGACCCCAGGGCCTGTCCCAGGAGACAGCACCAGGGGACGCACCGGCCCAGGAAGAGGACGCTCGTGAAGTGGCTGCGCTGCCTCGGCCCCGGCCCACACCCCAGCTCCTACCTGGGTTCAGGACGGGCTGGACGATGTCCCCGTTCCGCCACGTGGTCTCCATGCGCTCCAGCTTCTGGGCCTCGTAGCGCTTGCGGCCCTCCTCCTCCTGCCCCTGCCGGGAGTACTGCGGGGGGCACGGGAGAGGGTCAGGTCCGGGCCCCAGGCTCGGCTGCTGTGCACGCTGCCTTTCTGTGACTGGAACTATCTGTTCTTTCTCTGACAGCATATGTTTAATATAAATAACGAAAACACAGAGAAGGGGAACACATCATGTATTCCTCCCCCTGCAAGAGTGCCTGGGTCAAATGTTTGCGTTACGTCCTCCCTAGAATTATTTTCATGCCTGTGCATAAATAAAAGGTACTGCCATGCTGTATGTGAAGTTCAAAGGCATGGTATTTCCTCCTCTCACTGTATCCTCCTACCATAATTTATGTGATGGATCCATCATATCTGGGCCTTTAGTTTGCTCCCAATTTTTGACCATTAAAACAATATCAGGGGGCTTCCCTGGTGGCACAGTGGTTGAGAATCCGCCTGCCGATGCAGGGGACACGGGTTCGTGCCCTGGTCCGGGAAGATCCCACATGCCGCGGAGTGGCTGGGCCCGTGGGCCATGGCTGCTGGGCCTGCGCATCCGGAGCCTGTGCTCCGCAGCGGGGGAGGCCACAGCAGTGAGAGGCCCGCGTACCGCAAAAAAAAAAACAATATCAGGGACTTCCCTGGTGGCGCAGTCGTTAAGAATCCGCCTGCTAATGCAGGGGACACGGGTTTGAGCCCTGGTCTGGGAAGATCCCACACGCTGCGGAGCAACTAAGCCCGTGCGCCACAACTACTGAGTCTGCGCTCTAGAGCCCGCGAGCCACAACTACTGAGCCTGCGTGCTGCAACTACTGAAGCCCACGCGCCTAGAGCCCATGCTTCGCAACAAGGGAAGCCACCGCAATGAGAAGCCCGCGCAACGCAATGAAGAGTAGCCCCCGCTCGCTGCAACTAGAGAAAGCCCGCGCGCAGCAACGAAGACCCAACGCAGCCAAAAATAAATACATAAATAAATGCATATAAAAAAAAATCATACTGACAATCTCAGCCACTTACCATGTTATACCTACCCCATTCCTTCCTGGGATTCTTTCCTGGACATAGAACTACAGAGTCAGGGAGCCCCAGGAAGGCTGCACCCCCTCTCCCACAAACAGGGAGAGGAGGGAACAGGTCCCCGTGTGCCCCTAACACTGGGCAGCCTCACTCTGCTGACTCCTGGCCAGCTGACACCCACCAAAGCTAAAACAGCCCCCCTGACGCTTTCCTAATGGATCACGGGGGTTCTGACCCAAGAAGTTAAAAATAAAGGTGACAATCAAGGTTGGCACAATGGAGAATGTCGGGCCCTCTGGTGCCCACCGTCCTGGGGCCCAGTGTAGGGAACACCCCCTACCCTGGGATCCATCAGACGGGCCCGGGGTCCACAGGCCCCCTGACCAGCCTCGCCCTCCCTGCTGACCCCTGCCTGGCCGCTCTCCTTCTGATGGGCTCTGACTGCTGCCCTTCCATCCATTCTACCTGCATCTCCCGCTGAGCCTGCGGAATAGCCGCCAGGCTCAGGGCCCCGTGTGCTCCTCTCTGCCCCCTGCAATTTCAGACCTTCTTCCAAAAGCCACTTTTAAACATCTTGCTTTTCCTGCTCGTGGCTCTGCTCCAAAACTGCCCAGGTCTGAACACATTCCGTGGCTTAATTACCATTATCTTGGGCTTGCGACCCCGTCTCTAAAGGAGGCTGTGAAAGGAGCTGAGCGGTTTGTTCAAAAGAAACAAAGCATGGTGAGTATTCAAGTCGCCGTGGACAAAGCCTCTTCCTCCATAAACAGATGGTTCCCCCACGTCCCACCACACAGAGCAATGCCTCTAAGTGTAGAGTTTGTGCTGTGCCTTTCTAGTAAAACTCAAGGATGTCTTACGTGTCCTCAAGAAATGCCTTTTTAAGGGATTTTTGAAAAGCGAGCCAACCTCCCCAGTCTAATAAGTCCTCGTGCCCAGCACACTCCTCAGACCTCTGCAGTCACACGGTGACCAACGAGGGCCCCGGTCCTGACACGGGCGACGAGGACCAAGAAAACGCAGCCTGTTCACAAACAAACGCCTCCTGCTGGCTTTAAATCTGGGGACAACATCACGGGAACATCCTGACGATGGGCTGGCACTCAACTCTCACCCCCACGGACTCATCAAACTCAGCTGTTTTGAAGCAGGAGACAGCTCAGCTCAAACGTCCAAGGCAACAGTCAGTGCGAGCCTTTTAACTCAAGCTCATGTTTAGACACCAATAAAAACCAGTGTCCACTCTCCGATGGCCCCCAGCCTCTCGGGGGCCACAGCTGTCCCCGGCCACCGCAGGGGTCTCTTTTTCCATCACAGGGCCACCGAGGTCACTGTTCCCTGGGGGAAGAGGTGGAGCAAAGTGACAAAGTCCTCACTGAGTGACACTGAAGGGGGGGAGGTGGGTTTCCCCCAGGGAGACACACACATGTGGTCGGTCCACACACGCACATGTATGTGTGACAGCGGGTGTGTGTGTGTGTGTGTGTGTGTGTGAGATGCGTGTTCTGTGTGTAAGATACCTATGTATGTGTACGTGTGAGATATACGTATGATCAACCTGTGTGTAGTATATGTGCATGTGTGAGACGTAAGAGACACACGTAGACAGAGAGACGTATGTGTTCTTAATAAGTGACTGCTACCTGTGTAAGGGTTGGCAGGGGGATGCTGGCAGGACATAAGGAAGTCGGATGGTCGAGCTACCAGCACCTGAGCATAAATGCCCATGAGAGCCAGACCCGAGCTTTCCAGGACCCGATATCGCATGACTCAGCTGGGCCGTGCCAATGAAAAGAGCAGAATGAAACATTTCAAATGAAATGATGAAACGAAAACAGTTCAAATCAACTGAAGGCTTATACGTGGGCCTAGCATGTGTGGGGGGAAGAAAGTGCAAATAAACATTAGCAATGGCTGCGGCTGGGAGCCGTGTGGCTTCTCCCGTCTGGAGCGCTCTGCACCCGATGGGATGCTTCCGACACTCGCCTCTAACACGGGCAGAGTGGGTATTTACGTCTTATCGAACTCGGCTAAACAAAGGGAATGGGAAAGCTACCGGGGTCTCCGCCAGAAGGTGGGACGGAGGGCAGGGGATGAGAGGGGTGATACAGAGAGCTGCCCTGTCCCTGCAGGGACAGCGGAGACTTACACTGCCCACCCGCCCCTCCTCACTCCCCCCCACTGGCTGAAAACCCACTGGCTCTCAGCACTCGGGCCCCTGAGAAGCCAGAAGGAAACAAAAGCTAATGTGTTTGGCCCAGGAATCTCCCTTCAGCAGCAACCCCTTAAGATCCACCATGTGGTGCTGAAACCAGAGATAAGGCCTGCTAGAGATTTCTAAACCGTGTAGCATCTGAAAATTAGATCAGTTAAATAATGTGCCTGAGTGTTTACATGTGATGTGGCTAATTTAACACCAAGTGCTTAGTGGGAAAGATGAAAGCAGGGGTTAGCATGCTTGTAATCTCTAAAGGGAACCGTCGCTGCGCCTCAGACTCACGCCTGCTTCTTGGGTTTGAAAACCCCTCAGTGCTGCTTGAAAATGATGCAATTTCCATCTTGCCAGCAGCAGAGAGGAGAGCAGCTCCAGGAAGAATGGGGGCAGGGTGGGGGGAACACAGAGAGACAGAGATGGAGAGAGAGCTGGAGAGAGAGAGAGAGAGAGAGAGAGAGAGAAAGACAGAGGTGGGCTGGACTGAAGGCCAATGTTCTGGGTTGAACGGCGTCCTGTCAAAATTCCTGTCCACGTGGGACCTGTGCATGTGACCTTTTTGAGAACTAGGGTCTGTGCACGTGTAATTAGTTAAGACACGTGCGCACGCACACAGACAGACAGACAGACACACACACACGGGAACTCAGCCAGATGACAAGAGAAGCAGAGGTTAGAGTGATGCAGCCACAAGCCAAGGAATGCCTGCAGCCCCCAGGAGCTGGAAGAGGCAGGAAGGATCCCCCGCAGAGCCTCCAGTGGGAGCCCAGCCCTGCCCATGCCTTGATTGTGGACTTCTGGCCTCAGAACTGGGAGAGAATGAACTCGGTTGTTGAAGCTCCCCAGACTGTGTCACAGCAGCCCCAGAAAACTCAAACAGGTGGGAAGCGTGGGAACCATCCGGCTCACACCCTGGTCCTGAGCGCCCCTCTCTCCTCACACGTGGAGGGACAGGTGCCAACGATGCTGGCCTGGTGCTCCTGGCACTACCGCCCTGCCCTCAGGGTACCAAACCCTGGACCACCAACCTGATGCAGACCAAGGTCTAAGCACACTTCCTGTTCTGCATGGAGAGAGCTCCTGCTACCAAGATTCTTTTCTAAAGTCTAGACTAAACGGCAGCTGGAGCCCAGCAGCTGGTCACCCCCCAGGAAAACGCCCCGCCGGAGCCTGGACTGCATCCATAGAGGCCCAGGCAGGGTCCCAGGTCAGATGTGAGCTGGCACAGGGAGAGGGCAGGGAACGCCCCCGGGCTGACATCCGCAGCAGCACAACAAGCAAGGCCCCCATCACCCCAAGTGACCCAGGCCCACAGGAAGGTGCGCAGGGGGGGAGGTGGGATGGGAAGGGCTTGCAGTGGGGGGGAGGGGACAGGGACCGTTCCTCCGTGTGCTCTATACCAGGGGTCCCCAACCCCCTGTTAAGAGCCAGGCCGCGCAGCAGGAGGCGAGCGGCGGGTGAGAGAGCGAAGCTTCATCTGCCGCCCCCCATCGCTCGCATTACCGCCTGAGCTATCCATCCATCCCCCCTTCCATGGAAAAATTGTCTACCACGAAACAGTCCCTGGTGCCAAAAAGGCTGGGGACCTTTTACTGCTCTATACAGCTCCTAACTGTCTGGTTCCCAGTTTTATTATTCTTAAAAGTTTCTTCTACAGACCACAGAAAAATGCTCCCTGAGGGCAGACACTGCTAAGCCAGGCCCCGGCCCTCTGGGAACGGCCCTCCCTCACAGGGGTTAGAGCAGAGCACCAGGCCTCCGGGGAGAGCCGCTCAGGCGTGTCCTCGGGACATCCTGGGCCAGGGGAGCCACACGAGGAGGAGTGGGGTGCCGTTAGGGAAGGAGCTAAGTCCCTCTATCAGCCCCATGTGCCCCCTCCAAACGCCTGCCCCCCGAGCCTGCCTGCAGCGGGGCCCCCGGGAGTGAACATGGCCAAGTCTCTTCCCCCAGAGACGCCTCTGTCCACAGCAAAACCAAAATGAGAGGAACCAAGGCAGGAAGCAGACACAGCAGGGGGAGAGAGCGGGGCTGAAGCAGAGACGTCCCAGCCTGTGCCCCCAGGACTGGACGCCTGGCACAGCCCCATCACCCGCCTTCCCTCCGGCCAGGATCCTCTGGGTGGGGTGTCCGCGGGGCCCAGGCCAGCCCCCACTGGCATTCCCAGCATGAAGGATCCCAGGAGGGACGCCCCTTCCCATTGAGCCTCCTGCTACAGCCCAGCCCTGCCCGATGCTGCTCTCCTAGGACCCGGGCCCCTGCCACCCACCCGGGAGAAGTGGGAGGGGACTCCTTACCACCACCGGAGGCACCTCCAGGACCTTGTCCACGTTCTTCAGCGACAGGGGCACATACCACAGGGTGGCCTTATTGGTCAGCTTTTTGGTACCTTCAGAGAAGACAAACACGTGAGTGATGGCTGGGAGCCGGCAGGGCGCCGGGCACAGGGCAGGCAGGGCCGATGCCACCTGTGGCCCCCACCACCAAGGCCTTCTTCAGCCGTGAGGTGCATGTGTGGGCACAGACCGGGGAGAGGCATGGCCTCCAGCCTGCCCCCACCCTGAGGCTGCTGGAAAGACTGCAGGTCACGCGGTCTAAGCCTGGGGGGCCTGGGCCTGTCGGCTTTCTAGCACTTTCTAACTCGGAAGGCCCGCATCTGGAGGGCACTGACTCCAGGCAGGCCTCCCGGGAGCCTCCGGAGCGAGAGGGAGGGAAGGGCTGTGGGGAGGGGCAGACTGGCCACCAAGAAGAGCTCCGGCTGGACAGGAAGCAGCTCATGGACCCGAGGCGGAGGGGCGGTGGAGGCAGAGCCCACCCAGGCAGCGGGGCCGCAGCCCAGAGCACAGCCATGGGGTGGGCTCATCACAGCTCCCGCCCCCACGGCCCCTCCCTTCCCCAGGGCCACCTCCTTCCAGGTGGGAGGCGCCACACCAGCCACTTTTGCTGCTGGTGACTCAGCGCTCCAATGCAGAAGCTTCCAAATGGGGGCTGAGAGAGGGCGGTGGGCTGCTGGCTTCTGCTCTGGGCTGAAGGACAGGAAACAGAACCTTCTCTGGGGCTCTGAGCCCAGCCTCAGGGCAGAGTGGTGCCGTCAGGGCGGGAGGCCTGTCTAGGCTGAAAACCATGGGCCAAAGGAGCCTGGAGATCACTTGGTCCACACCCCTCACTTGTACAGGAGGAGCTTGAAGCCCAGAGAGGTCAAGGGGATTGCCTAGGCTCACACAGCAACTCGACGCCATTCTGAGTACAGACCCGGACCTCCCAGGTCCCAGTAATTTCAGAGAAGTGTTTTCAAGGAGGCCTTTTAGAAGTTGCCTCTTCAACATGGACGATTCCCAATGTGGTGGCTATCAGGAGAACTGCAGGACAGAGAGAGGAAGTGGAGAAGCAAGGAGCAGCCCGGGGGCGGGGGTTTGCCCTGAAGTCCCCCTCAGTAACTCACTTCCTACCAGTTCCTTCTGACCTGCCTTCCCAAGGCGAACCTGGGCCTTCAGTTTCCTCCCCTTAAACGTAGCCCCAAGGACCAAGCCAAGCCCTGGCGGGTCAATTAGAAAGAGGGTGAGGCCCCTGGCGCCCCAGGCCTGCTCCTCGTGCCAGGATGTCCGCCGCTCCGCCCGGGCCCCACGGCACCACCAGGACCACAGGCAAATAACACGGAAAAATATCTTCACTGCACTTTGACAGAGTGAATCTGACAACCTGTTTTGGGGAATAAAGATTTCCTGTTTGACTCAGCTAGAGCCAGCCTGACAAGCTGGTTTCCGTGGAAACCCCAAGTGGCCCTCCTCCAGACCCAAATGAACACCGTGGAGCAAATAAGGCAAAACACGCTAATTGTACTTTATCATTTAATAAAACCATCAAAAGACAAGTGCGGTGCTAAAAACATCTATTCTGAAATCTTGAGAGCTCCCAGCTATTTTCTGGAGTGATTCGCAGCAATCACGCCCCAGTTAGCTTAATATTTTGACAGGTGCCGGGGATGAATGAGCAAAGGTTTGCTGGTTGTCTGCCTGGGTGCATGCTCGCCCGGCTGCCTCACGGCAGGCGGCAAGGCCCCGAGCGAGGGGGATGCACAGAACGGGGGCTCTGCCCCCTGGGGCACACGAACAGCTTCAGGGTTCAGCCTGGTTGCCTGTTTGTCCGCCCAGCCCGGTCTCCCCACCTGTCCGAGTCCACCCGCCCACCTGGCCCGTGTTCACAGAGCACCTGCTGGGTGGCCCTGCCCCAGACCAGGCAGCCACATGGCCTGCCCTCGCAGGGCTCCCATCCTCGTGGACACGCGGGCAGAGATTCATCAAGACAGGAAGGCCTCAAGACACAGGGTTCCAGAGTAAAAGAGACTCACACAGATCCAAACATGGAAAGACGGAGAGAGTTTGAGAGATGCACAGACACGGTGCTGAGACCCAGAGAGGGGCACCCGGAGGTGAGAGTAAGGGAGGGGGCGCCCGGCCCTTCAGCAGGGGCTCCAGGGCAAGGCGGGCAAGGTGACTGAGACGTGTAGAGAAGGCACAGCCCCAGGGCTCCAGGTCTCGCCGTCCCCATCCTGTGATCCGGCCCTGGGGTCTTCCCGGGGCCTCGCCCCCCGCACCCCATCTCGAAAGGCTGGGCAATGCTGGCCGGCGCCCCTGTGCTCTGAGCTTGGTCCCTCTCACGAGCACAACGCCCGGCCCGCTGTCCCGGGAGCCCGTGCTCCTCAGTCACTTCTCTCCTTCTCGGGGCAGCTCAGGCTCTGCGTGTCCATCCTTCAGGGTCAGGGCGGCTGGGGACACTGGCGGGTGCAGAGCATCCTGACTGCGGGGTGGGGGCTGTCATCTTGCCACCACAGCTCTGGGCAAGCGCTGCCTGCCTCCTGCCCGCTCCTGCCCCCAGAGGGGGGATCCCACAGAAAGTGGGGTGGGGCACGTCCTTGTAGACAAGGCCCTCTGCCCGCTTCCCCTCAGCGCAGAGGCCCAAATCTTCCTGACTCATCCACTCCTTCATTCATTCACTCATCAGTGACTGAGTCCGCGGCTGTTGTGAGCCAACAAGAAAGCACGGACCTTTCCCCTCTTGTGTCAGGAGCAGGGAGGCTCAACCCCCAGCACAGCCCAGGAGAGCAGGGCTGGGTCACGTGGAGGGGGGGGGAGGGGGGATGGAGGGAGTGGCCCGCCCCGCCCTGGGCCTCCTCCCAGTGGGCTGCCAGCCCCAATGTGGGGAGTCAGGGCCAGAGGACCCCTTTCTGTGCCACAGCCCGAGACCAGCATCCAAGGTCCCTTAGATGCCAGAGCTTTCTGCCAAAGACCAGGCTCAGGCCACAGACGCAGGACATGGGGCACAAGCCCACTGACCGCTCCCCACCCCCACCCCCGCCCCAGGCCGTGGCTCGGCTTAATCGTTCACTGTGCAGTGGCTGGGCCTGCTGCGGTCACCGCAATGCTCCAGATGAATAACTGAGCTCCTGGCCCGTGTCGGGGAGAAGCCTGGAGCCCGTTAAAGACCTCTGAGCACAGCGCTCTGCAGGCAGCCATGGCTGAGGAGAGGGCACCGGCAGGAGGCACAAGGACCCAGGCAGCTCCTTCCTCTAGAATGAGCACGGACTCTCCTCTGGGTGCGACAGTGGGTGGCCTGGGACGAGGCAGTGGGCAGTGAGGGGCCCAAGGGGCCTGCCTGCCTCAGCATCTCCGTTATAAAAAGCAGCGACTGTGAACCGAAGCCACACTCCCCTGCAGTGCCCAGTGGGAGGGTGAGAAGGGGTTTCCATGGTTACCACTCCGAGGAAGAGAATATTCAGATCAAAGCAGAGTCAAAGGTTCGCCCAGGGAGCTCCAGCCTAGGCCTGGCTTGTGGGGCCCAGGGGAGCAGAGCAGAAGCCAGGGCAGCGCCTTCCAAGGGGCAGCAGCTTCCAAGGGGTAGCAGCTCCACCGTGCAGGGAAGGGCAAGGTGGGGGCTGGGGAGACGGCAGGGGGGCCGGAGGGCGGCATGCGCCCTCCCAGCCCGTTCCCACCCTTCTGCCCGGACCAGCTGGCCGCCAGGCCCCTTCTTCCCCAGGAAGGCAGGGGGGCCGTACCCTGGGCTCGTTGCCTAACTCGTCTGCGCCCCCGTTTCCCCGTCTGCAAACGAAGCGAGGACGGCAGAAGTCCCTGCTCACAGGTGGAGGCAGAAATGCAGGGAGGTCACCCACAGACAGTGTTAGGACCATCCAGGGGCAGTCAGCCCTCAATGGACGTGGGCTGCGGCTGCTGCCTTATTTCTACTGTCACCGTTGTTCCCAGCCCCGCACGCGGGCTCAGCAAGTGGAAGTTACCTGTGAGGATGTTTTCGGACATCACATGGACCTGAACCTCCACTGAATGCTTGGAGGTGTAGGTGATCTCCGCACTGACGTGGGCCACCTCGCCGATGCACATGGGCGACAGGAAGTCCGTGCGCTCCACCTGGGCCAGGGCGGCCACACAGCACTCCTGCAAAGACCAGAGGCGGGTCAGCCTCCCACGAGGCCCCACCCTGGACACGCTCCCCCAAAAAGGCCCTTGGTTTTTTCCCCACTGTTAAAGTAGCGCAAGTTATTGCCACCACACACTCCTACGTGCAAAACCAGGAGATGAGGCACTGCCCGAGGGCAACCCGGCAAAGCAGCTGATACAGGCGATTCTGAGTGGTGGGGTTCCGAGCAGCCTGTTTCTTTTTTCTGACTTTTCTACAAAAGATACGTATTACTTGTGCAATGAAACGTGGAAAAAGGCATACATACTTATTTTTTTTTTTTTTTTTTTTTTTTATAAATTTATTTATTCATTTATTTATTTTTGGCTGTGTTGGGTCTTCGTTTCTGTGCGAGGGCTTTCTCCAGTGGTGGCAAGCGGGGGCCACTCTTCATCGCGGTGCGCGGGCCTCTCACTGTCGCGGCCTCTCTTGCTGCGGAGCACAGGCTCCAGACGCGCAGAGCTCAGTATCTGTAGCTCACGGGCCCAGCTGCTCCGTGGCACGTGGGATCTTCCCAGACCAGGGCTCGAACCCGTGTCCCCTGCATTGGCAGGCAGACTCTCAACCACTGCGCCACCAGGGAAGCCCCATACATACTTATTATGGAAAATTTGGGAAGTACAGAAAAGGAGGCGGAGGAGGGAAGATCCCTCCTCCCATCCAGAGATAACCATGGTTTCTATTTGGGCATCTTTCTTTCCAGGCTTTTTGCCCCAAGAACAGGGGTTCTACTGGTTCACTTGTTTGGCTGTCTGGCTCCTTGTTTTGCAGTTTTAGTCATAGACAGTTGTCACTTACAGTCATGTATAGCTGTCATATATAGTCTTACGTAGTCGTGCAAGCACTAAATATACACTTTCACAATCTGCTTTTTTCACTCAACAGGAGAAAAAATAACCTGCCCGTGTTGTGACAAGCTCTTAGAAATCACAGTTCTTCTTTTTAAATGTTATTTATCCTTCAAATAGGCAACCCATTCTCATGACTCAAAATTCAAAAGGAACAAAAGGGTGTATGTCCCCGGCCACCCAGGACCCCTGGGTAACTGGATGGACGCAGCCAGTCAGCACGTGCAGGTGGGGTCCAGTGGGATCCACTGGGGAGCTCACATTCTATGAAAGTGAGGCACTTACTTCCTCATTTCTTTTCTTGACACTTTCTACGACTTCCACTTCACGATACTCCATTGCAAAGATATTTCTAGACGGCCAAATAAAATATTCTTCCGTTGTCAGGTTTGTATCAACCTCAGTTGTCTCTTATTATAAATAACCCTGTGATGAAGGTCCTTTTAGTTAAGTCATTTTCAGTATTGGGGATTGTTTCCAGGGTGTTCCCAAAGTGCTTCGCAGAAGGGCAGAGTGCTTGACGTGGCCCCAGCACTCCCACACCAGCACTGAAAATCAGCTTTTTTTTACGTTTAGTTTTTATTGAGGTAACATTGGTTTATATCATTGTGTAAGTTTCCTGTGTAACAACATTATATTTCTACTGTATACCCTACAGCGTGCTCACCACCAAGAGTATAGTTTCCATCCATCACCAGACAGTCGATTCCTTTACCCATTTTGCCCCTGGGCCACTCCCCCACCCCCCTCTGCTAACCACTGCCTTGTTCTATCTATGTATTTTTGGTTTGTTCATTTATTTTTTGTCTTTTATAGTCTACCTATGAACAAAATCATCAGGTATTTGTTTTTCTCCATCTGACTTATTTCACTTAGCATCATTCCCTCAAGGACCACCCATGTAGTCACAAATGGCAAGATTTCATCTTTTTTTTACCTCTGAGTAACATTCCATTGTGTGTTTGTGTGTGTGTATACCATTATTTATTTATCCACTCATCCATCAATGGGCCCTTAGGTTGCTCCATGTCTTGGCTGCTGTAAACAATGCTGCCATGAACACAGGGTGCAGATACCACTTCGTATTAGTGTTTTCATTTTCTTTGGATACATACTCAGAAGTGGAATAGCTGGATCATATGGCAACTCTATTTTTAGTTTTTGAGGAACCTCCAGGCTGTTTTCCACAGTGGCCGCACCAGTTTACATTCCCACCAACAGTGCATGAGGTCCCCTTTTTCTCCACATCTTCACCAACACTGGTTATCTGTTGTCTTTTTAATAACAGCCATTCTGGCAGGTGTGAGGGGAGATCTCATTGTGGTTCCGATCTGCATTTCCCTGATGATTAGTGATGTTGAACATCTTTTCATGTGCCTGTTGGCCATCTGTATATCTTCTTTGGAAAAATGTCTATTCAGTTCCTCTGCCCATTTTTTAATCGGGTTGTTTATTTTTTTGTTGTTGAGTTTTATGAATTCTTCATATATTATGGAATCAGCTTCCTTTTCATCCATGCTAACCGAATGACACAAAAGACAATCTTACGTGTGAGCCACAGGACCGTGGATCTTCACGGCCAAACACAGCACCTGGCACTTTTTGGACTTTCTACCAGAAACCAATCAGGGTTTTTAGGACACTGGACAGCATGGGTACCCCTGAGCTGGGTGGGGAGCAGGGAGCAGATGGGCCCACTCTCGAGGGCCTGTCGGTGCCGTGCCAGCGCTGGACTTCACTTTTCCAGCTGGTCCCCACAGCACCCCTTCTGCAGGGGTTGGAGATATTAAGCTTGTAAGTGACAGTCAGTTCAAGCTCTGGCATGTCTGCACTCTTCCCACCAGCCACCTGCCACCACCTGTGGCACCAAAGCACCTCTCCCACCTGCGCGAGAACTCACCTGACACCTGGCAAACATGCAAATTCCCTGACCCGCCCCAAACCCACAGAACCCGCCTCTTTGGAGGGACGCCTGGGGACCTCCATCTTCACACCTTCCCCCGAGATTCTCAGACACACGGGGGTCCCCTGATGGTTTCTGTTCCTATAAATGTCCTGGAATCAGCTCTCAAAGCAGCAGAGCACGAGCTGAGCAGGCAAGTGCAGCTTGTGGCGTCCCCCCTCTGCCTTGCCGGGGCCCTGTCCCCCGACCCCCGCCCCACACAGACGTGTCACCCCTGACGCTAAAACAATGCGAGGGAATTGCTGGGCGTCACCCCGAGTACATTTGTGTGGCTACAGCGCCACCCACTGGCGGAAAGCTGGAAAGGCAAGTGCGAAGTGAGGGGGGCAAGAACGCGGGGCCAGCCTCTGGGCCACTTCTGGAACTACCCAAGCTCCGCCTGCAAGACCCAAAACGAAATAAAGCAGCTGTCTTTGTTGAAGGGTGGCTAAACTATGGAATGAATATGTCCGCACACAGGTAACACTCCTATACGTTAGTTAATATTTTAAATGGAAATGCAGCTCGTTTCTTCTGCCTTTAAACATCTGAGCCTTAGATGGACCCCAGCCTTTTTAAGGCTACAGAGGCATTCCTTCACTTGTGGTGGCATCTATGGAGCCAGGCCCTGCACTCGGTGCCTGCCCCTGGCCTGGGGTCTGGTTGGGGGACGGATGACAGATAAGCACGTAGCAGGTGCTCCGGAGAGGGCAGCGTGAGGTGTGGGGGGTGGGAAGTGGGGTTCAGGTGCCGATGTGGGCGGGGCAGCTGCAGGTGAGGGGCTGAGACCTGGATGCTGAGGTGTCAGGCAGGAGAAGGGGTGGGGTGCAGACACCCCAGGCAGAGGGGAGGGCAGGGCGACCCCGGGGGAACTGAAGGCTGCTGCTGAATACATGTCCAGCTGGGTGTGGACGGCACAGGCTGGGACCCAGGCAGCTCCAACTTGACTGGGAGCTGCCGTTTCCCAAGACCTAGCGGGCCACCCCAGGCACTCCATAAAGACCTGTGTGACCCAGAAATTCAAAACACAGGCTGACAAATGTTCATTCAGTGTGAGCGTCTCCGAGCTGTAGGTGTCTGTGGCTCCCAGCGGCTCAGACACACCCGGAAGTCCCTGCTTCGGGGCGTAAACTAGGAGGAGCGGCCCCGACCCGGGAAGCAGCCGTGAGGGTCTGATCAGCATCTAGCCCAAGAAGCACCCTCTGCCATGCTCCCGAAGGCAGCCTGAGTCGCACTGCCCATTGGGCACAGATGCCTGGAAAACCACGGGCCTGAGCTCCTGAGGGGCCACGGGGCTTTGAGCCGGGACAGCAGCTTCAGAAGCAGAGCCAGAGGAAACAGGTCTGCGCCCTGGACTCAAATCCCAGCTCTGGCACTAGCTCTTGACCTGGTCTCTCTGCAAAATACAGATAATAAATGGTACCAGTGACTGCCGTCAGGATTCAAGTGGATGCTGTGTGGAGAGGAGGGGTGGGCTGCCCTGCTCTCACAGAAACGTAGGGATCAAGGTCCAGAAAGAGTGAACTCCTACTGCTCTTGTTATGTGACCTGCACCTGCCCCCTCACCCACCCAGGTCCTCTCGGCTGATGCCCACTCAGAGGATGCAGCTCTGTGACCTTTGGGAGCCACATGACTTTTCCGGGCCTCCGTTTCCTCACCTGCAAAGTGGGGTTAAGGAGATTCCCCAGGTAAGGAAGGTCAAGCACGCAGTGTGGCCACTGATGCATCGTAAGTGTGCATTAAACAGAAGCTCTCCGCAGACAACTACTCCAGACACACAGCTAATGGGAGCCCACTGCGTTCCAGACCTTGGCCTAGGTGCTAAGGGAATCCAGCAGGGAAGTGACGGGCAAAAGTCCTTGCTCTGGTGGGGCTTACGTTCTAGTGGGGGAAGCAGCCCAGAGCTAAATGAGCAAAACGCAGCGTGCCAGGAGGGGCAGTGCTGTGGACAAGAGCTGGGAGCAGTGAGGGAGCCGGTTGTCGGGGACGTGGAGATCGTATTTACGCAGAGACTGGAAGGAAGGGGGAGACACGTGGGTCTCTGGGGGAAGAGTGGTCCAGGCAGGGGAAAGGTCCAGTGCAAAGGCCCTGGGGCAGGAATGCTGGCGTGGCCCAGGGGCGTGACGAGGGGAAGGAGTAGGAGCCGTGCCCTGACTTCACACAGGATGGGTTTCTCTGGCTGCTACTGGACAGCAGACCAGGGGCAGGGAGGCCTGTTAGGAAGCTGTTAGGCAATCTGGGCAGGAAGCGGCAGTGGCTCGGCCCAGATGGTGGTGGGGCTGGTGTGCAGTGTTCGGACCTGGAACTATCCACAAGGTGAAGCCAATGGGACTGGATGCCAGGGTCCACGGGTGGGAGGAAGAGGGGGTCAACGGAGGATCCAGAGGCCATTTACTGAGCAGAGGGAGGCCATGGGAGAAGCAGCCTGGGAGCGGGCCCCAAGTGTGTTTTGGGGCCCATCCAGGTCGAGGGTGGATTAAGCATCCAGGGGGAGCCAGCTAAGAGGCACCAGCTGGACAGAGGACCTCGGGGCTGTGTCGTGGTACTAGAGCCACAGGCTGGATGAGACCACCAAGGGAGTGTGGGTGGCAGTGCTCCCGGCGCACCCAGAGCCCCAGCAGAGCCATTCAGAGGCCAGCCTCAGCCCCCTGGAGCTGCCTGGGGCTCATGCCCCCTTCCTGAGCCTGGGATTCCAGATCGCTATCTTGGGGCCACCAGCCCAGAGGCATCTCCCGGCCAACAGGCCAGACCTGCACCCCAGGCTCACTCTGGGGAAGGAGTGAGAACAAACAAGTCTCAGGCAAGTATCCAAGCTCTCTGGACCTCAGCTCCCTCATCTGTGCAGTGGGGATAATACAATAACCACCTCGACCTCTAAGGGGTGTCGTGAGGACGACACAAGCTAAATGCTACAGAGCTTTGCAAAACCCTAGGTGGTCACTGAACTCTGGCGGTTACCAGGGCATTGTCACCCACTTGGCCTCCCTCCCTCCCCAGTCCTGGGGCTCTTCCTTCCCAGCGTCCAGCCTCTCTTGCCAGGCCTGGCTGGGACCCTCACCGTCCCCCTCTCGGAGGGTCTACCAGGGGCCTGGCCCCCACCTCAGCCCCGGCCCCTCGGGCTCAGGCCGGTCCTTACAGCCACCAGAGGGCGCTCTCTGAACGTGGCCGGGTTTGCCCCAGAACTTCAAGGGCGAACTCTTAGCAGGCGGGAGAGCCCCTTCCTCATATGGAGGGCCCCCAGCCCAACCCACTCTCACTCCTCCCCAGGCGAAGGCCCCCAGGCTCACGTCCACCCACACACACTCACCCCGGCTCGGTTCAGTCTACACACGTGCACACGCATGCACACATGCACAGTCTGCGCGGGCGTGGAATCGGCCTCTGGGCCTGGAGGACAATGGCACAGCAAGTGGCTCGCCGGGGCCCCCAGGTGCACAAGGCCTCAGGCTTCCTCGGAGTCGCTTCCGCGCCCGCCCGGTGCCGAGTTGGCAGTTGGGGTACAAGACTGACTCCTTCCCCCAGCACCCGAGGGGGGCTTCAGAGAGAACGACAGGTCCCGCAGGGCTGGGGGCCGGGCAGGAGATGATGGGCTGAATTCCCCGCAGCTGCCCTGAAGCCTGAAGCCACCAGCCTGGCCCTGTCTGGGCGGCGGGAGGAGAGCCGGCAACATCGCAGGAGTCTGTGCGGGCCTCTGCGGCCCGGAAGCCACCAAGGGGAGAGCCCAGACTTGCATGTGGACCCAGGGTCAGTGGAGCAGGGGAGGCGTCCGGGTCCAGGCGGTGTGACACCCAGGATTAACTGCCGCCCATGGAGGCTCCGGGGGGGCTGGGCCCCCGGGGGCTCAGGAAGCTGACTCTCCCTGAACACAGCGGGAGGGCTGGAAAGGTGGCTCTGTCAGCTGGCAGCTCTCAGCTGAGTTTCTGGAGGTCCCCACCCCTCCTCGCTGAGCCCCAAACCAACTGCCAACGCAAGGGGTCCCCAGTCCAGAGCCGGAGCTTCCCAAAACCCCCCAAGGCCCAGGGACCGGGGCGGGGAAGGCTCCAGGCCTGGCCTCCACCCAAACTCCCTTCCTGACCCGACAGTGGACAGGGGTGCGGCACCGCCAGAGGGGACGCCAGGCCCCCAGGGCCCGGGGTCTTCCACGTGACGCTCACCCCGTTCTGGCTGTTGCAGTGCCGGGTGCTGATGATGGCCCCTGCCTCCTCGATCATCTTCAGGATGGTTCCTCCGTGGACGTTGCCGGCCACATTGGCGTCATCCGGCCGCATGATCCTGGGCGGGAGGGGAGAAGCAGCAGGGTGAGCCTCGGGAAGGACGTCGCTTGTGAACAGCAGCAACCCCTGGGAGGGGCAGAAGGCCCTCCAAAGGGCCCGACGGCTCCCAGAGAAGGAAAAAGAACTTCCCGCGTGTTTGCTCAGGGTGGGTGCTGATCTGACAGCCAGACAAGGGGCTGCAAGGTCGTGTTTCCACGTGTCTCCACCTTCCTGCCCTAGGGCCGCAGGCACCCGGCCTGGCAGGTACCAGGAAGGGCGGGTGGCGGGGACTTTCCGCAAAGGCCGTGAGCGTGGCAGCAAGGCGACCCGGCTGTGGGGCGCCCAGCGCACCTGCCCCTCCTGGTTTCCAGGACTGCCAACGACCAGCAGAGCTGAATGAGCACAAGGACACGGGCTCCGACCCCTTGGAAAATGGACAAATTCCCAGGACCACCACCTCCATCAGGAGTCCCAGGGGAGCTGGCCTCGTGCGGCCACAGATGTTCTGAGAACTGGAAACAAGTCGCAGCATCCAGACCCATCAGCAGGTGAATGCCCGCTTGCCACCTGCCCCTGGGCTCTGAGAGAGCACCAGAGGGGCCCGATTCCCTGGGATTGAGAGCTGGGAGCTCCCCAAGGTCAGGAAGGCCTGAAATGCCACCCCATTTCCTTGCCGTGGGCAGTGGGGAAGCGCCGTGAAATCCACGGAGTCCCAACAGGCCAGCCTCGTGCTCCTACCTTGGGCAACCCCAGAGAGGTTGGCACTTTCCCAGACTCCAGTCTGGCTGATGAAATCTGCCTGCACCAGCCTCAGGCCCAGAGACAGGTACCAGGCAATGAGCGAGTGTGCGGTTCCTAGGTGCCCAGCATCCCTGGGCCCACCCAGCCTGTTCCAACCCACTGGCTAGCGTGGCCTCCGAGGCCGGACCCCCCACTCTGGGCCACGGAGCTCCACTGCCCTCCGGGTCTGGCTCCTTTCAGGCAGACTCAGAGATCGTTCCTGGCTCCCACTCTTACTGGCTGGGTGACCTGAACAAAGCTGCCAAAACCCTCACTTCTCCGCTTCCTTGTCTGTAAAAGAGGAAGAACAGCACCGCATTTGACGGTGGGGAAGACTGAATCCCTCGAGACAATGCAAATGACAAGCTCCGTGGCTGTGCCTGGCACACAGTCAGACATAAACGTTCACCAGCACTTCTCCCCTCTTCTCTGAGTGTCAGCCAACTGACCGCAGGAAGGCTGGAGGCTCCAAGAAAGAGCCGTAGCTGCCACTTTCTGGAGCAAATGAGCACCGACATCCTGGGGTGACTGACAGCTGTCTGTACCTGTCGCCCACCCCCAAATGTCACCCCCTCATCCTGGGGTGCGGGCATTCAGGCCGCCTGCTTCTCACCTGCATCACTGGCTCAGGGGCAGCCGCGACGGTCCCCAAGCAGTGACCCGGGGAACCCCCGGAGCACAGGAAAGAAGCGTCACTTGGCTTCTCAAATGTTCACTTTAAAAGATCTTTAAATCAACTCAAAATAGATTAAAAACTTGAACACAGACCCGAAACCATAAAACTCCTAGGAGAAAACATAGGCCTTAGCGATGATTTTTTTAGATTTGACACCAAAAACAAAGGCAATAGAAGCAAAAATAGACAAGTGAGACTACATCAAACTAAAAAGCTTCTGCACAGCAAAGGAAGCCATCAAATGAAAAGATAACCCGTGGGATGGGAGAAAACATTAATATCCAGAATACATAAAGAACTCATAAAACTCACAGAATAGCCAAACAAACAAACAATCCAATTAAAAAATGGGCAGAGGATCTGAATGGACATTTTTCCAAACAGGCACATGAAAAGCTACTCAACATCATTAACCAGCAGGGAAATGCAAATCAAAACCACAATGAGGGGACTTCCCTGGTGGTCCAGCGGTTAAGACTCCTCGCTTCCAAAGCAGGGTGCGTGGCTTCGATCCCTGGCCAGGCAACTCAAGATTCCATACGCCGTGTGGTGCGGCCAAAAAATAAAAACATTAAAAAAAAAAAACCAACACAATGAGATCTCACCTCACACCTGTTAGAATGGCTATTATCAAAAAGACAAGAAACAAGTGCCGGCAAGGATGTGGAGAAAAGGGAACCCTTGTGCACTGCTGATGGGAGTGTAAACTGGCACAGCCACTGTGGAAGACAGCCTGGAGTTTCCTCAAAAAATTAAGACTAGAACTATCATATGATCCAGCAATCTCACTTCTGGGTATTAATCTGAAGGAAATGAAATCACTCTCTTGAAGAGATATCTGCAGCCCCACGTTCACCGTAGCATTATTTACAGCAGCCAAGACATGGAACAACCTAAGTGTCCACTGATGGATGAATGGATGAAGCAGACATGGTGCGTGTGTGTGTGTGTACAATTCAGCCATAAAAAAGAAGGAAATCCTGCCATTTGCAACAACACGGATAGACCTTGAAGGCAGTTAAGATCCATTAGATAAGTCAGACAGAAGAAGACAAAAACTACTTCATTTTCCTTATACGTGGAATCTAGAAAGCTCAAACACACAGATACAGAGAACAGACTGGTGGTTGCCAGAGGCCGGAGGGGTTCCGGGGGGATGGGTTAAAACAGGTGAAGGGGGTCAAAAGGTACAAACTTCCAGTTATAAAATAACTCATGGGGATGTAACGTACAGCACGGTGACTAAAGTTAACAACACCATGTCATATATTTGAAAGTTACGGAGAGAGCAGATCTCAAAAGTTCTCATCACAAGAAAAAGAAATTATAGCGATGTGAGATGATGGGTGTTAACTGAACTTACCGTGGTGATCATTTCACCACACACACGTATGCCAAGTCACCATGTTGTACGGTTTTATATGTCAATCATATACCCATAAAACTGAAAATAAAAAATAATTAAAAATTTTTTAAACTTTAAGTTTAAAAAATTCAAGCTTATACCAGAGTTGTGGGGTTTTTTTTAAGCTTAAGAGGTAGCCAATTCAAATAACAAAACTGCTGTATCAGACTCTTTCCTTTGTATTTGTTTTCAACTTAGTAAAGACCAGATGGTGCATCTCTGCGTGTGGGAACCAGTGCCTGGTGGATGCCGAGGTGGGGTAAGGGCTGGATGGGGGTTCCAGACAGGTGAGGACCAAAACGTTTTGACACCAGGAGTACCAGAGCCTGCCTCTGGCAGAGCCTGGTTCCTTTCTGTGGGTTTGCCTTTCCCGGTCTGTAAAGTGGGGCTGCCCACACCAGGCTGGTGCAGAGGGATGCAGGGCCAGGGGGAGAAGTGCAGACAGAGGGCCCCAGGGTGCAGGAGGAAGTGCTTGCATCCGGCAGGGCCCTGAGGAGGAAGGGACTGATAAGGAGGTGGCCTCTGAAATAGGAGAACAGGGGATGGCGCCTGCGCCACCCTGCCACACTGGGGGTCCCTGGGGACCCCACGCCATCAACATCCCACTGCCCCCGGGATCCCTGGGCACTTAGGAGTAAATGCCAGGCGCTCCAGACTGCATACTCTCCAGCCCCCTCCCGACCTGGTCACCCTGGGTCCTGCCCCAAGGACCATCCTAACCCCCGAGGCCGGCTGGCCACCCAGGCAGGCAGCGCAGACACAAACCTTCCCCCAGGACCTGACCCTGACTCGGCTCTGCAGTTCCCGCAGACACAGGGGAGCAAGAGCCCAGCTCACTCACCCCTTTCCTGTGGCCCCAAATCAAGACTCCTTCCCCATGGCCTCACTGTGGTTCCTTCCTGGCCTCCATCCACATGCTGAGCTATGATCCCACACCTGCCCTCCCTCCCTCCAAAGGGCTCAGGAGCTGCTGGGCAGGGTCCTCCTCAACCCACTTTCCCTAGAGCTCCCCCTACGCGTGTCACCTCCAGGCAGGACTGGGAGGAAGGAGGGCCGCCAGAAGAACATGCGGCCCCTCTGTGGAGCTTCTGTTTTCCCGCTTTTAGTAAAGACATGGGTGTGAAAAGTGCTTCACTATTAAAAAAGAAGAAAAGACAGCCCAGCAGACGAAGCACGATGCCATGCGGCACTGCCCACGGGGGTCTGAGCAGGGACGCAACAGGGCGATACTGGGCTTGCACGCTGGCCGGCTGCGGCTGTGCAGGTGTCTGAGACCAGGATGCCGAAGCTCTGGGTTTTCAAGAGAAGCTGGCAAAATCCAGAGTCTAACGCGACATCTCCTGATATTTGACTGGCCACGCCCGACTGAAATGCTTCAACCCCACGCAGGGCAGCTCGGGGGGCGGGGGGCAGAGCAGGTGGCGGGCCTGACCCAGTCCTGGGGGGAGACTCTGTGTGACCCATTCTCCCTCCCACCTCTCTCTGCCCCTCTGCCCATGCCAACCTGTGACTCCCTCGCTCCTTGGACCCCAGAAACTTCAGAGGAAAGTGGAAGGTCAGCCCAGGGAGCCCTGCCGGCTTCCCACCCCTCAGGTCCTCTCAGCCAGCCGGTGGCACAGACACTGCCTCTGGTGAGCAGGCCCACACCCCGCGCATCCTCTTCACCATCCTCCACTCCCCCCGCCCTCCCAGCAGTGGCGTCTGAATGTCACCATGTCAACCACTGCCCCTCCCCTTCTACTCCAGCTGCTCCTGTCCCAGAGCACAGGATGAGATGGCCAGGGCTGGGCTCATGGCTAACCAAAGTAGACACCACCCGGACTCTGCTCCCCTCCGGAGCAGACACAAAGCTGATGACAGGAGCGCGAAGGAAGCTGCACAGACCCGGGTCAAGGAGTCACTCCCAGAAGGGGCAGCCACTCACCTGGACGCCGGGGAAAACTTCGCAGAGGACGTGACACCTGGGCCAAGTCCCGGAGGGGGAGCAGGGCTGAGCCAGGGACAGGGGGCAGGGGATGTTCCAAGAAGAGGGCGCATCTCGGGGGAAGGCCCCAGTGCTGGGAGAGCTCGGTGGATCCAGAAACAAATTACAACCCCTCAACGCTGGCCAGCAGCCTGTGGGGAGACGGGGGTGAAGAGGGAAGCGGGACGATGGAGCCAGGAGCTTGTCACAAGGGCCTGGGGCTGGCTGGGGACGGCGTCTGGACTTGTCCTGGGGGGTGGGGTGGCTTCTGGGAGACCAAGGCAGGGCTGGTATGTGGGGAGTCACTTGGGGACCAGGGGTGGGGGGGCTTCTTTGTCTGCCTCTTGCCTCCCAGCCCTAACCCACTGCCTACCCCACTGCCCCAAGAGTCCCTCTTCTTAAGCAGGAGTGCACTCCCCTGCTCAGACCCTCCAGGGCCCCTCCTATGGAATAAAGATTCAACATCCAACTCCCAGGACTTTCCCCCATGATCCAGTGACTCTCGCGCTTCCACCGCAGGGGGAGTGGGTTTGATCCCTGGTCAGGGAACTAAGATCCTGCATGCTGTGCGGGGTGGCCAGGAAAACAAAAGATTCAACTTCCTAGTGAGGCGTTCGAAGCCCTCAGGGATCCGGAACTTTTCTCGCCTGATCTCCCACTGTCCTGCAGGGCTCCAAGCTGCACCTGCCCAGACCAGCGCTGCTGGCCAGGCACACCCAGACCTTCCCACCACCCTGCCTGTGCCCACCTGTCCCGAGGGGCTCATCGATGAACGGGGAGCATGAGTGGATACAACCTCCTGGAGGGCAACCTGGTGTTATCGTTATCTGTCCAAACTCCAGATGCATAGGCTGCTCTGAGCCAGCCATTCCACTGAGAGAAATTCACCCTACAGATGTTTTCACACATGATTAAACCAAGTGTGTTCAAGGTTACTCACTGCAAAGCTGTTTATCATGCAAAGACTGGCCGTGTCCTAAATGTCCACCAATAAGGGACTCAGATTAACTTATATCCACACAACACAAGAGTGCACAGCCCCAAGCAAGAGGGAGGAACGGTCTAGGAGAAGCACCATTAGATGAAAAGAGGCAAAGCGCAGAATAATGGGAACCAGGTGACTACACCTGCAGGCCCCGTGTAGACCATCCCTGGAGGGAGGCCAGGGAAACTGAAAGCTTTCGTTGCCCTTGAGAGGGGAACTAGCGCCTGGAGTCAGGGTGGTAGGCTCTAAGAACAAAGAAGATAAACTTAAAGGACCAACATTGCCGGAACAAAGAGTTACAGGACTCCCTTCACTCTGTCACAATGCGACCACTGCCATGGCCCAGAGCCCTCCCAAGCAGCATGCCCTGTCCCTTTCCCATCCCATATAAGGAAAGACATTTGCCCAGTTTTCCTCCCACTCAGCACGCTGGAAGTATACATACTCTGACCAGTTAGCAGATGACTCGCAGGTTCCCTGGCTATAAAAACAGACAAGCAACCCATGCTCATTATCGACTTTCCCTGGCTACCAGGAAGTCGGCCAGCTGTTCTTGCAGCAACCCTTCTCTTTAATAAACTGTCTTCCTTACATTCTGCCTTGTGTCTGGAAATTCTTTTCCAACCCACGCTCGGATCACAGCATTGTGGTGGCCCGTACAGGGATATCTCTTGGGGGATCTCTTTCCCCACCTCCTCTCCTCATTCCTTGGGACTCTCTGGGAACAGGCAAGTTGCCATGGAAGCAACAGAGAACTCTGGCCAGGGCCACACCCTGGTGTGTTCCAAAGGCTCCATGCTCACTTCGCCCCAGTAACTGCCGCCCAGAACGGGTGAGGGTCCCTCTGTCTTCCTCCTGACTGCAGACTAGGCCAATTGGCATCGTGCGGGCACAGATCAGGCATTTAAAAGCCATTAGGGTGCCTGCCGCTTGAAGACTCCCGTGAAAGCATAAGAGGGTCACGGAACGGACCAGGCTGTTAGAGCGTCTGTCCCCAGCAAGACAGCTTCCGTGCACCGTGAGGCGCGTATTGGTTCAAGCAGAACACTGAGCCTCCTCCCCTTGGCCGCCGCCTTCCCGGCAGGGCTAGGAGGCCAATTCCTCAGCCGGTCTTCTCTGTTACACTTTCACCTTTTTCTCCGTCCGGATTGACTTACAGGAGCCTAGGCGTTGCCTCTGAGCCGTCCCCGGAGTGCCTTTCACGTTTCAGGGCATCGCCAAGCCAGGGGTCACCCAGTGGGTCCCGGGAATCTCTCTCTCTTTTCTTTCTTTCCCTGCCCGAGTCACAAGGTGCCTTAGTTGCACGCTCAGGGGTCACCTCTCACGGTCAGACGCGATTGTTGAGACGGTCGACCCATTTTGTGCCTCAGTCGCACGGAGAGATCAAAGGGGACACCTTTCTGTCAGCCGGTGACTCTCAGTACCCCCATTCTATGGCACATAGGCTAAGAATGGGTTCTGGAATGTCTCAGGAGCCTCCCCAGACTCACCCCGTGGTTGTATCCTCAGGAACTGGAAAATTTTCACCCTGAGAACCTCAAAAAGAAGAGGCTCATTTTCTTTTGTAATACGGCTTGGCCCCAGTATTAACTGGGGGACCGAGAACAATGGCCTCCTAACGGCACACTAAATTATAACACGATCCTCCAACTTGATCTCTTTTGCCGGAAACAAGGAAAGGACTCAGAGGTTCCTTACATCCAGAGCTTTATGGCCCTTAGTCAGAATCTGGAGCTGAGGGGCTCATGCCACCATGTTTTTCTGTTGCCACCTTATCCCCCTCACCCCCTCTGCCTCCCTCTCCATCAGATCTCCTAGGCGACCCTCTACTCGACCTTTCCTGTCCCCCACCACATCAACCTCCCCTGCTTCAGCCCCTGCCCCCGCCTCAACCCACAGCTCCCAAGAGCCACCCCATTATCAGGGCAAAAGCCCCCTCTTCCCTCCCCACACAAGATCAAGGACTGCCCAATGCCAGGAAACAGATCCTAATATGCTTCCCTTAAGGGAAGTAGCAAATGGAGACATGGGCACTATTAGAGTCCATGTTCCCTTTCCCATGTCGGACATTTTCCAAATTCAAAACAAGTTAGGTTCCTTCGGTCAGGATCCCACCACTTTTATTAAGGAATTTCAGGCCCTCACCATAGCCTTTGACCTGACCCGGCAAGACATTCATGTAGTCCTGACCACTTGTTGTACTCATGAAGAGAAAAACAGGATATGGGCATCAGCCCAAGCTTGGGTAGACGAGGCACAGCTCTGTTTCCAAAACCTGGATGGTTGGGGACCCATTTGGGCTGGCTAAATGACTCTCTTTGTAACTACACCCTCAATTTTAATCAGACTAGCCTGGAGTGGGATCCCTGGTCCGAGGAAAATAAATATAAGGTACATGAAGGTAATTTCACTTTGTGTTGGGGAAATTCAAGGAAAACTGTGACTGAGAAATATATTAATGAAGACCGTATCCCCATTAACAGCTCGGTCCTGGGAACTAAATATGTGGGCATCGGTGTGACCACCAGACACTTACTTAGTTTAACCTCCCGGCAAGACTCTCCTCCAAAATATAACATAATTCGGCTAACATTTGGAAATTTGTTACGCCAGTGCCCCGTCACACTCAGTCAGAGCCCGGATTCTCCCCTATAGATGATTACTTCCTCGGAGTTTGGCCTTCCCAATCTAATCCTAGGCCATGGGACCCCAGTCTATTTCCAGAGGAAAACTCCCAAAAGGTCAGAGCCTGGCTCTGGGGACCCACAGCAGGGGTATCCTTGAGGGGCACCGGATTTTCATCTCTATGTGGTAAAGGGGTCTATCTGGATCTTCCCACACTTTGGAGGGGCTCCTGCACAATTACTGCTGTGGTCCCAGAGGCGACCATTATGACTACAAAGGATTTAGCTTCCTCAGGAGGCAGTCCCAGCCTTGGATCCTTCCTTGAAGAGGCCATAAGACCTGTCCTGGAGAGACAAAAATGAACTGCTGCTTGGTGGGGACATGCTTATGATAACCCAGTTCTTGATCAGCCTGAAATAATATGTAGTGTCTTTAGAGGGCTCTTCTGGTTTGCAGGCATACCCCTCTTAGACAGGAGCGTTCTCCCTCTCACCATCACGGTCCAGGAACCTTGGAAGGCTACAGTAGCAGCCATTGAGGAACAGCAGTCAGCCCCAGGCTCCCTGGCTGAGGGGGTTTTACAAAATAGGACGGCCCTTAATGTTATAACAGCTGAAGCGGGGGTATCTGTGCCCTGCTAAATGAGACATGCTGCTTCTATATTAATACCTCTGGCCAGGCTGAAGAAGACCTTCAGATTCTAAAGAAAAACATCAAATTAATAGAAGATTTAAAAGAGAGAGCAGGACAGGGCCCCAAGCTGGCTTTCCAACCTCCTCTCCTCTATGGGGATCCAGATATGGACATGGCTATTGCCCTGCTGGGACCATTAATCCTGATAGCCTTTGTTTTGTTGTTTGGCCCCTGCATTATTAACACGTTATCTCAATTCATCTCCCGACAGGTTCAAAAGATTCAGTTCCAGGTGGTGCTACAACAAGAGTACCAGCCAGTTGGCACACGGAATACACTGGAACAAGCTGCCTAATCATTGTGCAGGATCTCATCTCCCTCCGTAAATATACCCTGATAGAGAGTGGGCATTGGGACCCAGGGCCCCACAATGCCCCTGTCCAGCAGGAAGTAGCCAGAGAGATTGTCACCCCCTTCTCCTTACAAAAAGGGTTCCTGAACGCCTGAGAAGGAGCTAGGCAGGTAGGTAGACGTGAGTAGGGTATCCAATAGGGCCAAAGAATTGGCCCTGTAAATAAAGAGAGGGGGGAACGTAGTGTGCTCCAAGGACAAAGAAGAAGATAAACTCAAAGGGAAGACATTGCCGGAACAAACAGTTACAGGACTCCCGTCACTCTGTCACAATGCGACCACTGCCATGGCCCAGAGCCCTCCCAAGCAGCATGCCCTGTCCCTTTCCCATCCCATATAAGGAAAGACATTTGCCCAGTTTTCCTCCCACTCAGCACGCTGGAAGTATACATACTCTGACCAGTTAGCAGATGACTCGCAGGTTCCCTGGCTATACAAACAGACAAGCAACCCATGCTCATTGTCTACTTTCCCTGGCTACCAGGAAGTCGGCCAGCTGTTCTTGCAGCAACACTTCTCTTTAATAAACTCTGTCTTCCTTACATTCTGCCTTGTGTCTGGAAATTCTTTTCCAACCTGCGCTCAGATCACGACATGTAAATATCTCAGCATTCCCTCGGAAAGATAAAGACTCCGTTTGAAAACAGAACCACAGGAATTCCCTGGCAGTCCAGTGGTTAGGAGTCAGTGCTCTCACTGCCGGGGGCCCTGGGTTCGATCCCTGGTCAGGGAACTAAGATCCCACAAGCCAGATGGTGTGGCCAAAAAATAAAAATAAAAACAGAATCACAAAACAATTATTCCACCTAAAATACGAACTCCTTAATATAACTTTTTTCTAATTGGCTTTATTCACCAATTCGTGAATCGGGCAGCATCCCATCTAGCAAGCAGAAAGGAGCTCCTCTTTTTCTTTTTTTTTAAACTAACATTTTTTTTAAAAAAAATAAATTTATTTATTTTTGGCTGCTTTGGGTCGTCGTTGCTGTGCACAGCTTTCTCTAGTTGCGGTGAGCGGGGCCTATACTTCGCTGCGGTGCACGGGCTTCTCATTGTGGTGGCTTCTCTTGTTGTGGAGCACGAGCTCTAGGCGCGCGGGCTTCAGTAGTTGTGGCATGTGGGCTCAGTAGTTGTGGCTCGTGGGCTGTAGAGCGCAGGCTCAGTAGTTGTGGTGCATGGGTTTAGTTGCTCCATGGCATGTGGGATCTTCCCAGACCAGGGCTCGAACCTGTGTCCCCTGCATTGGCAGGCGGATTCTTAACCACTGAGCAACCAGGGAAGCCCAGTTTAATATCATTAAATATCAAGTAAGCGTTCAAGTTTCCTCAGCTACGTCCTAAATGTTTTGAAATCTGCAATTGTGAACTGTTTTCATAACTGCCCAAAGCTGGAAAGAGCTCAAATGTTCACTGTCTGATAAAGAGATAATGAAGATTACTAGGCAACAACAGCAAGAATCACCAACACACACACACACACACACACACACACACACACACACGCGCGTGTGAAACTCACAAGCATTGTGCTGAGTCTATGACTCCATTGATGAGAAATTCTAGAAAAGGCAAAACTAGTGATAGGAAGCATACCCGTTTGCCAGGGGCCAGAGCTGGGAGGAAACCAAGTGCAAAGGGGCAGGAAGGCACTATTTTTTGTTTTAGAAATGTAATTAATTTATCACTTTTTTATTTTTGGCTGTGTTGGGTCTTGGTTGCTGCACGTGGGCTTTCTCTAGTTGCCGTGAGCGGGGGCTACTCTTCAGTGTGGTGCGTGGGCTTCTCATTGCAGTGGCTTCTCTTTTTGTGGAGCACGGGCTCTAGGCTCTCAGGCTGCAGTAATGTGACATGCGGGCTCAGTAGTTGTGGCTCTAGGGCTCTAGAGCGCAGGCTCAGTAGTTGTGGTACATGGGCTTAGTTGCTCCACGATATGTGGGATCTTCCCGGAACAGGGATCAAACCTGTGTCTCCTGCATTGGCAGGTGGATTCTTAACCACTGTGCCCCCAGAGAAGTCCCCAGGAAGGCACTTTTTGAGGTGGTGGAAAAGTTCTATGTCACAACTGTGATCATTACACAGGTGTACACATTTGTCAAAAGTGAACCGTACATTAAAAATAGGTACATTTTATGGCACATACATTATACCTCAGTAAAGGTTGTTTTCAAAAAAAGCATAACTACAATATAATTACCTCACCTTAAAAAAAAAAGCGGGGTGGGGGGAGCTTCCCTGGTGGCGCAGTGGTTGAGAGTCCGCCTGCCGATGCAGGGGACACAGGTTTGTGCCCCGGTCCGGGAGGATCCCACATGCCGCAGAGCGGCTGGGCCCGTGAGCCATGGCCGCTGGGCCTGCGCATCCGGAGCCTGTGCTCCGCAACGGGAGAGGTCACAGCAGTGAGAGGTCCGCATACCGCAAAACAAAAAACAAACAAACAAACCAAAAAGGCCGGGGGAGGGGGGTGGTAATTATCTGGGGGTCCAGTGGTTAGGACTTCTCGCTTCCACTGCAGGGGGCCTGGGTTCGATACCTAGAACGCTGGTCGGGGAACTAGTGAGGCAGGAGATAGATGGGCTCCAGGCTAGGCATTTACAACTGGCCTCCTGTTTACATTTCTTGGGGCAGGAAAAAGGTGGGCTTCAGGCTGGATACTTACAACTAGCCTCCTGTTTGCATTTCCTGAGACAGGAGATAGGTGGGCTCCAGGTTAGATATTTATGACCAGCCTCCTGTCTGCCCTTCGAGATAGAAATAACAAGAGAAACAGGGTAAATAGCTGGACTTTGTCTCCTGTGGACACTTTATGATAACAGTCATGGCAGGAACAGAGAGGGGCTAAACCTTGCTTGAGTAAAAGATCAAGAGGTCTTATATTTCCCATCCTTGGGGCAAGGGAGACATTGCACCTGTGCAGAAAGGCTCCTTGGGGGTCAAAAATCACCCAGAATAGGTGATGCCAAGGCCCCCCTTAGGCCTCTGGGCCGGAATCCATCTTGGAGAAAAGTTGTACACACAGGCTGGGGAGGGTCCTAGGGCAGGTCAGGTGTGGAAAAAGAAACCAGATAATTGGCCAAAGGTAAACAAAGACCCGGAAGAACTGCCCCATATAAATGACTTAACCCCTCTTCAACGTTCCTCCTCATTAGGCGGGACGCCCACACCCTTCCTCTCCGGGTGTGCATCTCTGCCCTGCTTCTGTCTTAACTAAACAGTTTCTCTGTGAGCTCTCCCACGTGTTGTGTTATGTCTCTAATGATAAACTCTGTACCTGTTTTTACACTTTTTGCCTCCTTGAGAAATGCATTTTTCAGTGGGGGTAAGAGCCAGGGGAACTTTGCTTCTAGACTCTAGCCCCTGGTGAACTAGTGGCTAGGATTCCTGGTTTTCATCCAGGCTGCCCAGGTTCAATTCCTGGGAGGGCAATAAGATCTCGCTTCAAGCCACCACTCACTGCTGCTGCCTCTCCGAGATCACTAGGGTCCTGCAGGCCTCGTGGCAGGGCCAAAAAAACCACCAGAAATTCCTTAGTATCCCTAACTGTCAAGGGACTATTCACGTTTCCCCAAGTATCTCATAAATGTTTTAAAATCTGCATTTTGGGGACTTCCCTGGTGGCTCAGTGGACGGGACTCCGCACTCCCAGTGCGGGCGACCCAGGTTCAATCCCTGGTCAGGAAACTGGATCCCACATGCATGCCGCAACTGAGAGTTCGCGTGCCACAACTGAGGAGCCCACCTGCCGCAACTAAGGAGCCCGTGAGCCACAAATAAGGAGCCCGCCTTCCACAACTAAGACCCAGTGCAACCAAATAAATAAATAATTTTCTTTTTTTTAAAATCTGCATGTTGTTGACTTTTCTACTGAAGCATAATTTGCATGCAGAAAATCAGTATTTATAATAAGCTTCCTCAGTTATTCAGATGTAGGTAGCCCGCAGGCGGGGTGACCATATAATTTACCTTCCTCCTCAAGATACCTCCGAGAGTGAAAGAAAGTGGACCGGGAAGCACAGGGCATAGTCACCCCAGGCTGGGCCCCATCCAGAGAAGCGCCACCTACAGGAGGAAGCAACTCCTGGCCTGACTGAAACCAGGGAGCTGGGAAGCAGTGGTGCCAAGACGAGGGCGATGCCAGGCTGCCTGGCCCACTGACGGGGAGGCTGGATGGTGGGTGAGCACAGCCTGGCCCACCACAGGCTCCCTGGGCTGCAAAGACTGCATCTTCACCCACAGCTCCTGCATCCCCGCAGGAAGGGAGCCAGCACTGGGCATCGCATTATGGAATGTCCCAGAATACTAACTCCGAGTGCGGTTTCTGTAACTCAGATTCTATGTTTTCACTGCCTTCCCTGTAAACCCAAAGACAAAGCCCCAAAGAGAAAAAATTCCAAACGGGCATACCTCGAAGATAAAGCAAGTCACATGACTATTCTGGCTTCCCAGTGCATATAAAAGTTATGTTTACACTATCAAATGTGTAATAATTTTAAAAACACTTTATTTTATACCTATGACACGAGGACTACAGCCAATATTTTCTAATAACTATAAATGGAGCATAACCTTTAAAAATTGTGAATCACTACATTGTACACCTGTAACTTATGTAACACTGTGTAGCAACTATAAGTCAATAAAAAAAAAAATTCTTTAGTTAGAAAAACTTTACCGCCAAAACATGCTAACCATCACCTGGCAACACAAAGTTGCCACAAACCTTCAATTTGTTAAAAAAAAAAAAAAAAAGCAATATATTCAAAGTGCAATAAAGTGAGCCGCAAGAAAACGAGGGTGTGCTTGTACAAAAATTCAAGTCCATTCCACTAATCTTTATTGGCACATCTACCAGATGCCAGGCACTTTGCTGGGGATTCATGGTACAGCCGTGAACAAAGCAATCCCTGAGCTGAAGACACTTCCTAGCGGATCTACACCTACAAGCAGGGCAAGCAAAAGGAAACTCTGCAGACCTCACACATCTCCCTACAAAGGACTCCAGGGCATCTACCCTGGGCCACGTACCTTCCAAGGTCCCCCTCTGTTAGCTCTGTTGTTGGGAGAGCTGCCTACAGTCCCCAGAAAGCTTCCAAGCTTCCCTTAGGAAACCCTGCCCCTTAGAGGCCTACCAGGAATTCTGGTTTTTAAATTCCTCTACTTATTGCACTGTGCCACAAGGTAGCCACCAGCCACAGGAGGCCAGCCCGTATGCATTTAAATAAATTTAAATGAATGCAATTAAAAATTCAGTTCCTCCATGTCTGACTGCATTTCAGGCACTCATTGGCCACTTGCGGCTAGTGCCTAGAGTACTGGACAGCGCAGACGCGGAGCATCTCCATCACTGCAGAAAGTTCTAGTGGACGTTGTACTCTCCACCAACCTGGTACGGGACATGTCCTTCAATTTCACTGCGACCAACACCCAGGGGCTCCTACTAGGGGCCCACACTGATGCCATGATCCAGCCTCACAACCGGATGTGAATGTGAGGCTGAGCAAAGGAAAAGCACGACAATGGAACACCGGACAGGGAACAACACACCAGCTGCCTTCGCTCCCTTGGCTGTCAGGGTCCAAGGCCACCCTAGGCCAAGTCTTTACCCTCTGAGAGCCTCATTTTCCCCCATCGGTAAAATAACAGAGTTGGGCTGGGGGCTCCTAGGGGTCATTCTGATTCTGACATTCTAGAACTCTGACTCCAACAAGGAAAAAAGCAATTTGCTAACAAAATGTGAACTAACATCATTCAGAATAAACCAAAAGAAAAATGCTCTTCTGAGACTTTAAATGCTGTCCCAGAGCCTGCATCTGTAGGGCTCGATGGAAAGAAGGAGGGACATGGGAATTCCCCACAGTCCAGCAGTGAGGACTCCACGCTTCCACTGCAGGGGGCACAGGAGGGTACAGCACACCGCAGTGGTCTGGCTGTCCAAAGTTTGGGTTCTCGGGGGTAAACACCCCCCTCTGTTTTCAACTGCCCAGCACTGTGCCAAAGGTTTTAATCCTCGCAGCCACCATGAAACAGGCACTGTTATTACCTCCGATTCACAGACAAGAATACTGAGGCCTAAAGCCCACGCCTGCAGGAGGCAGAGCTGGGATTCGAACCTAGGCCCTTGGCTTCCTGAGCCTGGGTCCCACTTTTCAGACAAAAGGAGCTTCCGCTCACTTACAAGGTGCCAGCCATTGTGCCAAGCTCCAGATGCACTTTCTTTAGCACTCAGAACAGCCCATGATGAAAAGGGCCACAGAAAGTTAGGCAGCTTCCGAGGGGCAGAGGCCACATTCACACCCAGGCCTGGGACGGGACAGCTGGCTCTGACCACTGCCCTCCCCAGACTTTAGGGCCCCTAGCCCTTCAACACCTCCTTCTGAGCGAGAGCATGGGACCCTCTTAATCATCTAGGATGGCGGTGGGTGTGGCATCCTCTCCCTGCCAAGCTGGGGACTGAATTTTCCATGTCCGTGTCCCTCCCTCAGGGCACTTCACCCCATGGAGGCGTCCAGTGAAGCCTGTTAAATTCATGGGCTGGGTTGCCCTAGGCCAGGAGGCTCCTCTTTCAACATGGGGTGTCAGCTCAGATGTCCTTAAAGGGCTCCCCACCCTGCTACATCCACTCCAGTGTCCTGGGGTTTCTCAGGGCCAAGTCGCTGTGACCACGGGCCTCATCACAACCCCTCCAACTCCCCTGGGCAGTTGTGTTGGCCACCTGAGGCTCACCTCAGCCAGGTATCCTGCCCACGTGTCCCCAGGCAGAGACAATATGCCATTGTGAATGTATGAGCGGCAGCCCGGCAAGCAAGCACCGTGGGTAAGAAGTGTGTGCATACATGTGGAAGTGTCCAGGCTATCCAAAAGCCTATTAACTATGTTAGAGGCTGGTTTTTAAAAAGGTAGTATGTATAGACGGGCTATTCATCATCCTGGTGAAGTAAATAAAAGCCCAGCCTTCCACGAGTAGATTGAAATCAGTATTTTCTTTTGTGGGGAACGCAGTGGAAAGAAAGTGGGTCTGGAGGCAGAAGACCCATGAGGAGCTGTGCTTCCCCGCCCCCAGCCCTGGGCTCTCGTGCCCGGATGACCTTACAGAGGCAATGGGTCTCCCGGGACCTCAGTTTCCTCTTCCCTGACAAGAGTGGTGGGCTCCCTGCCATCCTCCCTCCCAGGGGTGCTGGGCAAACCAAGCGAGATGAGAGATGTTATGAGCCCTTAGCAAATCACGAACTGCAAGGTCACCCGGCCAATATGAGGCAGAGACCGATCCAAGCACCTGATTCCAGGCCCGTCTGCCTCCCGATATCAGTTACTTCTATTATTTTTGCCCTCGGAACCTGGAGTGGGTGGCGCCAAGATGGCCACACAGCCAATGACAAATCAATGGCGTAAGGCTCCCCCAAAGATTTCTTCTCCCTAGAAAAGTCAAAACTGACCTTGAGGTCAGGAAAGGACTTTGACTCAGTCAGAAGTGGGGGTGGGTTCAGGGCACCCCACGATCCAGCACTGTCTGCCGAGCCTTTGCCTGTTCCGAGGAGATGTCACCATCCACAGGAAACTAACCTGGCTTGGACCCAAGGTCAGTGTGACGCCCGGTCTCCAAATCTGAGGCACCGGGCCCCAAACAGGAAGGCGGGGTCACTGTCAACAGTGCATCAAGCAGCACAGGCCCCGTTGCAAGGCCCCAGCGCCTGTTCGGCCTTGCCAGACTCCTCGCTCTTCCTTAGCTCAGGCTCCAATGCCACCATGCCTGCTTCCGTTCTTAACGACGGAATGGAAAGTAACCTTGAGGCTGCCCTCCCGCATCTGTCGGAAATGAGCCGGCTCGTGATCTCCGGCATCCTCGGGGCCCTCTATATACCGGTGCCGGTGGCGGAAGGCAGGGATGGTCCCCTGACAAGAACAACCCCTTGCCCCCTTTGTGTGAGATGCTTCCGGGCTCAATGGACCATCCTCTGTTCTTAGCCGTGAACTGTTAGAGGGGAAAGATATTTACCGTTCTTCCTGTTTTCAGCCGCCTCCCGCCCAAAACCGTGGCAGGGCACTGAAGGGACCGCATATGTGCAGCCCCCGCCCACTCGGGCGCCCACCGATGGGCTCAACCGGCTCCGGCCGCCGCCCAGCGAGCGGGTTACCTGCGCCGCACATGTCGGGGGATCCGGTTGGCTTTGAACCACCGCCCGGATAACGACCCCGAATTAGGGGGCTCACTGGGACCTGGGCTGGGGCTCCGGGGCGCTCGGGCAACGGGCGGGGCGGGACGTGGTGGGGCTGTGCTCCGACCCCCGCCCGGGGAAGGGCGCCGCGCCGCTTCCTCGCGCAAACGGCCTGCGTGACCTCGGCGCCGCCCCGCAGATGCGCCGGAGGCCGGCGCGGTGGCGCGCGGGGAAGCTGCCGGATCTGCGGCAGCCGAGGCGCATCCCGGCCGCGGCGAGCGGGCGGGCGGGCGGGGTCCGGAGGCGACCGGCCCGGCGGGGGCGGCGACTGGGGAAGGGAAGGCGCGGGGCCGGTGGGGGTCGGCCAGGCCCGGGCGGCGACTCGGAGTCCTGGCCGCGCGCCCTCCGCGCGCCCCTCTTACCGGCAGATCTGGATGGCGGACGGGGTCTCGGCGGCGGGGCCCGACATGGTGGCGGCGGCGGCGGGAGCCTGAGGGAGCGCGCAGGTGTCTGGCAGGCCCAGCGCTGAATGAATTAGCCCGGGCGGTGCCGTGGAGGGGGAGGGGAGAGGCGGAGCCATTGCGCCGGAGAGGCGGGGTCTGTGCGCCGGCGGCGAATCGAACGCAGCCTCCTGAGAAGCCCCGCCCCTCGCACCCGCCCTCGTCCCGCCCCCGGGCCGGCGCCGGCTCCCCAGGCGTCCGGTTCTGGCGGCGGCGGGGCCGCGGTGGGGCGCCGCTTCCAGAAGGTTCGGCGGCGGTTGGGCGGAGCCGGCGCGGGACTGGGCGACCTCGAGGGTCAGCCTCGCCCCGCGTGGCGCGTGTTTGTATGCGGCCTTCCCCCTGCCCGCGCCCGGCAGTTCGGGAGGCCGCGACCGGTACCCGCCTTCTCAGATCAGCCCTGAGAGGAAATTGGGGGCGGTTTCCCGTAAAGGAGCATTCATGGCCGAGCTGGGAGGCACGTGGGTGCACAAAACGGGGAGCCAGGAACCATCAGGCCTCAGCGAGTGTCTCTTGCTGCAGGAACACGCAGCTGCAGGAGAGAAGCCAGGACCTGGGGTCCGTCTACACCGTCCGCTGTACACCACCTCTGGGTTGTTCCAAAAAGACTTCCTGAGAGTGCTGAGCGTTTGCTTGGGGGTGCGTGTACTGCAGTGAGGAGCTGTAAAGATGCTGCTCTGTTCCGTTGCACACCCTGTGCCCAGCAGTGGAGTCCAGGCCAAGTCGGTGTCACAAAATCCACCCAGAAAAGAGGGGAAACGTGATCACATCTATGTGCTCTAATTTTTTAAAATTATTTACTTATTTATTTTGGGGCTGAGTTGGGTTTTCCCTGCTGCGCGCGGGCTTTCTCCAGTTGCGGCGAGCGGGAACTACTCTTCGATGCGGTGCACGGGCTTCTCATTAAGGTGGCTTCTCTTTGTTGTGGAGCACGGGCTCTAGGCATGGGGGCTTCAGTAGTTGTGGCACGTGGGCTCGGTAGTTGTGGCGCACGGGCTTAGTTGCTCTGTGGCATATGGGATCTTCCCAGAGCAGGGCTGGAGCCCGTGTCCCCTACGTTGGCAGGGGGATTCTTAACCAGTGCACCACCAGGGAAGTCTCAATGTGCTGTAATTTCAGAGAGCCATTACTCCGTATGAGACTTGACTTTCTCCCAATTTTTTACAATATACATAAATTGCTTCTGTAGTCAGATTTTTAAAAATCAAAACCCGTGGAACTCAAGCTCGCCCATTTATACTGAAATAACTCATCCTGGTTACTCTTGCATTACCAGACCAGCGAGGCGGCCCACCACACATCTCTAAGTCCCAGGAACAGAGGGAGCTGACCGATCATGTCTATCATTTCAAGATTATTACACTAAAAGTTTCGTTTTCTAGTGTGCAAGCGTCTAGGGTCACCAACCCTATTTAACCACCATGTCTTCGCAGTATGGGTCCTGAAATGGATGGATTTCTTATGATGGGACCCGGGAGCAACAGCCAGCTTTGGAGCCTTAGGCAAGGCGAATTCTTTATCTGTTAAATGGGTGTAATAATACTCACCTTCCAGACCTTTAGGAAGATTAAGTGAGATAATGAAAGTAAGGGGCCCAGCACACGAATAAGTTAGGGCCTCTCTTCCTCTCTGTGGTCACCTTCCCTGCTCATTCTTTCTCTCTAAACAACCCTTCCCAGACAGTGCAATGGAATGAGGATTTCCTGAGGCCCTGCCCTACTTGTATAGGTGGGCACATCACCAGGAGAGTTGGAGACATTCTGTTCTTTTCTTTTTCTAATATTTATTTATTTGGCTGTACCGGGTCTTAATTGTGGCACTCGGAATTTTCATTGTAGCGTGTGGGAACTTTAGTTGCGGCATGTGGGATCTTTTAGTTGTGGCATGCTGGATCTAGTTCCCTGCATTGGGAGCGTGGAGTCTTAACCACTGGACCACCAGGGAAGTCCCCATTCTGTTCTTCAGAAAGCTCAAAATCTGATTGGGGGACAAATCCAGGACACAAAAAACCTGGCTCTGACCACCTGCTGGACTAAATTCCTAGACTGAGTGGTTCCGGATTAAATAGCTAGGTCCCAGGACTTCCCTGGTGGCGCAGAGGTTGAGAATCCGCCTGCCAATGCAGGAGACATGGGTTCGATCCCTGGTCTGGGAAGATCCCACATGCCGCGGAGCAACTAAGCCCGTGTGCCACAACTACTGAGCCTGCACTCTAGAGCCCGCGAGCCACAACTACTGAGCCTGCATGCCACAACTATTGAAGCCCGCACGCCTAGAGCCCATGCTCCACAACAAGAGAAGCCACCACAATGAGAAGCCCGCGCGCCTCAGTGAAGAGTAGCCCCCACTCGCCACAACTAGAGAAAGCCCGCACGCAGCACCGAAGACTAACGCAGCCAAAAATAAATAAATAAATAAAAATAAATTACTAACACATTGTTTTAAAAAAAGTGCAAACTTCCAAATTGCCCCCAACCAAGACAGTAAATCAAAACAATGTAGATTCCTAGAGTGGCAAGAATTAATGCCAGACTTAAAAGACCTAAAGGATGCATCGCAGCTTCATTCACTTGACCAGTCTGGTTCCTGAGAAACCAGATGGATCCCAGAGGACCCAGTTGAGTAGCTGCCCCAATTCCAGATAAGGTATCTTTTAGTTTACTGTTTGGTGGTAAAATACACATAAAATTTAGCATCTCAACAATTTTTACACATGCAGTTCAGAGGTATTAAGTACATTCACAGTGCTGTGCAACCATGACCACCATTCCATCTCCAGAACTCTTCTTATCCTGCAAAACGGACACTCTGTACCCAGCTGAATGCTAACTTCCCATTCCCACCCCCGCCCAGCCCAGCCCCCAGCTGCCCCCATACTCAGGAGTGGCCTCTTTGCTGAAGTATATATATATATATATATATCTTTTTTTTTTTTTTTTTGCCTCACCATGGGATCTTAGTTCCCCGACCAGAGATTGAGCACCATGCGCTCGGCAGTGAAAGTGGCGAGTTCTAACCACTGGACCGCCAAGGAGTTTCCGCTCAAGCAGATTGACCCCCCCCATCAGGTGAAAGGTATGAGGCTATTGACTCAAACACAGGGAATCAGAACCCTTGGAGGTGGGACTCAGAAATCTGCATTTCACAAGCTTTCCAGGTGGTGCAAAAAATTGCCGTGAATGATGTCAATGTTTGTGTGAGTCTATACCTTGTAATATTTAGCCTGAAACGGGTGGAGGAAGCAAATGGAAGGCATTTGTCTTGTTATCGTCATTGAAGGAGACCCAGAGCCCATTCTGGGTAGAGGTGGATTTACCATGAGGCTGCTGAGGCTTAAGCTTGGATCGCCCACAAGCAAGGACAGGTAGTAGAATGTTCTAGGAGGGAGTTCCCTCACAGTCCAGTGGTTAGGACTCTGTGCTTTTACTGCCGAGGGTCCAGGATTAAATTTAAAAAATTCTAGGAGCAGGGGGAGGCCAGAATTGTCACCAGGAAGCATATTTATGGAAGCATGTTGGTAAATTGCTTAAGGAGAAACCAAAAGGGATGGGACATCAACCTGCAGGCACCACTAGTTTGAAGTGACTCATTTTTTCCTTCTGAATAAATATTCACTTCCATCCTAAATCTATACTCATAATTTTACATGTTTTCTTACTTAGGGCCTCAAAATGTAGTCCCCATAAAACCTGAATCTGTCTCTGATTTCTGAGGTCCAGAATGGTTCTTTGTTCTTTAAGAACTTTGTCCTGTGTTCCCCGAGGTTTTTAATTCACCGAGCACCAAGACAGGCGGCTCTCGGGCCCTCCCTCCAAACAGAACCAGCGGCAGGCATATGTTCAGCTGGAAATCTCCTTCCTTAGCCCCCAGGCCAGGGAACCCCTGGCTCACAAAGCGCGGTGGTGGGACCAGCCACCAGCCCTTGCTCCCTACTGCCCCCCAATGGCCCTTTGGTGACAAGACACCACGTGTGCACCTAGGGTGTGCCCTCTAGCGCCCTTCTCACGCTCCTGAAACCATTCAGAGTTTTATTACAGCTGCTTTAAGTGGCTGGGGCTTTTGCCAGGGCCTCTCAAAACCCAGAGTGAAACCAGTTCCTCACTGGGAACACTCAGTGGGTGGCTGCCTTCTCCCCAACATCGAATGCCCGAGCAGCTCTCTGCAGCGTGGCCACCTGGCTGCACAGGAACGCACACGCGCACGCAGGCACCCAGCACCCCAGAGATGCACCCACACGGGGAAGGGGGCCAGGCAAAAAGTAAAACCAAGGGAAATAACACCATTGGGTGGGTTAGTTCTCTGGACCGGCTATAGCAAGCTGGTGTGTGTGTGTGTGTGTGTGTGTGTGTGTGTGTGTGTTTTAAATAACCAATTATTGCTTTAACAATCTCTCGTCACTTTATTTTTAATTTTTTGGCTGTGCCGCGTGGCATGTGGGATCTTCGTTCCCCAACCAGGGATCGAACCGGCGCCCCCTGAATTGGAACCACAGAGTCTTAACTACTGGACCACCAGAGAAGTCCCACCCTGGTGTGTTTTTAAAAAGTAAATATGGGGGACTTCCCTGGTGGCTCAGTGTTTAAGAATCTGCCTACCAATGCAGGGGACACGGGTTCGAGCCCTGTTCCGGGAAGATCCCATGTGCCACAGAGCAGCTAAGTCCGTTTGCCACAACTACTGAGCCTGCGCTCTGGAGCCCACAAGCCACAGCTGCTGAGCCCGTGTGCAACAACTACTGAAGCCAGAACGCCTAGAGCCTGTGCTCCACAACAAGAGAAGCCACTGCAGTGAGAAGCCCGCACACCGCAACGAAGAGTAGCCCACACTCGCTGCAACTAGAGAAGGCCCGTGCACAGCAACGAAGACCCAACGCAACCAAAAATTAATTAATTAAAAAAAAAATTAGGGCTTCTCTGGTGGCGCAGTAGCTGAGAGCCTGCCTGCCAATTCAGGGGACACGGGTTCGTGCCCCGGTCCGGGAAGATCCCACATGCCGCGGAGCGGCTAGGCCTGTGAGCCATGGCCGCTGAGCCTGCGCGTCCGGAGCCTGTGCTCCGCAACGGGAGAGGCCATAGCAGTGAGATGCCCGCGTACCGCAAAAAAAAAAAAAAAAAAAAATTAAATATGGAGACTTCCCTGGCGGTCCAGTGGTTAAGACTCTGCACTGCCAATGCAGGGCGCACGGGTTCGATCCCTGGTCAAGGAACTAAGATCCCACATGCCTTGCGACAAGGCCAAAAAAAAAAAAATTAAAAAAAAATAAGAAGTAAATATGGCTGCTTATTGATGTTTCGAGTAGGAGGTGGCTGCCTGCACATGATGGGGACGTGCTGCCGCTGTCTCCAGAGTGGTCACCCCAAAGCACAGTGGCAAGGATTCTTCAAAGCCACAGATTTTTCCAGACGTTCCCCGCAGGCTATGTTCATCCTGATCCTATTCCAGATAAACCAGTGGAAGACTCATCCTGAGAGTCTGGGCTTCACAGGTGGAGCAGAGTAATTTGTAAATGTTTATTAGAGGAGTCCTCCTTGGCAACCTGCTCTTTATCCTCATGGAAACGAGATCTGCCCTCTCCACATCAACTGCTGCGAGGGGACAGGTGGGGCCTGGCCCCAGCCTGAACTTCCCCGACAGCTCAGTGCTCTGATGGTCCTTGGGTCATTGGACGATGTCACCCACTGGTTTATGAGACATGGGAGCCTTGCCTCTAACCAAGCGTGATAACCAGAGTTAGACTCAGTCATGGGACCAGAACAGAGAGGACATTGCAAGAGCTGTTCACTGGGCACTCTGTGAGCCTTATAAGGATCCTTAAATGCCCCCGAGTGAGGCGGCTTCCCACCCACGCAGAAGAAGCCTGCTCTGCCCTCGACTCACCTTTGGCCATGAGACGGGGCTCTGGGAATACCTGGGGAGCTGCCAGGGGGAGGCGCCTGCAGGGGCCCTGTAGGGGAGGGATGTGGGCGTCCCTGTTTCACAGGCCCAACTCAGAGGACCAGCTGAGACCTTCTAGGCAGCTCTTGCACGTCCCTGCTGGGAAATTGGCTTCTCGCCTCAGGCTCAGAGCCTCACCCACCCAGGCATGTCTCAGCTCCTTGCCAAGGCCTGGCTGGCCTCTGGCTCAGATCCCCAGAATGCCTGACCCTGTGTGTCACTGGCCTACCTACACGCCCCGTCCCTGACTGCTTGTATTGTGGCTTGATTGGGGTCAGATCAACGAGAGTCACAGAGTTGGGGACCCAGATGGGGCTCAGAAGCAAGCAGTGGTGGAAAGGAGGAGAGGGGCCTCTGGTTGGTCAGTTTTTACCGAATTTCGACACATACTGCAAGTTCTTATTTAAAGGGACAAGGAGTCTGCCCAGTTTGTGCCGATGGATGGGAGTCCTTGACCCGAGGGGGAAACTTGAACTCTCGCGGTGAGCGTGGGCTTGTGGGTTACGTGGCCCCCTCCACTCGTTCCTGGCAGCTCAGGAAAGCAGGCTTGCGTTCCCAGGAACGGCCCTCCCTACTCTCCACACCCTTCCCCACATTTGTCCCAGGGAGCTCATGCTCTGGTGTGGCAGCTTTTCAAAGTGATATTAGGGCTCGGGGGATAGGAGTTGAGACAACAGCCAGTCTGTCGGGGTTCAGTAGAGTGTGGGCCCATCACATCACCCTTTCGTTGGTTCACGATGTTTATTGAGGACCCACGACGTGCCGAGTTCCTTGGGGACAGAGCGGTACACTCAGCCCTAGCCCTGCCCCGCAGGAGCTTACAGTCCAGCCAGCTGGGCCCAGACAGGCAGTAGGACAGCCCACCTTGCTGGGGGCTCACCCTGCTGTCTTCACATTGACTTCTTCAGTAACGCCCACCGCTTCCCCACATCCTGCCACCAGAATCAGTGCCATGGTCATCATGGGTTTATGTGGCATAGCTCAGTTTAGTGACCCCCCCCCCCCATCAGCTCTATCTTCTTGCTCCTAGTGCCCTGGTCCTAGTGCACAGGCTGTTGGACCGGGGACCGGGGGGAGGACTCGCAACCTCCCACAAATGCTCAGCGAATCCCCATGAGATGCTGGGAACACGACTGAGAGTGGGCCACAGATGCTCCGGCCTTCTCCTGGGATCCACAGCACCCCACCACTGCTGGGATCCACAGCACCCCACCACCACCACTGGACCTTTGAAGGCTCTCTGGCTTCCATGGGGAAGAAAGAAAAGTCTTAAGAACAAGTTGCTTCCAGTTATCTGTCCTGACAGTGGCAGAGAGCAGTTCAAAAGAGAAAATGAGAAAGGCGGATTCCTGTTCCTTAACCTGCCGTATCACCCCTTGAATTTCTGCTGCTCCAGGACATGGGACCTGCTCACCTCACACTAGCACCAGCTCTGTGCTGGACCTGGGCCCTTCAGGGTGGCAAGCTTCCTTAAGGCCACAGGGTACCCTCATTCTTGTCCCACCCCCTTCTTCACACCCCAAGACCACCTGGCCCGGTGTGTGGTACACAGGTGTTAACTTAATGCTTGGGGAAATAAATCCTCCCCAAGACTACCTAAGGAAGCCCCCACCCCCAGGGACACAGAGCCCTGGCTGCATCCTGTCCCTATAATTAGAAGCTTTAGGCAGGGAGCCCAGGAGTGGAGGTCATGGCTCCCCAGCCTTCAAAGCCCCTCAGACCATTGCTGCTGTGTGCCCAGAGGTTACCAAGCTGAGCTGGCGAGAAGGCAGGTTCAAGCAGGGCTGGGAGGGTGGTGACCAGTCAGAGCAGAATGCTGCACCTGGCTCAGGTGAGCTCCTGGCCCAGCCCTTGGGCTGGTGCCAGCGCTGGGGCAGGTGTGTGGGCTGCCCAGGCAGCAGTGGCTGGCCCAGCTCTTTTTCTTCTCCCTGCAGCCACCTGCCCCTTCATCTCTAGCCCAGACACTCCAAGTTGGGGCTGAGAGTGGGCCTCTCCTCTCATTTCCCGAGCCTCCATGGAGGTCAGTCTGCCACACAGCTCACAAACATCCAGGTCTGGCCAGGTTGTAGGTACCAGGCTGGTCCCCCGTGGTGGGAAGGAAAGCCGCCACCAAGAGCTTCCTCAGTCTGTCCAGCATTCCTGGTCCCACGCTGTCAGCAGGGTCCCGTGGGCCAGCCAGGGGACTACCAGGGCCGCCAGAGGCCTGGGTCCCGAGGAGGTGCAGGTGGCAAGGGCGCGGGCGGCGGGGAGGGCGCGGGCGGGCCGCAGGAGTCCCCCGCGCGCCCGCTGTCGGGGGTGGCGCTGGCCGCCCTCCGGCGCAAGTGCTCCAGCAGGCGAGCGCTCGCGGCGGGCTCCAGGACGCGGCGGGTGTGTAGCACGCGGGACAGGCGCGCCAGGCAGGCTCGGTAGCCCTCGCGGTAGCTGTCGGAGGGCGCTGCGGACGGAGAGCGGCGTGAGGCGCGGGGTGGAGTGAGGGGCGCGGGGCGCGGAGCCGGGCCGGGGCGGGGCAGGGTCACTCACTGGGCGCTGCCGTCGGGCAGGAGGACGCAGGCAGCTCCTGCAGGAAGCGCACGGTCATTTCCAGGATGTCCGCTTTCTCCAGCTTCGAGAAGTGGGAGCTCTGCGCCCGGCCACGAAGGAGAGGGACAGAGAAAGGGACAAACAAGACAGAGCTCCGGCAGGCTGCCGTGAGTACCACGCTCCCAGGAGCTGGTGTCGGGCCTGCCGTAGCCCGCGGTGGGTCGGCTCCGCCGAGCCTGTCCTACCCGAGCTCAGCCTTGGGCGCCGCGCGTTGTCCCCTCGTCGGCTTCTCCGGCAAGGGCATCTCGGCCCGCCAGGCCTCCTCGCCCCGCGCCCCGGGAGCCCCCTACTCCCAGCCCCAGTGCGCCCGGCCTGTACCCGAGCGCCCCGGCACTCACCTCCCTGCCCAGCAGCGACAGGATGAGGCCCTTGAGCTGGCTCAGGCTCTCGTTGATGCGCGCGCGGCGGCGCTTCTCCAGCAGTGGCTTCAGGCTCTGCAGGCGGGCGCGAAGGCCGCGGTTACAAGGGTCGCCGTCCAGGCCCCCGCCCCCGCCGCTCTGCGCCCTGCCGCCAGGCCCCAGCTCCTACCTTGCGCAGCTCCGCCGGGTCCCCTGCCCTCCGAGGCAGCCCCATGCTCGGCGGGAAAGCGGCGCCGCTGCCGGGCCCGCGCGTGGGAGACTGGTGCCCGCCCAGACACCGAGCGCAGACCGAGGCCCGCAGAGAGGTCTGGTGCGCGGCGCGAGCGGGCGCCAGTGGAGCGCGCGCCACGCCCGCAGCCCGGCTTTAAGGAGGCAGCGAGCCCGCTCCGCCCCGTGCCGCCCCGCGGAGCCAGGCCGCCTGTGGGTCCCACCTCCACCTTTGTTCCTGCGCGGGGTTGGGGCGGAAGGGGGCACGGCGGAGGCCCCGGGTTCCCGCTCCAGGCCTTCGAGTCCCATCTGCTGCGAGCCCGGGGCGCCCTCCTCCCAGAGCACCTGCAGGGGTGCGTGTGGGCGCCATCGAAGCCCTCGCTGCCCTGACCCTCGGGCAGGAGGCGAGCGGGTGGCGCCAGGCCCTTGTCCCTTCTTGTCCAACGCCGCCCTTCTTCCCTCATTCGGGATCAGCGCCTCCTCTGAGCCCCGCCCTGGGCTTGGGCAGGTTACCCAGCGGCGGCAGGACCCCCAAGTCCCGGGCCTCAGGGAGCTACCACTCGGGTTTCTACTATGGGGAGGGACTCGGCCCACCAGTTGTTCTGCGGGGCTGTAAGGGGAGACTGAGGCCCGGAAAGAGACCTCAACTTGCTCCGGCTCTAACGACTGGAAACTGGCCAGGCAGAACTAGGACCCCGGTGGCTCCATAGAATTCTCCGGCCCTCACCGAGTTAGGGACCACCTGGTTCCCCTGTCCTCGGTTTTGAACGGGGAAACTGAGGCCCAGAGAAAACGAGGCGACCCAGGAGCGCCCGGAGCTCATTTTCATTTCACTGTCTCCAGCTCCGGGCTCCCACCTACAGGACCGGCGGAGCTCACGTGACGGGCAGGGCGGGGCAGTCCTGGGCGCCAGCTCTTTGCTGCCCATCTCCTCCCTCCGGGCCCGCCTCCTCGCCGCGTAGATGGTGCTGCCGCAAACTGGCTGGGCGTCCCCCGCCCATCTGCTCGGGACTGCCCTCCGTCAACCGGCTGGCGGGGCAACGGCCAGCACGGCGGACTGCCGGGCCGACCCGCGGGCGGATGGCGGGCTGGACCCACCTAGCCGGGCCGGGAGGAGGAACCACAGGGCGGAGCCGACCGGCGCTGTCCTGGGTGCTGGACGGGGCCCCTCCCCTCCGCCGCGCAAACCCCATCTCCGCGCCCCACCTTCGACGCTCCGCCTAAGTCCCCTCGGCCGCGTGCTCCCCAAGCAGGGCTTGAGAAGACCAGCGCGCCCATCAGGAAGGAGCCCGGAGCATCCGGGCGAGTGGGAGCTCACGCCACCCGTACCTGACTGGCCACCACTTATGGAGCACATGCTGTATGTCAAGCGCCTTTTGGCCCTCCTTTCCATTATCCCCCTAACAGTCCTAACTACGAGAATAAGTCAACATATCTAGCGGAGCAGAGCCTGGGCATGCCTGAGCCACTGTCTCCTCAAATTGAATCGCTGAGCTCAGGGTACCTATGGGCCGGCCTCCTCCAAGGTTATTAAATGTCCTCTCTCTCTCTCTCTCTCTCTCTCTCTCTCTCTCTCTCTCTCTCTCTCTCTGCCACACGGCCTGGCTTGCGATCTTAGTTCCCCGACTAGGGACTGAGCCCGTGTACTTGGCAGTGAAAGCGCGGAGTCCTAACCACTGGACCACCATAGAATTACCTCATTAATTATTCTTTAGGGGCTCAAGAAAAGGACTTCATGGATCCTTAACTGATGCCCCACATGCCACCCCTGGCCACACACACTGGCTCACTCAGCTCTGTGCCGACAGGCCCCCCTGCACCAACATCTACATCCTTGCTGAGATACCCTGAAACTAGCTCCTGGGGAGGAAGATTCTTTCTAGAACATCCCCCTCCATGCCTGTGGACCACGGTTTGAAGCCTGGAGGGTGGGGAAGCAGACTCCATTTTCAGTTACCCCAGATCTTAAGTCTCTCTTGTCTTCTCCTATTGCTGTTCCTTTCAACCAAAGGATTCTGGGGGTTTTGCTGGTTACCTGGAGGAAGAAGTCAATTATAACCAGGGGAACTTAGGTAAGACAACCGAGCGGACAGGGTATGGGGGTGCAGGTTTTAGGGAAGCTGGAACCACTTAGGGTACAGTGGGGACACACTCCACCTGGGTGCCTGCTCTTGGGTGGGGGGAGAGGTCTGAACAGGTGTTTTCCACACAACAGGTGGGCAGATGGCCTGATCCCAGCAGAAGAATGAGAGGAAGCATCCTGGTGGGGGAGGGAGCCCCTCAACTGACATCTGGAGTGTGGGAGACATTGTGGGTGCTCTGGGAAAGGGGAACTTCAGGTGCAGAGGGAAGAAGGGCACAGCAAGGTCAGCCTCTGTGAGTGTCAGCCCCTGAGCGTTGCCCCTTTCTATTTGTGCCACTGTGGACAAGATACATTAAAAAACCAAACCAAACAAACAATTTAAAAGAATGAAATTAGAACATTCTCTAACACCATACACAAAGATAAGCTCAAAATGGATTAAAGACCTAAATGTAAGACTGGATACTATAAAACTCTTAGAGGAAAGCATCAGCAGAACACCCTCTGACATAAAGCACAGCAAGATTTTTTTGATGCACCTCCTAGAGTAATGAAAATAAAAACAAAAAATAAACAAATGGGATCTGATTAAACTTAAAAGCTTTTGCACAGCAAAGGAAACCATAAATAAAACCAAACAAATTAAAAAAACAAACAAACAAACAAACAAACAAAAACCTCCCTGTGCCTCAGTTTCCCCAGCTGTAAAATGGGTATAGTGTTGTACCTCTCTCATAGCATCCCTATGGGGCTAAATATGCAGGTGAAGCCTGGCATGGTGCCTGGTAAGCAGTAGGGCTTCCCAAAATATGTTCTTGCTGGCGTGGGTTCGCTAGAGATGCTGAGCAGGACCCCGTGGACCCAGTGCGGCCCAGAAAGGACAGAGAAGGCCTGGATCTCAGCCTGACTTTGAGTGGCATCCTCAGAAACGAGTCTGACAAGATGGTCAGCAAGGATGAGTGCTCACACGTGACTTTTATGGAGATGTCTCTATCAGCAGCGGGAGCGGCTCAGGGTTGTCTCTCCGGCCTTGCCCAGTGCCATAGCAACAGCACATCACCCCGATCTGGACCCCAAAATGACAAAACCATGTGACAGTTGAGGGTGTCCAGGACCAGGGGAGCCAACATGGGAGTGCAGGGATTTTTTTTTTTTTTTCATGGAGGAAGCACAAGGGAGGGGCCCTCAAGATAAGCCATTTAGCTCTTTGTCATCAAAGCACCCCTGCCACTCGCAGGCCTCAGGGTACAGCTCCGCTCGGTGGGCTAGAGGAGGGCGGCTCTGGCAGGCACCAAGAGCCAGTCGAAGCACTGAGGCTGACAGGATAAGACGCCTCCCTCCCCTTGTCCCCTTGGGTAGGGGTCCCAGACCCCAGCCGTCATAGGTCCCATGGGAGAGTGAGGCAGGTCTGGCGTGGTGAAAGTGGCTGGAAACCCACCTGGCCACTCAGGTCCAGAGGCTCCAGTTTAGGAGGGTGCCACGGAGCGCTGGAGCCCATTGCACGTGGCGCCACCTGGTGTTGGTCCCAGGGACTTGGATTCCCACTGTTCCTGGAAGCCGCTTCCCTCTGAAGCATTTCCAGCACCATCCTGTACCTGTCCCGCTACCCGCTGGGTGAAATAGCCCAGTGCACAGCCCTCACGGGGCTTCAGCGGGGAGGTGGGGGTGACGGGGAGGGCGGGCAGGAAGGGCACAGGATGTTTCAAAGTTGCCGATGTGCTGACTGTGCTCCCACAGCTACACAGCTCCCATCTTCTAGCAGTTCTTCCTCCTGTCCAGCCTGCTGTGCCTCCCTCCAGCTCCCACGAAGGGCTTCCGGCCAAGCAGGCAGGTGGTTTGGCGCACGTGTGCTCTCCTGGCCCGCTGCCCTCCCAGGGCCATCCTGCCCCCTTGGGGAGGGGTCCTGGCCCTGCTCTCCGGGCAACTGCTCTGGCGCACCTCCCCATTGCCCCCCAGCCCTTGCTTTCCCGTCTCTCTCCATTGGGCAGCCCCGGGCCCTCAAGCTCACGATTGACTGCCCCACCTCAGACAGCCAGCCAGCGGCAGCTCTGGGTGCTCTCTGAGGCCAGGGTCTCTAGATCTGGAAACCAGAGCCCACCAGGCATTACTCTCCTTTTCCCCTTCTCTCCCTCCCTGCCTCGGGGAGGCTACGTGAGCAGTTCTTGGAGGTCTGGAGGGACCGAGGAGGGCTGAGCGCCCAGCACCCGTGGCCACCTGCCAGGGCATAGACCCAGAGCCCCTGAGGGACTTGTTAGGCCTGTTCCTAGCGCACGGCCTTTGCCCTCGAAGTCTCCCACACCTGGAATGCGACTACGTACGCGCCTTTGAATAAAGCCCAGCCCACCGCACCTCCCCTTTCCCCGACTGCCCACGTAGCCCCTATAACTTACTAAGTCCCCGTTTTCCTGCTCTGATCACACTTGTCACTCTCTGGAACTGCGGTCATCGTTTGCTGGCTCGTGTCCCCCAGTGCCTAGGAACTGGCACTGGGTGGATGAATCAGTTCGTCTGGGGGCTCTGCCCGCCAGCGCCTGGACGGCTCTGATCACCGGGGTCTGCTTTTTTTTTTTTTTAATATTTTGGCTGCACGGCGCAGCCTGTGGGATCTTAGTTCTCCGAGTAGGGATCGAACCCGCGCCCCATGCATTGGGAGCGCGGATTCTTGACCACTGGACGACCAAGGGAAGTCCCGGGGTCTGCTTTTCGACCGGAGGTAAATATGGAGAGAAGTCCCTGGGCGCACCGCCTCTGTCACCGGAGTCCGGCCCTCGGCGCTGCTGCGGCTGGCGGGCGGCGGGCGGGCGGGGGACTCGGACAGCGGCGGGCGGGGCCGGGAGGAGGCGGCGCGGGGGGCGGGCCCGAGGCTTAGGCTGGGCGCCGCGGGGGCCCCCAGCCCCAGAGCTCGGCGGAGGCGGAGCGGAGCGGGCGAGGCAGCGCGGGGCCGAGGCCGGGCCGGCAGCTGCTCCGCCTCCCCACTCGCAGGCCCCGACGGTCGCGCCGCGGGCTCTCCCGGCGCCCGAGGACAGACGCATGGCGCCCCGGGAGCCGCGCTGAGCCCCGGGTCGCGGCGCCGCGGGCGGCACCATGGCCCTGGAGCAGACGCTTCAGGCGGCGCGCCAGGGCGACCTGGACGTGCTGAGGTCCCTGCACGCCGCCCGCCTGCTGGGGCCCTCGCTGCGCGACCCGCTGGACGCGCTGCCAGTGCACCACGCGGCCCGCGCCGGCAAGCTGCACTGTCTGCGCTTCCTGGTGGAGGAGGCCGGTCTGCCCGCCGCGGCCAGCGCGCGCAACGGCGCCACGCCGGCCCACGACGCCGCCGCCACCGGCCACCTCAGCTGCCTGATGTGGCTGCTCTCTCAGGGAGGCTGCAGAGTGCAGGTGAGTCCGCGCCGCGCACGGGGCACCCGGGGGGGCTTCCTCCCCAGGAGAGAGTTCTGGTCTGGAGCCCTCGGGTCTTAAGGGGGGGATGGGCTTGGGAGCTCCCTCCAGAGGGCTTGGGGCGGGGTGGGCTCCCCGGGTTGAGAGTTCCCCGGGCAGATGCCCTGGCAAGCCCTGGCCACTGCCTAGAAGAGCATCTGGGTGATAGGAAACCAGAATGGAATGGGGCTCAACTGGGGGGTGGGGGAAGCACAGTGATCCAGGGAGTCCTGGAGAGTGGGCAGGGGAGGGGGACAAAGGGCCTGGAGTCAGAAGCCCATGTCCTCCAGGATCAGGTCTGGGAAGTGGCAGGGGGCCGGGGTGGGGTGGGGGCGGTTTGCACAAAATCCTACAGCCCACCCCAGGCTGAGGTGCCTGTGTCCCTAAGGCGAGGGGAGGGTGGGGGCTGGTAATGGGGGGGCCTCCCAAGGACCTGAGCTGATCCCAGGACATCGGCACCTTCTGGCCTCCCAGCTGCTTCAGGACAGCCCGAGTCTTCCTGCCCTGAGACCCCAGTAGGTCTCAGTCAATGGCCACCAGGCTGGTGTTAGCCAACCTGGCCTCTCCTGAGCTGGAGAAGGCAGCTCGGGCCCTCACGTGTAGCTCTCCTGCTGAATCCTGCTGGACGCAGAGCATCTAGCAGGTTCCAGGCCCGGGGATTCAGGTGCGCCCCTGATCTCCGGGAGCCGCCAGTCCACGGGGGCAGTGAACAGCAAGCACACGGTCTAGAAAGTAAACCACGTAACGCCAGGTACTGCTAGGCCACGTGGTGGGGAGCGACGGGAGCTGCGTGGGCAAGGTGGCCTGGGAAGGCCCCTCTGAGGAGTGACCTCTGAAGGGAGTCTTGGCTGATGGGAGGGAAGTGGCCAGGTGGCGACCAGAGAACTCCAAGCCCAAGGAGCAGGGAGTACAAAGCCCTGAGGGGGTCGCATCTTGTCCTGTAGCAAGGACAGCAGGGAGGCGAGCATGTCTGCAGCGGGCTGAGGGAGGGAGAAAACCGCAGGGCCAGGTCCTAGAGGGTCTCATAGGCTAGCGTTAGGAATTTGCCCGATACTGTGGTTGTAGGGCAAAGCCAGTGGAGGGAGGAACGGAACTGATTTCCCACTTACAAGGACCACGGTGTTAACTGGATACAGAAGGCGAGGAAGCAGGGCTGACTCTGAGCTGGCTGGCTGTGTCCTGGCGGTGCCCAGACCCCATCCCCCCACCTCCTGGCCTCAGGATGGCCAGGCCTCCCATCCCACCCTTCCTGGGAGGTGGCCCGGCTCCTTATCTCCGGGCTAGCTCTGTTATCAGGAGTTCCTGGCACATGGTCCCTGCCCACTCTTTTGGGAGGTGGCACGCCTCCCCGATCCCGGTGTCCAGCCTTGGCCAGAAGCCTCCCCCGCCCAAGGAGCAGGCGGCCTTGTGCCCGGCTTATCAAGTCTCCCACCCTCTTGCCCCAGTGTGTGTGTAGGGGGAGGATGACCCAGATCCGGGGCCCTGCTCAGCTCAGGGAGATAAGCAGCTTTAGGGTACGGGCCATAGCACGTGAGGCTCCTGGGGCCCACGTAGCTGTTGGAGCTTCGAGACAGGTCATAGGCCTGTGATTCTCTCCTTACTGCCACCCTCACCCAGAGGCGCAGAGCCATCAGGACTCCCTGGAGCCTCAGACCCACAATCCCCAAGGCCAGTGGGAAGTGAGGGCCTTTCTCAAGAGCTGGGGCGCAGGGCATACTTCACTATGGGCCTGTCTGGGTCACCTCTAGCCAGCCTTGTCCCCTGGGCTCAGGAGGACAAGCTGCAGCTGTCTCTGGTCTTCCCCAGGCATTCCACACACAGAGGAGTCTCAGCATTGTCCTCCGCTTCCTCTGGACTGTTTTCTCTGCCCCCCCTTCCTCCCTGCCTCTCTTCTTGCCCAACAGCCGGTCTGTTTGCCCCCCACCCCATAGCCCCTAACTGTGACCTCCCCGTCGTGCCCCTGGGCCCCGTTCCCTCTGTCCCCTCTTTTCCCTGCATTTCTTAGAGGAGCTTCAGAGGTTCTCATGCTACTGAGATTCACCTTCCTTAAGCTCAGGGTCTCTCCAGCACCCCCTGCCTCGGCCACACCTGTTCCCAAATGCCCTCTCTCTGGGCGGGGGCGGAGGTGGGCGTGCAGAGCAGCTTCCCTCCTCTGACGCCGGTAACCCGTGCCAGCCTCCACGGCTGCCCCACCCCCTTCCCCGAGCCCCTGCCCAGCTCCCTGCCCACCTCTCCGTCCCCCCACGTGCTTGGTGCTGGGAGCTCATTCTGTTCTAGAACCGGTGCCCACTGTCCCAAACTCCCAGCCTCTGAGTCCAGCCTTCTGGATGTCTGTCCGTCTTGGCCTGCAGGTCACATAAACAGCATTTGCCAAGCCCCTCCCACAAGAGACACACATACCTGGATGTTCACGGAAGACTCATTCAACACTTCTGGGCCTAAACCATCATCCCCTTTGGGGTGCCTGGGAGGGGTCTTGCCCAAACCCTTCCCAGGGGCTGCCTCCATCCCACACGTACCACCACTGGCTGACTGCCCCGGCCCTGCCCACCAGTAGCCAGCGGCAAGGACATAGCCTGTTCGGGGCGGGGAGCTGGGAGCAGGGAGCCTGCTGGTGGTGGGGCAGTTCTCTGCACTGAGATTGGGTCATTGGACATGCGTCAACCCGGAGGCCTCTCCCTTTGTGAGACCTGGGGAGGAAGAGAGGGAGGAGGCAGGGGTTGGGCGCAGGGGCTGCTCCCCCGACCCCTGACAGCAGGGCCCAACAGCCCACTCTTCCTGGCCCAGCGGCTCCCTCAGGTGTCCCCTGAGCACCTGGGTGACAGGCAGGTGCTCCTGCTGGGGCGATGACAGCGTGCCCTGCGGGCCTCAGAAAGCCCAGCATGGATGGCACCGTGCTGCCGCTATGGACTGAGCTTCAAAGAGGGCCAGTTAGGTGCCCGAGGACAGAACTGCCCCAGTGGCTGGTGGGATGCAGGACGCGGTCCGAGCGGGGGGTGGGGGCAGGACCAGGCCTTAGGACTAATGGGCTCTCCTCCCACAGGACAGAGACAATTCTGGTGCCACAGTCCTGCACCTGGCTGCCCGCTTCGGCCACCCCGAGGTGGTGAACTGGCTGCTGCGTCACGGCGGTGGGGACCCCACCGTGGCCACAGACACAGGCGCCCTGCCTCTTCACTACGCCGCCGCCAAAGGAGACTTCCCCTCCCTGAGGCTCCTCGTCGGCCACCACCCTGAGTAAGGACCCTCCGCTTCGGGGGGCCTCTGGGTGGGGCGGGCCAGGGCTCTGGGGGGTGCCTGTAGTCGGCCGTGCCCCTCCAGCACGCCAGGGGAATTAGTGCTTCTGGGCCATCCCCGTGGCCAGGGGCCTGGCCAGAGACAGCTCCCACCGAAGCTGAAAGTTCTCCCCTCCTGGTGGGCAGACACAGGCCCCAGAGCCCTGCAAGCAGACACTCCCCCGGTACGAGCTGCACTCGAGCCGCAGCGGCTGTGCACGCAGACCCTTTGTTCGTCTCCAGGGTGCTTCCAGCCCGCAGCAGGCGGCCCTCCGGCTCTGATCTGTGCCAATCTGCAAGACTGTCCTAAGTGGGACGTAGGGGTGAAGAGCGTCTCCTCAAGCCCCAGTCAGGAAGGAGGGGGAGCCATGTCAGTTACCCAGCAGTGATGGGAGACGCCCCCTGCCAGACCCCCACCCTGCCTCCTGGGCCCTCAGCCCCCGCCCGTCAGAGGGCAGCTTGTCCTGTCCTGTGGCCAGCCAGCTCATTCCCACTCGCCAGGGGGATGGGGCTCCCGAACCTCCCCGGCCCTCGCGAGGAGAGCGGCTGGTCTGAGAACGCAGCTGAGCCCCAGGGTGGGGTGGGGTATGCAGAAGAATGGGGTTCACTGAAGAGCACGGGAGTCGTGGGGACGGGGTCCTGGGGGAGGGAGGGAGCCAGGTGCACCCAGAGGGAGGCAGGGGTCCTGGGGGAAAGCCACCCAGACCCTGTCTGAGGGAGTGGGACATCAGTGGCCCTGGGGACCCAACAGACCGGGGCTCTGCCTGGTGACCTTCGTCAGTTCAAGGGGGTACCTGGGAAATAAGTGGTGACAGAGGACCCAGCCTCAGGAGGAGAGCAGTCACAAGGCGGGAGGGTCTGTCCTTACCCCTGGCTCCACTCCTAAGGACGCCTGCCCGGCCACTGGGCACCAGGGAGCAGCAGGAGGCCAGCCTGGCCCCGTGGCCCGCTGGCAGCGTGGCTGCGTCTGGCAGCCCCTTGGGTGCAGGCATGCTGGTGTGGATACAGAGCAGCTCAAAGCCCCCAGGCCGGGACCAGGACGGCTGAGCCTGGCTCGTTCTTGCTAAGCAAGGGGTTCCCTGGTTTGATTCGTGTGAGACCAGCCGGGGGTCTCCTCACAGCCATCCCTGCCAGAGGCCACTGGGCACCACTCTGGCGTGAACCCTCTGCTCCTGGACAAGCTAAGGTCTGGGTCACACCAAAATCAGTGGGATTTCAAGGAGGAGGCCCCAAACACCTTCGAGTGCGGGCTCCCAACCTGCAGCCATCAGCACCCTGGGGGTCTGGTCGCAGACTCGACGTAGACTCCCCAGGTAGGGGCTGGGGCGCTGCCCCTGTGCGTGTCCCCACCCCCCACCCAGGTGGTTCTGACACCACCCCCTCACTTATCACTTATCACGGAGGACACTGGGGCCCTAAGAGGAGAGAGACGGGCGGTAGTCATCCTCTCGCACCCGCCGGCCTCCCCCATCACGCATGATGGGCCCCAGGAGGTCAGGCTGGTGGCCATGCCAACTTAGCTCCAATGGTGTGAACTGAGGGGGCTCTGCCCCGCCCCGGGAAGTGCTGGTGGGGGGCAGGGGTGAAGCCCCAGCCTGGCCCCTGAGCCCCTCCTCCCTGAGAAGTCTGGGGCCTAGGATGAGCCTCCATGGGCTGGGGTTCCAGCCTTAGGAAGGCTCTGGCTGTGCTGGGGACACCCTCGAAGGCTCAGGGCCGGGGGGACCCTGGTGCTCCCAGGCCAGGCTGTGGTGCTGGCCGTGATTGGGCCCTGGCACCAACTCTGTGGCCACCAGCCCCCCGTGAATCTCAGGGAAGCGGACAGGAGGCCTGGGGCTCCGTTCCCACAGTGACGACGCGTGACCTGGCTGATAAGGAGGCGCTTTTGTGTGATTGCCAGGCTGGGCTCAGGCAGGAGGGGGTGCTGGGCATTGAGGTAGGGCCTGCTGGCGGGGGGCTTTGGGGGCCAGTGCCCACACCCTAACTCGGAAGTAGAGACTCATGCCCTCCAAGGCTGGGGACCCCAGGGCTGGGAGCTGGGGAGGGGCAGAGGTGCAGGCTGCCCCAGGCCACAGGGTGCAATCAGGGGACCCAGGCAGCCTAGCTTTAGAGGCCTCCGTTGCCCTGCTCTCCTGAGCCTCCCTGGCCTGCTGTGAAACACGGTGAATTATTCACAAGGGCTCAGCTCTCCCTGGCGGCAGGTGATGGAGGGAGAGCTCCTACCGCTGGGAAACCCGATCCTGCCCGGGAGGCTGTGGGCAGCCATGAGCCATGGCCATGACAAGCTACAGAGGCGCAGGAGGGCTGGGCGGCCTCCGGGGAGGCCCAGCTAGTGGTGGGCTGTACCTTGGGGAATTAGAAAGGGCTGCAGGAACGGCCTGTACCCACTCACCCCTCCTCCAGTCTCTCCCAGTCCACCGGGCAAGTCTTCCCAGAGGCAGAGGAATTGCCACCGCGACCTCAGGGGCTGCTGCCCCATGGGACCCTCCCTCTGAGCCCCCTGCGGAAAAGAGTCCATCTAGAGGCACGGGGCCGGCAGGAACTGGGCTGGGGCTGTTTCAGGCCCTGGGTCTGAGGGAGGTAGAGTCAGGAGGGTCAGCCCTCCTGGCCAGGGGCACTAGTGGCTGGAGGAGCAGAGCCACGAGTCCACGTCCCCATTTGGGGCTCAGAAGGGACAGGAGCAGGTAGCCCTCAGAGCTCCTGACCATCCTGCCAGCAGGGTCCTGGGGCCCAGGAACCATCTCACGCCTCGACCATGTGCTTGCTGGGGGCCTCAGTAAGCAGAGGAGAGCCCTGGGCTCAGCTGGGACCCTTAGGCCTGAGCACTGAGGCTGGGGAGGGCTGGGGGCAGGGCCCACCGTGGTCTACCAGTCATAGAGAGCTGGAAAACCAGTCTGCGCAAAGGTTTCGGACCAGCTCCCACCTGCTGAATGCCTCCTAGGGGTCTGACACCAAGCAGTAGTCTGAGCCTCACCTGCTACTAGGCAGTAGCTCTGTAATCAGCCCGTTTTACAGATTGACTCATCTAACTAATGTTTCTTGAGCACCTGCTCTGGGCCAGGCAATATTCCAAGTGTCAGGGGATACATCGGTGAACCAAACAGACAAATGTCCCTGCCTCATGGTGCTGCAGATACAGAAATGGTGTCTCCGAGAGGCTAACTGACCACCCGGGGTCCCACCAGCTCCCTGTGTGGCCTTGGCCAAACTGCACCTCCTCTCTGGGTCTGTCTCCCATTCCTGGGCCAGGCGCTCACCTCTGAGGGCCTTTTCCAGTTCACCTGGGTGGCCCCCTTTTCCTTCCTTACTGCCAAGCTTCATGGAGCCTGGCTCCTCCTGGGGCCCCGTCCAGCTGGAAGGGTTCAGGCAGCCCCTGCCTTGAACAGGAAACCTTAGCTGCTCACCTATTAGGGAGCCCCAGGCCTATGGCTCAGCTCCCCCTTAGAAGGCCTGGGCCTGGGGCTGCCCTTCCCTGCTGGGCACTTGTTGGTGTTCTGGGCAGCAGGGCCTGGGGGGAGCCACACTGGCACAGCGGGGACCCTAACCCAGGTGGGGGCTCTGAGAAAGGAGGGGCCTGGTGGAGTCATGAGAAGCCCCTCTCAGTGGGGACAGCCTTCACCTCCACCGGTAACTCCTGGTCCAAGCCTGTCATGTCACTGGGGCTCCAGCTGGCCTCTCTGCCCTCCCCCTGCCCGCTTCCTGTCTGGCTGTGCCCACCTTGGAGACCACAAGTCAGATCCCCAGACCGGCCACAGGCTTCTCTCTCACGGACAGGGAAAGCTGCTTCCTCACAGCAGCCCAGAGGCCCTCCTCGCTCTGGCACCCCCGTACCTGACCTCCACCTCCTCTATGCTACCTCCTGGGCTTCCTGTTGCTCCTGCCCTCCGACCTTTGGCCTTTGTACAGGCCATTCCCACTGCCTCACTCTCTTCCCCAGAGAGCTCACAGCCGCTCCCTCCTCCCCTTCAAGGCTTTGCTCCATCTCCGCTTCTCAGTAAGGCCGGCCCCAGGCCTCCTTCAGATCAGCACCTGCCCCAAGAAGACACACGCCCTCCCTCCCAGGCTTCCTCTCCCGCCTCCTTTCCCCCACACCGCACCCTCATCGTTACCTGGCATTACTTTCTGTGCATCTCAGCACATCCTCTTACCGTCTGTCTTCCCGGGCAATGAGAACATCTCTTCTTCTTCCACATCCTGTATGCCCAGTGCCTGATACTCAGTAAATACTCGCTGAAGGACTGAGGAGTCTGGGATCCCTGGGTCTTGTCCGGCCCTGCAAGCAGCTCACTGCCCGTGACCTCAGACGGAACTCCCTTCTGGGCCTCCCAGGGCCCGTCTGGCAAACGGACCAGCTGAGGCCACGTGCGAGGAGGCATCACAGAGCTCCGGGCCTGGCTGCCCATCTCGCTCACTCCCACATTTATCCAGTCAACAATTAGCATCCACGTGTACCCTAAGTACCCAGCCCCGCTAGCGTTAGGGATGTAGTGAGTCCTCACGGCTTCATGGAGACAACTTGGGGGGCTCCCAGGGGCAAAGAAGGAGCCAGGTCAAGGGCACATGTACACGCAGAGACGTTCTTGCTTATTTTCCAGTGTGTCGGGGTGTGTCCGGCAGCCCTGGTGGAACCAAGCTTGAGAGGGCAGGTCTCCACTGTTTTCAAGCTCTGCCCCGCCCTGGTGTGTGGCAGCCTCATGACATGTGTCCCTGGAATGCATAAAAAAAGTGCCAAGGCAATTCAAAGGGGACAAGTGCTACGAAGTGAAACGGGGTATTCGTAGGAAGTGGTTGGGGGGTTTCTTTAAATTGAGGGGGTCCAGGAAGGCCCCACTGAGGAGGTGAGAGCTGAATGGGAGAGGACCAGCCATGCCAAGACCTGGCCTGGGAGCGTTGCAGGTGGAACTGGCCGGGGCAGAGGCCTGAGGGGGGATCCCGCTTGGCTTCATCGCGAGCCAGGAGGGCCTGGAAGGCTGGGAGAATTGCAGACCAGAGTGAAGGCTTCTGGGGATATTCCAGGCTGGCTGATGGATTGGGTGTAAAGCTGGCTGTTCTAGAATCTTCCTCAAATCAGGGCTGCATTGCTTCACTGGGCCAGGCCTCATTTGGGTTCATTTCAAATAAGTCAGGAGGCGTGATTAGAGGATAAGGGAGGTAGAACCGCCAAAGCCTCCGAGTCTTTGTTCAGAGCGGACTTACCTCACAGCCAGATCTAATCCTTGTGGAGATCATCCCCTACCAGACCTCCCTTGGGGCAGAAATGATTGCCAGTGGGGAGGGCCACTGGAAATGCTGTTCTCTGACCGGAGTCTGCTTCTGTGGGCAGATCACTCCTTGTTCCTCGTGGCGACGGTCACAGTAAGGTGGCACCAATCTTGGACGGAGATTTCTATCAAACCCTTACAAGCATTCCATGTTTCTTTTGTGTCATCAGGGTGACTTGCTTAATAGTTACAGTTTGTCCATATCATCTTTGTTCCCAAGAGGAAGGAAAGTATCATTATGTGATGGTTGCTAGGGAGACGCAGACTTGTAAAGAACTCAAGGGTCAAGTGTTGCCAAAGACTCCTAGAGCTTGGACTCAAGGGAGGGTGGCCTGGTGTCCTTTACTGAAATGGGGACAGTAAGGGGGGAAGGTAGTTTGAGGGAGAGTGTGGAGAGATTTGCTCCATGTAAAGGCAGGTAAAGGGGAAATTCCCTGGCGGTCCAGTGGTTAGGACGCCTTGCTTTCACTGCCAAGGGCACAGGTCGATCCCTGGTCGGGGAACTAAGACCCCGAAAGCTGGGTGGCATGGCCAAAAAGTTTTTTTTTTTTTTTTTTTTTTTTGCGGTATGCGGGCCTCTCACTGTTGTGGCCTCTCCCGTTGCGGAGCACAGGCTCCGGACGCACAGGCTCAGCGGCCATGGCTTGCGGGCCCAGCAGCTCCGCGGCATGTGGGATCTTTCCGAACTGGGGCATGAACCCGTGTCCCCTGCATTGGTAGGCGGACTCTCAACCACTGCGCCACCAGGGAAGCCCCAAAAAGTTTTTTTAATTTAAAAAAAAAAAAAGGCAAGTAAAATTCAAGAAGCTGCTCAGTGCACAGATGGATGAGTGAGCTGTGAGCTGATGTAGGGGCCGCAGGTACTCCAGGTCCAAGCTGGGGGGTGAGCGGCATTGGGAACAGGTGACCTATAACCCTGGGAAGTAGATGACCTCACCAGGGGCAGAGTGTGTTTAGAAAGGAGGTCCTGGGGCACCCCAACATTTGGAGATTGGGCAAGGGTCGAGGGCCCATCAAGGGAGGCTGAGAAGGCCTGGTGTGTGCTTGTCCATAGCCAAGAGGAGCAGGTGTTCGGTGGGGTGAGGGGCGCCTGTTAGGGCGTGGCCACGGCAGTCTCGAGGCCGGTAGCGTGGAGGTGACGGTGTTGAGGCCCGAGGGACGGGTGAGGGGGCTGGCGGGTCAGGCTGTGGCAGCGGTACCAGGAAGCCAAGCCCTGCTTTCCCTGGGAGGAACCCTGCAATTTTCAAAGATTCCTCTTCTGTCTCTCACAAGAGGCTTGCAGAGGCAACAGTTGTGATGCCCATTTGCCATATGTGGAAACTGAGGCTGGGGGTGGTGGTGCTAGAGAACGCCCCGGGGCCCTGCACATTGAGCCACAGAGTTGGGGTGGTGGGTGGAGGCCAGGGCCAAGACTAGGGGCTGGGGCTGGACCGGTCACCCATGGCGTCACTATGGCTAGAACTCGATGGGTTGGAGCCGGGCGGGTCCTGAGGCCAGAGGTCTCCCGAGACCCCATCCCTCTGCTCTAGGCAGCGACTCTCCACAGCAGAAATGCTGCCCGGCCTGACCCATGCTTGTTGGGGCCTGGACACCCCAGGTCAGCAGTGCTCCCACAGAGGCACAGGGAGGAGGGATCCTAAAATACAGCGACGGCGCCAGGCCTTGCTGAGGGCTCTGCAAGCGTGTCTCAGCAACGATCATTATCCCCACGCGTGGACGGCTTTGTGAACAGAGATGGGAGGCAAGACACCACTTGTGGGTGGCACACACGCCAGGTCCTTCTCACACTGGGTCCCCCTCTGCCTCTCAAGTGATCCTAGCCCTCTGTGCCTCAGTTTCCTCATCTGTAAAAGGGGAACGATTCTGACACCTACCGGGTAAGGCCTTTAGGAGGAGTAGATAGAGACCACGTGTACTTCGCGCATCCCAGTGCTTGGCACAGAGCAGTTTGTTCAGCAGATGGTACCCACTGTCACTGTTATCCGTTATCGTCATCTCTACTACTATATAAATTCACTCTCTCTCCATCTAAATTCATTGATTTAAAGACTAGTGTTGGGAATTGCCTGGCGGTCCAGTGGTTAGGACTTGGCGCTTTCACAGCCAGGGCCCGGGTTCGATCCCTGGTCAGGGAACTAGGATCCCACAAGCGCCGCCAAAAAAAAAGAAAGAAAAGGACGAAATTCATTCATTTACTTTGTTCCTGTGCATATATATATATATATATGTTTGTTATCTTTTGGCCACACTGCACAGCATACGGGATCTTAGTTCCCCAACCACGGATTGAACCTGCACTCCCTGCATTGGAAGCATGGAGTCTTAACCCCTGGACCGCCAAGGAAGCCCCTCCTCCATATTTTTAGAGTTTACCCCAGTGCGTATGAGGGTGCCCATTCTTCTTGCCTCCAGGTCGACACAGAAGAAAGGAACAAGACCAGGACCCCCTTTCCCACACCGGCTCATCAGCGCATCTGCCCCGTATTCTGGGGTCTCCCAGGCTGGGGGCTGTGACTCCCGTATGGGTTACTGAGCGCTCCCTCCGTACCAGGGACGCCAGCTGGGGTTGTCAGCCAGTGGCCTGGCAGGAGGCTGTGAGCACAGCTTCCCCCTCCTGCCCGGCTCCTGCTCTGTGCCAGCGCATCAGACCTCCTGAGACCTCCTCAGGCTGGCTGGGCAGGGTGGACTGGGAGAACAGGGCTGCCGGCAGATCCGGCGCCCTGAGCTACGAACACTGCCTCAGGCCTCCCCCGAGACAGCCCGGTGGGCCCTGGGAGGTGGCCCCTCCAGTCTCCAAGCCCCAGGACCCCAGCACTCGCTGCGCCTTGGTTACGGGGTGAATAATTCAGGCCATCGAGTGTCGGTCATGAAATATTAAACGGGCCGTTCCTGACGCACCAGCTTGTGAAAGTGGGAGGGGGGCAGTGCTGGCACCGGGGCGTGGAGGCCGGTGGCCGAGAGCCAGCGCGTTCCTGAGGTGCGGCGTGTGGGCGCGACCCTGTCTGCCTCTGTGCGCTGTGCTCGGCACACCACTGCGCCCCCGACACGGGTGGGGTATTGGCAGGCAGCCGGGCACCGTCCCAGACTCGGTGTCAGCCCCGAAGTGGCAGCTCTGTGCCTGAGGAGGGGCTGTTCCCACGTCAGGAGGACGAAGAGAGCCGGGGCTGCGTGCCTGGTGGGCGCTGCAAGCCGCCTGGGGTCAGGGGTCAGGGGTCAGGCAAGTGGACAGGGATGGGGTTTTAGGGACAGGGAGAGGTCAGACGGGAGGGTCCGAGGGGTGTGTGCGAGCGAGGGGCCAAGTCGTGGGTGGCTGACAAGAGGGTGGGTGAGGGGGCAGATGGAGGAGGAGTGGGTGGCCTGGTGCCCACGTTACCGTACACGCGGCTGACAGATGAGGGAGGGAGGGCGTGGGTGGTGGGGGTGGAGCGTGTGATCGAGGTCGTGAGCAAATAGATGGGAGAGGCGGGTGGGTGGGAGGATATGAAGTCGGACGAAGAACTGCGCTTCCTGGGGCCCAGAGGGCTGATCCAGCCCAGAGGGACTCAGCTCCGACTCCCTACCCCGCACCCTCTGTGTCCCAGACCCGCTGCGAGCTCCTCTGCCTGGGCCTAGATTGTGGCTCCACCTAGTGTCTGGATCTGGTAACTGCACCCTGGCATCCACACCCATTGTGAAGTCAGAAAAACTGAGGCTGAGCCAGTGGCAGGAACAGCTTCCCTATTTCCCAACAGCACTCTACTTCATGGGACTGATTCCCCAGTTAGGACCCTTCTGTGGGAGCTGGGGAGCAGGGATGGGGGGCAGTGACAGCTGCAAGCTAGGCCCGAGGGAAGGCTGAAGGAGTGAAGACATGGAATGGCCCTTCCCCCAATCCCTCTCCTCGCTCCCCTCGTTCCTGCTGTGCGTCCGGGCCTGCATCACACAGACGGATTGTGCTCCGGTGCCACTTACCAGCTGTGTGACCTTTGGCAAGTCACAGCCCCTGGGCCTCAACTGTCCCACTGCAAAATGGGGATGACAGTAGGACCTAAGTTAGGACATGCAGTGAGGACCTAACATGCACTGCATGTTAGGACATGCAGTGTGCTAGTGTCGTAGCGCAGGGGAGGTGCTCAGTGGACGGCGGCACCTGTCGTGTTACCAGGCTGATTTCAACCACAACCAGAATATTCCACTGAATTTTAATTTCAGATAAACAACGAATAATGGTTTAGTGTATGCACATCCCATGCCACATTGGGGGTAGACTTACACTAGAAAATTATTTGTTGTTTATCTGAAATTCAGATCGTAACTGGGCATCCTGTGTTTTACCTGGTGACACTACCACTCTGCCTTCTGGGAATTCAGTCTTCTGGGGGCGGCAGAGGCCAAAATAAGTTATGATCGAGCATGACAGGTGGCCCACGGAGTGAGCCCAGGGCAGAGTATGAGGCACAGAGGTGGGAAAGGCCTGTTCTGCTGGAGAAATCAGGGCAGGCCTCATGAAGGAGGGATCTGTACCGAGTCTTCAAGAGAGACGGGAAGGGCATTCCAGACAGAGGGGGGACATGATCAAAGGTACAGAGGTCCGACAGCAGGTGTGAGGACTCACACTGACTGTGGGTCAGTGTGGCTGAAAAGGTAGGGGGAGGCCAGGTCACCGCATCCCTGTAGATCTTGGTAAAAAGGTGGGCTATTTACTGAGGGCAGAGACTAGCTCAGTCGGATGTGCATTGCAGAAAGAAGGCTGCCGGGGGGAGGTGGGGAGCAAGCCAGAGGGCCCCCCCCCACACCCAGGGAGGCTGGCACAAGACTGAGTCCAGAGGGAGTTGGGCAGCCGGGTCCAGCCACTAGATTTTTCTCCAACCCACCCTCCCAGCCCTCCAGAGCTCCCCGGAAGCGGGTGAGGGGTGAAGAAAGCTTTGGAGGGGGACGGGCACTGAAATCCCGCGGTGGGTGCTGCGTCTTCCGCAGGGGAGTGAATGCCCAAACCAAGAACGGTGCCACGCCCCTGTACCTGGCGTGCCAGGAGGGCCACCTGGAGGTGACGCAGTACCTGGTGCAGGAGTGCGGCGCGGACCCGCACCTGAGCGCCCACGACGGCATGACCCCGCTGCACGCCGCGGCGCAGATGGGCCACAGCCCGGTCATCGTGTGGCTGGTGAGCTCGGGGACAGGTCGGGGTTGGGGCCCGGGAGAGGCGGGGCCTGTACGGGACGGGGGCGGGGCCAAGAGGGGCCTGGCGCCCAGCCCCCGCCCCTCTGTGCTCCGTCCCCTCCCCCCAGGTGAGCTGCACCGACGTAAGCCTGTCGGAGCAGGACAAGGACGGCGCCACGGCCATGCATTTCGCGGCGAGCCGCGGTCACGCCAAAGTGCTCAGCTGGCTCCTGCTGCACGGCGGCGAGATCTCGGCCGACCTGTGGGGCGGGACCCCGCTGCATGACGCCGCCGAGAACGGGGAGCTGGAGGTGAGGGCGGGCCGGGGGCGTGGCCGGGAGGCCGGGCGAGCGCGGGAGGGGCGGGCGCCCTCTGCTGGCGCCGCGCTCTCAGCACAGCGCTGCCCAGGCGCCGGGGTCCCGGCTGTCGGCCGGGGGTCCTCACTGCGCGCCCCTGCAGTGCTGCCAGATCCTGGTAGTGAACGGCGCGGAGCTGGACGTCCGCGACCGCGACGGGTACACGGCCGCCGACCTCGCGGACTACAACGGCCACAGCCACTGCACCCGCTACCTGCGCACCGTGGAGAACCTGGTACGCCCCGGGCGCTGCTCCCCCGCGTTACTGCATTCCCCCCACAGCTTGCCCCCACCTCCCCGCAGGGGTAGGTGTTGTTACCCTTTTTACCACGGAGGAAGCTGAGGTTCAGGGAAGTGAATGAAGCCCCTTGCCCGGGGTCACAGGAGTAAGTGCCCTAGACCACTACCCCACGTGACCTCTCAGGCCAGAACCACTGACCATTGGGGAGTGAGGGTGTGCAGGCAGAAATATCGAGGGAAGGAGGACCAGCCTCGTCCTGATGAGAACCAAGGCTCGGAGAAACAACGACACTTACACACCAGTGGGAACAGTAAAGTGCATTCACCTGCCCACAGGTATTAACTAGCTCATTTAACTCTCACCACCACACTCTGAGGTAGGGAGTGCTCGTATCCCCATTTCACAGGTGAGTAAACGGAGTCTCGGGGAGACCCAGTCATTAAATGGTGGAGCCCTGGTGTCCGGGCCTGGAGCTACCTCTCTTCACCACTACTCTGTATGTTTGCTCACCGCGTGGCTACTTCATGATTGAAAACCTGTGTTAGTGTTTTCAAATTATTTTATTATGGTTACAAAGCCATGAAGGAACCCACTAGGACTTGAGCGCAGATGTGGGTCCTGGGCTCTGGTTCCTCTGGCGCAACGTCTGCTTTGGCGCAGGAGGGAGGAAAGAGGGCTGGCTTCACAGGCATCTTCAGAAGTGGGGCAGCCTGGCCACGAGAGGGGCTGCGGAATGAGGCTGGAGGAGAGAAGGCCGATGACCCCCTGCCCAGAGCATTGTCTGCCCTGTCGTCGAGCATACGGGGGCACCCTGGTTCTGGGGACTCCAGAGCACAGCAAGGCCCAGGGATCAGAGATGGCATCTGGCCCCAAGGAAGAACTCCCTCCAGAAAGGGCCATCCGGAGAAAGTAGGGGTCCACAGAGCCCCAGCGCCCTCTGGCGCCCCCTGATGGAGGCTTTAGCTTCAGGCAATGAGCAAACAAGCACCATTCCTTGAATTCTGACCCCGGTAAGGTACCCTACCCTGCCTAGTGCTTTACGATGTAATCTCAGTTCATCTTCACAGTGAATTAACACTAACAGCTGACACATAGCCAGGCATTTACTGGCTACCATGCCCTGGCACTTCACTAACTTTGAAAATCTTTGTTATAACCTAACGGGGCAGGCAGTACGGTTATACGCATTAACAGATGAAGAAACTCAGGTACAGACAGAAAGGACAAGTGATGGAAAGGTCATGTAGCTAGTAAGTGGAGGAGATGAAATTTGAAGCCATCCCCCCAGGCTGCAAAGCCTTTGCCCCTAACCTCTGTTAGGGCTGGGCAAGTACCCACCTCAGCCAGCCAAGGAGAGAGCATGTTCAGGCTGCCCCCCGCCCAAGCCCAGCTCCTATGGCTCCCCTTGTCTCAGGGGTTAGGCAGCAGGGCCTGGCCCCCCCGAACTGGGTGGAGTGTGGAGCACCTGGCCCCCTCACAAGGCGGGCCCAGCTGCGGCAGTGACGGATTCAAGCCATGGAGGACACTGGCCCAGAAAAGGCAAACACTCCCGCAGAGCCCCTAATTACGGGGCCAATGAGCATGGCCGCTTACCAGCCGTTACCTGGTGCCAGGCCTGCCTTCCGTTCCCGGGAGACCTGTGACAGTTCTCAGGCAGGGAGGAGCTGGCCTGGGCAGCAGGCAGCAAGCAGGCGAGCCGCAGCCTTGCCGGCAGCAGGGCCAGCATGGGCAACGTAAGCATGGCCCCCACCCCAGCCCGCTCCCAGGAGGGAGGGTCAGGCCTGTGGGCAGGGGAGAGGCAGTGGTGGGGGATGGCTGAGCTCAGGTTGCCCCCGCCCCAGCTCAGCTGGGCCACCCCGGGCCCCATCCTTTCCCCAAAGGCCCCATCAGGAGACGGGGGCTAGGCTCCCGTTGGGATTCCTTGCCGTCTCTCCGGCAAGGAGAGACAGCGTGGTTGCTGGCCAGGTCGGGAGTTCAGTCTTTCCTGCAAGTTGGAGGTGCCGTGCACCCCTCCCCTATCCCCAGCTGCTGCAAATGCTCCCACCCGCTGCAGCAGCGCCGGTGCCTCCTCGCCACGGTGGAGCCTGGCCCTCTGCCCATTGATGAGAAAGGAGTAAGGCTGGTGCTGTGGCCGCCCTCGCTTGGGGTCCAGCCCAGCGTGCTCTCTCTCTTCTGAGCAGAGCCTCTCAACCCCGCTGAGCAGAGACCAGCCAGGGCTGGGAGTTTCCCAGGAATCCGTGGTCCTGCCGCTGCGGGGCTGGGTTTGAATCTTAGCCTGGGAAGAACCTGAGAGATGATGGGGAAGGGAGCCCAGAGAGGGAAGTGGCTTGACCGAGGTCACACAGCGAGGGTGTGCCTGAGCAGGACCCTGGCCCAGGGTGTGCTGGTCTTTGGAGCGGGGTTGCCCTCACAGCCCCCTCTCCCGCTCAGAGCGTGGAGCACCGTGTGCTGTCACGGGATCCATCCGCTGACCTGGAGACCAAGCAGCCTGACTCGGGCATGTCCTCACCCAACACCACCACGTCGGTCCAGCCACCGAACTTTGACCTCAGCTCGCCGGCCAGCACCCTGTCCAACTACGGGTCCTGCTCCTCCAGCCACTCCAGCATCAAGGGCCGGCGCCCCCCGCGTGGTGAGTGGGCCTGGGGAGAGGGGGGAGGGAGAGCCAACTGGAGCCAGACCACTGCGCCCTGAGGACCATCCCTGAGCCCACTCTGCCCGCAGCTGACACTGGAGGCTGCCCAGGTCACCAGGAGGGCTGGTTCTGTGGAGGACAGGTGACACTCAGGCTTGTGGGTGTCCATCACAGACATGCCCGTACATCCACAGGTACCCTCCCGCCAACAAAAGCTGCATGCAGCCCACACGCAATTCAGTATCCTCACTCACACACGAAATGTTCCCCAGACGTCACACACCTGCCCACACTCGAGTGCACACCTACACACGTGTACACACAACACACAGGTATGAATGCACGACCACATGTACAGAACCATACAGACACCTACGCTACATGTGCGCGCTCCTGCACCCCAGGTCCACAGACCAATGCAAACACATTCACAAGTACAAAGAAGGGCTTCCCTGGTGGCGCAGTGGTTGAGAGTCCGCCTGCCGATGCAGGGGACACGGGTTCGTGCCCCGGTCCGGGAGGATCCCACATGCCGCGGAGCGGCTGGGCCCGTGAGCCATGGCCGCTGAGCCTGCGCGTCCGGAGCCTGTGCTCCGCAACGGGAGAGGCCACAACAGTGAGAGGCCCGCGTACCGCAAAAAAAATAAAAATAAAAAATAAGTACAAAGAAGCACGTACACACATTCAGGAACATACACGAATGCACACTCAGGCAGAAGCCAGGCACACATGTTCACACATGCTGACCACGCCCTGAGCTTAGGTGTCTGTCCACCTGCGATGCCTGCTTTACGCCGCCAGGTGGCGGCCTGCAGAGCTGCTGGGCCCCTGCAAAGATGCGGTGTGGCCGTCGGTACCCGCGCCGCCTGCCCGGCCACATCTGCCCCGAGGAGCCACCCCTCCACCCTCCAGGTGGCTGTGCTCCACAGCCCTGTCTTGGAGCCCGCGGCCCCCTGCCAGTTCCGCTCAAACCTGAGCACAGGCCTTTCCCCAACGAGTGCAGGGCTGCAGGTGGGCAGGGCCAGGGCGAGCGTGGGCCCGGTCCTGCGGGGCCCACGGTGGGGCCGTGTCAGTCTGCACCCGGAGCCTGCCTGCTCCCGTGGCAGGTTTTTTCCGGGCAGGAGGGGGTCTTGGGCCTGGGGGCAGCCTCTTTGCAAACTCGCAAACCCAGCCTTCCCTCTGTCCCAGGGCTTCCCAGCACGAGAGCTGCAGACATACAGAGCTACATGGACATGCTGAGCCCAGAGCCGGGCCTGCCCCGGAGCAGGATGGAGAGACCCAAAGCACCACCGCCACCACCTAGCTTCCCTCCACCATTCTCACCCCCAGGCACCCAGATGCCCCCACCCCCGCCAGGCTACCCAGCTCCCAAGCCCCCCGCGGGGCTACAAGCAGCTGACATCTACATGCAGACGAAGAACAAACTCCGCCATGTGGAGACCGAGGCCTTCAAGAAGGAGGTAGTGAACCCTCCCCAACCTGCCTGCCCTCCGGCCCCGGGAGTGGGCTGATGGGGGGGGGGGGCAGCAGAGGCCAACGGGTGGCCCGGCTCGTGGGTACAGGGCGGGCGGCGGGGGCAGGGGGAGGTGGTCCCTGGTCCAATGGCCTGTTCAGGAGTCAAAGCTTCCGGTCAGCCCCATGGCGACTCAGGGCTGAGCACTGGGGACAGAGAGATGAGGAAGACAAAGCCAGCACCCTTTGGGAACTTGGGGGGCAGGGCGGGGGGAAGGAACATATACCCAGATAGCCATGCCTCCCCGGGAGCTGGGTCCTCATCACCTCTTGCACAGAGTGGCAGGGAGCTCATGGAATCGGCAGAGCATATGTGCAAACTGCGTCTCCACAGGCGCACTCGTGCCCAGCTCCGGGCTCAGGTGGAGAAAGGGTCCCAAGGGAGTGTCTTCAGGTGGGAGATGCAGGCAGTGTGAAGGTGAGGGCTGGGAGGAGGGTGGAGGCCAGGGGAGGGGGCACCCGCAGGACTCAGCACCCTCTCAGCACTGGGGGCTGGACGCGGGGGTAACATGGAGGCTGGCTCCTCAGTTTGGGGCTTCAGCTCCCACGTGGGTAGACAAGCCAGTCCTGAGATGGGCGCCCTGGGGAGAAGCATGCTTGTAAGAAGGGGCCGAATCCGGTGCGGGCACTTTGAGTGTGGGGTGCCCGGGTGCAGGGCCTGTGGGTTCCTGGCCGAGGCTTTGGAGCAGGGGAGGGGGCAGAGGGCTGGTCTGCACAGCTCTGAGAGTCCTGGGCAAGGAGGCCCAGAGGAAGCCCTGGGGTTCTAGTCAAGAGGACAGAGGGAGGCCGGTCTGAGGCCGCAGGGGAGGGCAGCCTGAGGCCCCAGGCGGCTGAGTGTGGGATAGAGCCCCCCTAGGGTCCTGTGGGAACCCTGACTTTGTAGTTCTCTCTCGAGCCCAAGGCAAGCTGCTCCAGGGCCAAGCTCAGTAAACAGTTCCCACAGGTGACCCACATCTCAGGGCCACCGGCTGGGGGAAGGGGAGGACACAGCTCCACTGCAAGTCTTCTTGCTACCTCAGACCAGGCTCTCAGTGGGTTCCTCTTTCATCTCCAGAAAGTGAAGGCGGCCCAGGAGAGGCCTGCAGGGGGCCTAGGGCCAGCGGACTTTGCAGGCCAGGCGAGTGGGCCCTGCCCCAAGCCACAGGACAGGCGGCCCCTCCCCTGAGCCAGAACACCAGGACTGCGAGGTGCCGTGCCTCTCCCGTTGTGTGCGTGCCCGGCGGCAGGCGCTGGGCCGCTCCACAAGGGCCCTTTGTGTGCCCCGCGCCCCCCCCCACCACTCCCCGGCTTTTTCCGGACCGCGGGCAGGAGCAGGGTCGCGGCGTCCGCGCCTCGGGGATGCAGGGGGCGCCGAGGGGGCAGGCTGGCCCAGAAAACAAATCCCGCGGTGTCGCGTTTCCTTGCAACGTGAGCCCGGCCGGGTGGGGCTTGGAGGGTCCGGGGCCACCGTGGGGACGCTCGGACTGGGGGTGGGGCAGGGGACAGCCCCTGCCAGGTGACTTGGCCTTTGGCCCTTGCGCCTCCTGTCTTTCTTCCCGGGCTGGGCTTAGTGGGGGGCAGATGCGACGGAGTGGGCTGCCCGCGCTGTCACCCGAGCCCGGCCTGCCGCCCCTGAAACCCGAGGCTTGGGCGCGGGTGTCGGTGTCCCTTACGCAGCCGGCGATGGTTTCCAGATGCGGGAGGGAAAGGGCGGGGGCGTGACCCGGAACCCGGGGGGCCAGACGTGGGGGGCTCCACTGCCCGTGGTGAGGCCCAAATTCTGTCTCTGGCGGATGGAGGGAGTGAGTGGGGGGATGAAGCCTGGGGTGCTCAGCCCAGACGGAGGGAGAGAGGCGCAGGGGGGTGGGGCCACATCTGGCCTGTGGGGTAGGCGCGGCGCAGCAGCCAGGTGTTGGCGGAGCAGTGGGCGCCCCCGTGGCATTCCCGGCTGCTGGGGGTTTCGGCCCGGGATTGGCAGGCCCTGGGTGATGTCAGGCCGACAGAGCTCTCAGGCGCTCATAGGCGCGGGCGGGCGGGCTGGGCTGTAACCTGAGAGGAAGGATCAGGTAGCGCAGGTGTCGAGTCCATGCCGCCCCCGCTGCCAGGTGCACAGCGGGGGCCACCGGCACGGTCGCAGGTAGGAGCAGCCCCAGGCCGGGGCCGGGCGGCTGAGGGCCCTGGGCAAGCAGTGGACTTCCTCGGGGCGAAACTCCCGCAAAGGAGGGTTGCGCGAAGCCTTGGTTTCGCGTGGGACCGTCTGGTCGCCGGGAGTGGGGTACGGCTGAGGCCTTAGCGCTGCCTAAGCTGCGAGCTACCCCTTCTCCAGCTCCCCCTGGCGTTTGGGCTGGGCCACCCCGCCCCTCGGCCCGCCCCTTCTAGCCACAGTGGGGGCCCCTACGCCCCTTGGCCCGCGCCCAGAGCCCCTCCCTGTGGGGCCGACCGAGAGTGCCCTTTCACCGAGGCCCGCAGGACCCTCGCCCCATCCCCGCTCTGAGAACAGGAGGGTCTGGGACCGCGGCTCGCCACGAGCCCCCGGAAGGTTAAGAGTTGGGGAGGCGGGGAGAGGGATGTGGGAGGCGGAAGGGACAAGTGCCCGAAGCTCACTTCGCCCGCTGTCTTCCCGCAGCTGAGCTCCCGCGACGGCCGCAACGGGCTGCGGAGGCAGGACTCCAGCCGCAAGCCCCGCGCCTTCAGCAAGCAGCCCAGCACGGGGGACTACTACCGCCAGCTGGGCCGCTACCCCGGGGAGCCGCTGGCCGCGCGCCCGGGCATGGCGCACAGCGAGGAGGTGCGTGCCCGCCAGCCCGCACCCGCCGGCCGCCCGGGACCCGGCCGGGCCGCCCGCGTCTCACTCGCTGGCCCCTCCGCTCCCCCGCAGGCGGCGCTGCTCCCCGGGAACCACGTGCACAACGGCTGCGGCGCGGACCCCAAGACGTCCAGGGAGCTGCCCCCGCCGCCCCCGCCGCCGCCGCCCCTGCCCGAGGCCCTGAGCTCGCCGCCGCCCGCTCCTCCTCTGCCCTTCGAGGGCTCTGGCCCTGGCTGCGGGCAGCGTCGCTCCTCCTCGTCTACTGGCAGTGAGTAGGGGCGGGTTGAGGGATGGGGGGCGGCGCTATCCCTGAAGGGGGAGGGAAACCAAGACCCCCTCCTCCCCCCCCCCCCCCCGCCCCCGCCACCGCCCCGGACAGCTGCCACTGCCCTGGTGCTTCCTCTTTTGCTCTCTCTGCAGCCCCACCCCAATGAGGACTTGACCCTAAGGGGAGGCTTGGGGTTGCTTTAGGTCCTGCCAGAGCAGGACAGGGCTGTGTGACCTGGGGCAAGTCCCCTTCCCTCTCCGGCCCTGCCTTCCACCCAGTAGGGAAGGCCTCCCAGCTCTGTTGGCTGCTGTTTCTGATGAGCTGGTGGTGCTAGGGGGAAACTCAGAGAAGTAGAATTAGCTTCAAGGAGGCAGGGTTGCTGGCCAACCTTCTTCCTGCCCCACATCTATCCTGAGTCACTCTTCCACTCCTGGCTGCTTTCCCTTGTTCTCCCAAGCTAGCCACGGCCCCAGGCCTGGCTATAGGGTCCAGGCCAGTGACCCACCGTGCGCTGCCCTCCCCCTCCTGCTGAATCCCCGAGCATCCTTTTTAAGAGCTAGACTGGTGACCGGGATTCCTGGGCTTCTCTTCTGAAATGCGGGACAGCCTCCTGCACGCCGGGGCTCCTGGGAGGCCCAGGAGGCGGTATCTGGGCGCTGATGCCCCCGTTCCAGCCCGGCAGGGGGTGGCCGAGCTGCTCCCCTCACGCAGCCACTCGGTTTGGGGACCATGCTTAGTGATATCATCCAAAGCTTCATTTCCCTGGCTAGGGATGCAAGGCTGCAGTAGCGTCCAGGGTAGGGCCAGCCTGGGCTCCTTGGGGTACCTATGGAGCTGCAGCCCCTGCAGACCACAGCCCATGGTAGCATGTCCACCGTTAGCTGAGCATCCAGAAAGGCCCCCAGCTTTGAGGTCAGTGCCTTCTCTTGGCAGCCTGGAGCAAGGCTGAAACTAGGAACAGAAGAAAAATGGACTCTGGGCTTCTCCAGACACCCCTTCGCAGCAGAGCCTGGGCTGGGTGCCCTATCCCATCCCAATGCCAAGATTGAGGCCCTTGCTAGGGGGCCAGGGCCAATGGCAGCCCATCCCAGCCCTCAGGGGCACCAACAAAGCTGGGAACTGAGCGGACCACCCTTGTGGAGCCCCAGAGCAGCCTGAGCCAGGGTCAGACGGACCGGCAAGTTCCTCCTCTCACCACCACCCCCCCGCCCCGCCTGCCCCCGCGCATCTCCCCTCCTCCTGTCCTCCCTGGCCCTCTCTTGCTCTCTGTGATGTCCTAGCCTCACCCCGGCCCCCTCCCTCTCCTAACTGCGCTGTCACTTCTCTCCCGTCGGCCCCTAGAAGTGAGAGTGCTGAGACACAGGAAGAGTGAGTAGCTGCGTGCGCGGCTCCTGGCTGAGGCGCGGGGGCGGGGCACAGGGCACGCTCAGGAAAAGCCAGGCTGACGGGCTGGGGTCTTGAGGAAAGGACGGGACCAGGGGCCGGCAGGCGAGGGGTCCTGGACGCTACAGGTTCTACCCGCATTCTGTGCCGGGCAGACGGTTTTGCCTAAAGAAATGAGCCCGCAGCCGGCGCCCACCGGCACTTTTCCCTTTCTCCCCTCCCACTACCGCGCTCTGGGATCCCCAGCCCGGGGAACCCAGAAGCTGTTGGCCCCCTTCTTCCCCCTCACCCAGCCCTGACCCCTTCCTCAGTCTCTAAAGACAACCCTCCCCCAACTCCATTCACCTCCGCCGGCCTCGTCGGAAAATGCAAACTCCGCGCCTCGCATTTGCGTGTCGTCCGCCTGGCCCCTCGTCCTGAGTGCCCCGACCCTATATCCTTAGTAAGGTCTCGGCTTTCCCGGGTCCACCGGAGCTGCGCTGCGCTTTGCCATAAGTGTGCTCCGTCTGGGCTTGCAACCAGTGCGTCTGCGCGCGTGTCTGTCTGTGGGGGTGGGGGTGGGGGGAAGGGGGCCAGCTGGCTTCTGGCATCCAGGGTCCCGACTCTATAGCCATGGAAGCCCCAGGTGACTCAGTCCAAGGGTCGCTGGGGTTTGCTGGTGCAGAGAGATGGCCAGAGAGAGGCTCCACCCTGGCGGGGCCGGGCCGGGGAAGCCGGGACAAAGGTCGGGTGGCTGGCCCCAGGTAGTGTTCTGGAGCTCGGCACTCAGTGCGCTGGGCAGAGATATACGCTAGAGGCCCCAGGGCCGGCCCAGGAGCTATCATGAACTCCCAGGGGCCTCCAGGCGGGGGCTCCACACCCCGTGAGTAGGGTCGGGAGGATGGAGGGGCTGCGCGGGCTGCCAGCCGAGGACCCGCCTCTGGGGTCCCGGAGAGCTGCCTGCGGGACCCGGGACCTGGAGAGCTGCCCTCTGAGCCCAAGGGAAGGCCCCGGCCTGCGCTGACTTGGGGAAGGGGGCAGCGGAGGGCAGGTAGGGGGTGGCGGGGACGCGGGCCTCACACCAGGCCAGCGTCTCCTCTCCTGCCTCCGCGCAGGCACCAAGTCTTTCAACATGATGTCCCCGACGGGCGACAACTCAGAGCTACTGGCTGAGATCAAGGCGGGCAAGAGTCTGAAGCCGACGCCGCAGAGCAAGGGGCTGACCACGGTGTTCTCGGGCAGTGGGCAGCCGGCCTCCCAGGTAGGCGATGCGACAGACGCCCCAGCCCCTCGACCCCAACCACCCGGCACTCAGCCCCGCCGCTTCTCCCCCGCAGCCCGACTCGCCGCTGCCGCCGGCCTCGCCGGCACCGTCACGGGCCCGGAGCCCCACCCCGCCGGCCGCGGGGTCCCAGCCACTGCTCAACGGCAGCGTGGCGCCGGCGCCGCCTGCCACCCCTGCGCCGGGCGTGCAGCTCGACGTGGAGGCGCTCATCCCCACGCACGACGAGCAGGGCCGGCCCATCCCCGAGTGGAAGCGCCAGGTCATGGTGCGCAAGCTGCAGCTGAAGATGCGGGAGGAGGAGGAGCAGAGGCGGAAGGTGGGCGGGGTTGGGCTCCCAGAGGGCCCTGGGGTCCGCAGCTGGGTCCGCAGCCCATGCCCCACATCATCCCCCAATCTGCCCGGGGCCTTTCAGCCTCAGACGGCTCCCATTACCTTCGGGGAAAAAGCACGATCGGACCACCACCCCTCTCCTGGGATGGTTCCCAGTCTCCACCGCCAGCACCACCCCACAACAGCCTGTCCTTTAATGCGACGGCAGTGTTTATCAAAGTCTAAGATGCCCTCAAATCGCCCGTGATCTTATTAAAATGCTTTTTCTGATTCAGGTGCTCTGGGTGGGGATGGGATTCTGCGCTTCTGACAAGCTCCCGGGTGAGGTTGTCTCATCCAAGGGACCCCATGAGTAGCCAAGAGGCTTTTGGTCGTAGTCAGACTGGCCTGGGCTCTTTCCCTGAACTACCACTTTCCACTGATGCTGAGCCTCATCCAGCCTCGGGTTTCTCATCTGTCGGATGGGTTGATCATCCCTGGCTGGCAGGATAGTTTGCCATTGATCTGCTCAACAAACATCCCCCCCGGCGCCGTCTATGTGTTACACACTGTTGTCGCCTCTGGGGATTCACGGTGAATATGTCAGGGCCGGGGGGCTGGGGCGGGGGTGGGTGTCAACCAACAAGCAAGCACAGCACGTTAGTCGGGTGATAAGTGCCCCCAAGGAGACAAAACAGGGCAATGTGAGAGTGAGCAGGTGTGCAGGTGCTCTGATGGGGAGGGCGGAGGGCTGGGGCAGCCCTAAACCGACCATCCTGTTTGGGTTTGGGGTGGTGGTAGGGGAGGAGAGAGTGATGTCTCAGGTAGACTGGGAAGGTGAGGAAGAATTGGACAGGGGAAGAAGTGGGTCAAAGAGCGAGCAGGAAGGACCGGGGAGGCCTGACGGTCAGAGTGGGTGTGGTAGCTCCAAGACACTACCACTGAAGGGGGTGGAGTGGAGATGTCAGGAGTGGCCAGATAACTAAGGCCTGGCCTTGAAGACAATGGACTTTCTCCTGGAGTAGTGGAGAGCCTGGGAGTGGGGTTAAGCCGAGAAGTTGGCATCGTCATATTTGTATTTGGGAAACATCTTTGTGTGGGGGGCGGTGGTGGGCCGGGATGAACTGGGAGGCCTGTGAGGAGGTGGCGGCAGCCCCTCCCCTCCACCTGGGCTGGAAAAACCCGGCACTAAAATGAGGAACAGATGAGACAATGAGTGCCTGGCAAGCCTAGCTCTGAAAGCTGTAGTATTATTCCAGGAGTCAGAGAGGGTGGGAAGAGGGGTGAAAGCCACAGCTTCAGCCACTTTAAGGGCCTCTCATTCAGCAGTAAAAGTGACAGCACGCACAGGGAGGTCTTGGGCCTCAGGGGAGTTTGATTAGGGGTCATCTGCCTGGGGTGAGGTGCGGCCTCGCTGGGATCTGGCCTCGAAATCGCAGACCTTGGATGGGGAGGGAGAGGGCTGCCGTCTGTCGCAGCTTCAACGCCTTTTGCATGTTCCTTTGGTGGTGTAATGAGCGACCAAGCCAGGTGTGGAGACCCCATCTGCCGGCCCTGCCTCTGCAACAGCGCCCAACGACCGGCTGTGTCCCTGCCAGCGACCAGAGTGGACACTGCCCAGCGCCTGGAGCGGCGGCCTGGGCCGAAGCTTCGTCCCAGTGTAATTGCCCGCCGGCCAGGCGCGGCCCGTCCCTGCAAACGCAGCCCCGCGGAGCCATTACACCACCCGGGACATGCAAAAGGCGCCCCCGGCGGCCGCTGCGGGAGCCGGGCCAGAGGGAGACGCGCCTCCCTCCCCTCTCTTGTCTTCCCCGCCTTAGCTGACGGCCGCCAGCTCGTGCTGCTACCCCCGCGAGGGCTGGAGGTACTCCCGCGAGTACAACGGCATCCTCGGGCCCTTCGGCGAGCTCATGACCGAGGCCGACATCCTCCGCATCGAGCAGCAAATCGAGAACCTGCAAGTGTTGCACAAGGCGCAGAAGCTGGAGGCGCGCCTGGAGCAGCTGGAGTTGGAGCTGGAGCAGCTGCTGCCCATCTCGGCCGCCCTGTCGGCGCCGCGCTTCACCGTCGACCCGCGCCGCATGCACGGCCGCGCAGCCAGCCTGCCTGCCTGGTGCAGCAAGATCTCCAAGCTGCTCAAGAGCATGGCCACGCTGCTGGCCGCGCTGGGCGGACGGCCCGCGTACCTGGCCGAGCTACTTGCCGCCGACACAGGCCAGCCGCTGCCGCCGCTGACCGACGCCCCCTGGCGGCCGGGCCCGCTCTGCTTGGGCCGCTCGCATTCGCTCAGCTGGTGCCGCGAGGCCGTGGCGCGCGAGATCCTCGAGTGCGGCGTCTCGGTGCGGCACCTCCGCGCCACCTACGAGCGGCGCGCCCAGGGCTCGGCGCCGGCGCGCGGCCCGCCCCGAAAGCTCTCTCTGCCCGCCGGCGCCCCGCGCCGCGAGCCCATCCTCGAGGAGGACTACGTGGTGGCCGGTACCGGCGAGCCAAGCGCCGCCGCCGCCAACGGCCTGCCGGCCGCGGGGGAGCCCCTGGGCGTCCTGGGCCCACCCGAGGCGCCAGGACGCCAGGCGGCGCTGCCCGAGCCCGAGCAGTTGGCGCGCAGGCCGCCACCCTCCACCGAGCTGCGCGGCGTCCAGGACTATATCGACATGCGCAAGGAGCGCATCGTCTACCTTTTCCTGGAGCACTGGCGCAAGTGGACCTTCCGCGGCCCCGGGCGCCACGCCCAGGTGCGCCTGCGCAGACTGCTGCCCCGCGTGGTGGCCGCCGGCGCCGACCCCGGCCCGGAGGCAGCCGACGCCTCCCAGCCGCCGGCGGGCGATGGCCCGGACGAGCGGCTGCTGCGCCTGCTGAAGCAGCGGCAGGTGGTGGGCAAGCTGCTGGGCCACTGGCGGAGCCTGCTGCGGCAGGTGCCGGCGCGCCCGCCTCGCGGCCCGGGCCTGTCACACGGCTTATACTGGCCCGAGCACTTCTTGCCGCCCCTCGACGGCGGCGCGCCCCGGCGCTACGACAGCCTCACGCTCGACCTCTTCATGCTCGGCTACTTCCAGCTGCTCGAAATGGGCCTGAGCCGCGAGGAGCGCAAGTTTCGCCACCTGCTGTGCTACGAGATGTTCGACCGGCTGGGCAGCCACCCTTGGGAGCTCATCCGTCTCTTCCACCGCGTGGTACTCGAGGAGGTGGAGGCCGGCCGGCGCGGCTGGAGCGACGGCTTCGAGGACCTCAGGCGCCAGTTCTTCGGAGACACCCCGGAGGCTGAGCCGGCCCGGGAAGAAGAGGTGGAGAAAGAGCAAAAGAAAGGGACAGATAAGGAAGAGAGGGAGCCGACCGAAGAGGCCGCTCCAGCTCAGACGGGCGACTGGCCAGAAGGGCAGCCAGAGGCGCCGGCCCCTGAGCCGCAGCCCCCGTCCCCACCCCCGCCAGCCGCGCCTCCCCCGACGTCGGACCCTCCTAGTTCCGAAGCCCCCGCCGAAGAACCCCTGGAGCTGGTATCTGAGATGGGCGAGTTCAGCAATGAGGACATCTGCCGGTACATCGACCGCAGCTTCTCCTTCTGGAAGGAGAAGGAGGCAGAGCTTTTTGACATCTGAGCCGCAGAATTCGGAATTTACCCTCAAGCGTCTTAACCCGGCCTGGATGCCTGTCTGATGCCCTCCAGAGGTCAGAATACGGCAGGAAGAAACCAGGACAGGACGAGTGGCCTTGGAAAAGCCAGAGTGCCCAGAACCAGGCTGCCTCAGCCTTTGAGATCCCACGGTGGCCGGTTGTGGGGTGTTGGCCGGAATGGGCAGGGCATGGCACAGAGCCAACCAGGTGTCCCCCTCTGGCTCTCCAGCGATGCCTGGCTCCGTGTGGAGCCAGGTGGAAGCAGCAGCCCCTCCGAGTGCGGGACTGTGGGTCCCCCTTGGGGCAGTGTGGCTCTCTCTCTTTCTTTGGTTTTTCACTAGAGTTCATAGCTACCTCTTTGGCTGAGGTCAAGGGAGCCACATGTGCAGTGTTCGTGTGACGTGTCCAGACCCTTTCTCCTCTGTAACGTGCAAGTAATAAAACACTTTGCTGTAAGCTGCCTGTGTTGGATGCCCCCACCCCCATGTCATTGCAGCCACACGGTTGTAGAGCTAGCGTCTACCCGCTCTCAGAATAGGACAGGCATGGAAGAGAAGGTCCTTCACAGTGGAACCAGGGACCGGCCTGAGCCTCTCTGAGCAGACAGGATCTGTGGAGGCCCACGTATGAGTCTGCCCAGAGATTCTGGGCCAGGGGCCTGGAGCCATCTTATCCACCCCACCCTGCCCCCCACCCCCGCACCTTGGGGAGTCTCCCCCTCTGCTCCTCTCCTACGCCTCCTACACTCAGCTCTGACCTCTCTGGCGCCGCCTCTGGGACACGGGGGCCTGAGTCCTCATCCATTTGCCCTATAGAAGGACATCAAAAGAGTCTCTTCCTGCGACCCCATCTGTGTCCCGTTGTCCCTGACTCATGCAGCTCCCCTGGGTGGGGGACCACCCCCGCTGACCCCCGTGTCCCAGCCCATGCTGGCCCTGAAGCCTTGTGCTGTGTTTCAGGAGAAGGAGGAGGAGGCCTGGCTGGCCAGCATGCCCGCCTGGAGGCGGGACATCCTGCGGAAGAAGCTGGAAGAGGAGAGGTGAGCTGAGGAAGATGCGGGGCTTGGCAGGGTGTTTTGAGCATGTCCCTGAGGTGGTGGCACCAACTAACGCCATCTCTTTTCTTCCAGGGAGCAGAAGCGGTGAGTGTGGGGCTGGGCCCAACCTGTGTCCCCTCCCCCCACCCAGTCACAGTCCTTTGGCCCCTTCCTCCAGCCCCAATCTTGAGCACATCCCCTTGTCACTCAGCCCTGTTAGCACAGTGTCTTTGCTCCCAGTAATGCCGCCAGACCCCTCTCCCCCAGGAACTTACCCACTGCACCTCAAAGTCTTGCTCTTACGCTGTAATGTCCTGTCCCCAATTACCCAGCCCCCATCTCCCGTTAACCTAGCCTTTCTGCCTTGCAGTTAACCCAACCTCAGTATCGATAACCTAGAGCATCTGTCCCTCAGATCTTTAGTTTCTGCCCTTAGTAATCTAGCCGAGTGCTGTCTGATAGATGTATAAGTTGAGCCACATATGTAATATTAAATTCCTAGCCGCCACGGTGAAAAAATAAAAAGATGAGTGAACTTAATTAGTCTATCTTACTTAACCCAATAATAATAATTATGAAAATCATTGAGATGTCTTACACTCTTTTTTAAAAGTAAGTCTGCGAGATGCGATGAGCATTTGCACCTACAGGGCATCTCAGTGCCAACAGTTCGTGCGCTCATCAAACGGCCACACGTACTTAGCGGCTACCTCATCACCAGTGCAGATCTAGCCATGGTCTAATAACCTGTCCCTAATCACCCAGCCCCTGTCTCCCAATGATGTGGCCCCTCTATTCCCCAGCAGCCCAACCCCAGTCCCCACGAACTTGGGTCCTAGCCCCTGCACCACGCCCTCCTCGCTCTCCGTCACACTGTGACCCGGCACCTCTGTTTCCAGTAACACCCCCAGCCAGCGATAACCCAGCTACAGCCTCTCGCTTTCCCAGCTCCTGTGTGTCCCCCAGTGACCCCAGTCTGCCCCCAGTCAAGCTCCTCTGTCCCCAGCAATCCCGCCCACATGCCGCCTAACCCACCCCCTGTCCCCAGTCACCTTCTACCCCTACAACCCACTGCCCTGCCTACCATTCATGAGTGCCTCTGTCCCCAGCAACCCAGCCCCTGCCCTCAGTAACCCACTCCTTGTCACCGGTGACCCCCCCCCCAAATGGGGCCTGGCCCACCCTCTCACCCTTGCCCGGGACTGTGCCCCCCACCCCATGCCCAGGAAAGAGGAGGAACGACAGAAGCAGGAGGAGATGCAGCGGGAGAAAGAGCAGTCGGAGAAGCTGCGGACGCTCGGCTACGACGAGAGCAAGCTGGCGCCCTGGCAGCGACAGATCATCCTGAAGAAGGGGGACATCGCTAAGTACTAGACGCCGCCCTCCTGCTCGCAGCCTCGCGAGCTTGGGGCCGCCCCCAGACCCCGCCCCAGCCTGCCAGGCCCGGGCCGAAGGCTGGGAGCCGCGCCGCCCTCCCCTCCCGCGCTGGAACCCCTCCTTGACCCCTACCCCGGGCACCCCCCCTTCCCCCGCACCCGCATCCCCAGCCCCGGGCGACGCTGGAGCGCGCCCGCCGCCGCAGTCGCCCAGAGAAAGTGCCCAAGCTGTTGACGCAAAAAGACGCTGCTTATTTGCATGCCTACTTACATATATTTGCATGTTCGTTGAATGTCAAAGTGTGCAGAGCTCTCCCCAGCCCCGTGGGTGGTGACCTTGGTTTCCTGCGGGTCGCGCGCCCTGCTGCCGCCCCCTCCCCTGCACCCCGGAACCCGCGTCGCTGGCGCATCCTGGGCGGAGGCAGGCCCCGCGCTCGGGGAAGGGGTTTTCCTCTCTCCCTGACCCAGATCAGGGCCCGGCCTAGCCCCGGCCGCATTTCCCATCCCCGCCGAGGGTTTCCTCTCAGTCATTTGTTTACCAGAAACGATGAAAACTGCAAACTGCCCGTCGGGACAGCGTTGCCGCTCCCGGCGCCCCACCTCCAAGTCTGCGCGCCGTCCCCAGCCAGGCCCCACACTCCCCGGACGCTTTCACGGTCCTGGTGGAGTGAGTGGAGGACGAGGGATCCTGAAGCTGTGTCTCCAACTGCTGCCTCCCCGGTCCCTGCCATCTCACACCCGCATTAAAGCTCTCTCGGCCGCCCGGGGCTCATGCTCACTCTAACTCGTCGTCACCGCGACTTCCTCTCCTCGGGGTAACTGGGCCACGGCGGAGCCGGAGGGGCAGGCTTGGGCTAAGGGCCACACTGGCCTCCGCCGTGGGTGGCAAGACTTCTGGCCCTTTCGACGCCCCTGGGAAAACCCAGCCTGGGCCGCTTAACATCCCCAGTCCCGCGGAAACACCAAGCAGCAGCTTTTCTTCATAGATTTTTAATAATACCAAGGCCTCAGCCAAACACAGGCCGAGAAACAGCTGATGGTCGTTGGCGCTTCCTCGCCTTAACCGGAACCTTGGGGGCGCGCAGGGGTGAGGCTGGCTGGCTCTGCTACGCAGGGCCGTGCCAGGGGCTTAATAAGTGACATTAAATGTCTACACGCATAAGTAACCGTACTTAGGGCTTCTGCAAGGGCCACCAGAGCCTCGAAGTGGCGGGTGGGCCCCGGAGTCACGGGCCACGCTGCAGGCGGCTCCGCAGGTCCTCGGCGCAGCCGTCCAGCCCCATGCGCTCCAGGGCGGCGTAGACGGCGCCCAAGCCCGCGGGCTGCTGCTGGCGCCAGCGCTTGAGCATCTCGTACTGCTGGTCGCGGAAGCGCCCGACCTCCACCTCCACCGCCTCGATCTCCGCCTCGCGCAGCCCCAGCGTGCGCACGAACTCCTTCCAGCGCCGCGCGGGCACCGCGTCCATCACGTCGTAGAGCTGCGGGCCCGGCTGGAGCATGGCGGCCGCCGAGCCTGCAGGGGGCGCCGGCGAGGGCGGGGGCGGTGGGCCTGCGGCCAGAGAGAGCCAATGGGGAACGCGGGCAGGGGCCCCGCCGGGCAGGGAGGTCTGCCTGGTCAGTTAGGGGACGGGAAGTGGGCAAGTGGCCTCAGGAAAGCACAGCTTATCACCTCGGACTCAGGAGAATGGGGTCAAGGCCTCAGGCCCCTGAAATCCCTTACCAAGAGCTCTGCTGGGCAGCTGGTCCCAGGACCACGTCACCTCTGGGCAGGGCGCCTCCTGGGCCTGGGGAGAGCCAGAGGTCCAGCTGCTGCCTATCAGCTGGACGGTGCAGACCTTCTCACTGCTGCTGGGTGTTACCAGAAGGGTGGGGCTGCTGTCCCGGGGTGAGAGGTGGGTGGCCTGGAAGCCAAGAGAGGCCCCAGGTCAGCCCCACTTGCCTGACTCTGGGGTCTCTGGCCGGGGGTGGGCATCCCTGGCTCAGTCAGCAAACATCCCCCGGTGGCCATGCTCTCTCACTGTGACCCAGTAGAGGAGCTATCCTGCCTGGAACGCCCTGCCCCTGCTGCCCTCTCCTTGTTCCGCCAATCCTGGTAGAGGCCTCACCGTGGTGACACTCTTCCTACTGAGCTGTTCGTTCCTGTTTACCTGTCTGGACCCCCGTAGACTCAGAGCCACCTGAGGACGGGCCCTGAGCTGCTCTCACTCACTGATAACTCAGCACATGTGTTCGTGAGGTCTACTCCGTGCCAGCTACCAGGCACCGCGCTGGGATCACGAGTTATAATAAGGCCCTACCGCTCAGCTCCGGAAGGCTTGTTCACTCTCATCCTGGAACACTACTGAGAATCTTACCTGCAGCGGGGTCAGGGCCTCCACCCCAGCTTCACCTGCTGAGAGACACCAAGAGAGTTTAATCGGCAACCGGCAACCAGGCAAGGCTCCGGAACCTGCGTCCCTCAGCACCCACTCCCAGCGCTCCCTGCCTCAGTTTTCCCCCACTGGATCAGGCTGAATGGGCTCTGGGCTACCCATCCTGACCCCAGGCCTCTAGGAACGTGGGCGCGGCGCGCGCACGTGCGCTTACCAGGAACTATGGCCTTGCAAAGCTGGCAGCGGCGGTATGTGTAGGCCAGGGTGGCACCAAGCAGGAGTGGGACCACCAGGGCTGCCAGGAGCACCTGGACCCAGAACACTGAAAGAGCAGATGGTGGGTGGCGGGTGGTAGCCATCCCCCACCCTCCCCTCGGCCCATCCCAGCTCTCCCACTGGTGTGTCCATTTCACCACCTACCCTGCCTCCAGCCACAGACAGCCACACAGGGCCCAGGACAGCCCCCAAGGGTGCTCCTGCAAGGGGAGGGGACGCGGTGGAGGGTGAGGGAGTACACGCCGGGGGGAGGGGGTGGGACTGCTCCGGACCACCTGACATCTTCTCCATCCTGGAGGCCCTTCCCTGCTGAGAGCCTCACTCTACCCAAGAATGTTCCCCAAGTACTGCTGAAACGTCACTGGTGTCCATAACAGTAACAACAAACACTACTTACTGAGCTTCTTCTAGACTAGACTGAGGGTCACCAGAATGTCAACTCTGGGATTTGCCTGTTTTGTTCCCTGTTGTTTCCCCAGCACCTAGAACGGTGTCTGGAAATGACAGAAGCTCCAGAAACACTTGCGGAGCAGATGCGTGAGTAAAGTTAGTCAGCCCTTAATCCGAGCCCTGGGGAGAGCCACTAACACTCCCATGTTCAGAGGGGGAGCCCACAGATTGGAGAGGGGAAGTAACTCGCCCAAGATCCCTCCGAGAACAAGGAGAACAAGGGGCAGATCTTGAGTCTCAGCCCAAGTTTTGAAACTATATTAAGGCGACTCTCTCTGTAAGTGACACCATCCTATCCTTAACGTAGGGCTGGAAGGATTACTAAAGCAAAGTATGACATAAAGTGAAGATATGCCCCTTTATGTATCCGACGTAAGGTGAATTCAGATTTCTCTTTACCATCCAGTGTTTGCCTGAGGTGGGACCCACTCACCATAGGGTCAAGCCCCCTCCTCCCTTACCCTCGATCCCCACTCTGCTCCCAGCCTCCCTTCTCCCAGCCCAGGGCAGCCAGGAAGTTACGTGGGACAGGACATGCAGCTGTTGCCGTATTCATAGAAGCCGGGCAGGCAGGTCCCACAGTGAGTGTCTCCGCTGTAACCTGCGGTCCGGGAGATGGTGTGGGTCAGGACGGGAGAGGAGGAGGCAGGGGAAGGGGGTGTGGGAGTAGACGGCCCGGATCGGGGGTACCCACAGGGGGCCTGTGTGCGGCGGTGCAGGGCCTCACAGTCTGGGCACGGGTGGCAGCGAAAGGGAGAGCTGTGGGGACACTGGCTGACGACGCAGTCCATGAACCAGCCTGGCTTGCAGCCGCAGTGGGTGTCCGCCACCGCCGAGCAGTTCTTCAGGGCCACCTGGGAGGCTGGCAGGGGAGACGGGGGAGAGCAGAGGCTGTCAGAGCCAAAGAGCCCCACAGAGAGGCAGGACAGGTCCCCTGGAGAATGGAGATGAGGAGACCAGAGACAGGGCCACCCCCAAAGTGAGAGAAATGTGGAGATCACCACAGAGCAGAGGCTGGAAGGTCACCAGGATGAGAGGGCACAAAGGCATCCGGAGGCAGGATCAGGGTAGAGGGCCCCAGGGTGGGGTGTGCACAGGGCTCTCCCAGCCAAGGGCTGGGCTCGAGCCAGCCACTTTCTTCAGAAGGACCCCGGCCAGGGCCTGTCCTCCAGAGCCGCCCTGCCCCCAAGCACCAGGCAGCCCCGTACCTTCCTCATCACAGGCCTGGCAGCGGGCACAGCGGGTCTTGTGGTGGTTCTCCCAGGCCAGGAAGGTGCCCCGGGGGCACGGGAGACAGGTGGAGATGCCACAGGGCTTTGTGCAGGGGGCCTTCAAGTAGTGCCCTGTGGAACCCAGCCTGGGGTCAAAGAGGGCTGCCACCTCCCTATCCCGGGCTCTCTACTTCCCTCCCAGCCTCCCCTCGCCCCATCCCTGGCCTGCCTACCATCACTCCCCAGCCCTCCTGACCCCCGCCTGCCCCATCGGTCCTCACTTCCTGCCACGTCCCTCCCACTCCTTCAGCCGCTCACCTGCTGGGCAGCCCCCGCAGCAGACCAGACCACTCCTCATCTGGAAGCTGTGCACACAGTCACACCTGGGGCTGGGAGTGCTGCCCTGGCCCTGGGCACCCAGCAGCAGGAGGAGGGCCTGGGGGACAGGGGCTGCTGGCTCCCAGCCTGGCTGCCCAGGCGGGGGGCTCTCTCTACCCGGTCTCCCCAGCCTTCAGGGGCCCCAGCACTTGCCCACAGAGCAGCCCACTTCTCAGGTTCTTGCCCCAAAGGGGTGCCCATCGGTGGGGCTCTGGACTAACTTCCTTCCCCCCGTGCACAGACCAGGCTTGGGAGGGGCAGAGAAGAGGGCGCCCGCCAGCCCCTCCCTCAAGACTAGGCAGCAGGCGGTCCCCACCCCCACCCACGCCCTTGCTAAGGTGGGGGGCCCTGATCTTTCTCTGCCTGGGGACCCCAGATCCCTCCCGCCCCGAGAGGGTGTTTCCTCTCGGCGGAAGGGCCCCCACCCCGGCTGAACCTCTAACTTAGGTCGGAAGAGGGGCCGGCCCAGCCCCCAGCGAGGCAGGATCGGAGGCTCCTATCCCCACCCCCACCCCATCCCCGCGTCCCCTTCCTCCGCCGCCTCGGGGACTCAGGTCCCGGCCAGGCTCGAGGTCGTGCCCCCGCGACCCCACTCACCGCAGCCAGCGCCGCCGCACACGCCCCGGGCCGCGGCTCCATGGCCCTGGGCGCCACGCTGGGCCCTCGACCCGACCCGGGCTTCCCCGCTCCGCCCGCCGCGGGTGGGGCCCAGGCCGGCGCCCGCAGGCCCGCCCCGCCCACCCCGCGCCGCCCGAAGAGCCCGCCTAGGGGGAGGGGGAGGGGAGGGGAGGGGGAGGGGAGGGGAGGGGGAGGGGAGGGGGCGGGCGCAGGGCGGGGCCGCCGGTACCAGGAAGCGAGCCCCCAGGCCGAAGCCCGCACCTGAGCTCACCTGAGGCGGTTGGTGGGCAAGGTGCACACAGCACAGGGCTGCAGCCAGGTCCCACGCCTGGGTTCTAGCTTCAACCCTGAGACCACCGCTTCCTAGGGAGGCGACCTCCCCTCTCTGGGCCTCAGAGCCCGCCTTCAGCCACCCTCCCCACGTACTGCGTGGCGTCCCCCCGCCCTGGAGGGGAGTCCTAGGGGGCACTTTCAGCAGAGCCTGAGACCATGGCCCACCCTGGCATAAGCTCAGACGGGTGGCTCAGGGCAGGGCTCTCTAAGGTACCACGTGGGGGAGGGCACCTCGTGGGGGGCTCTAGTGGTGGGCCTCATGTCTGCGGCAGGGGACAGGGGTTGATCTTGGGAGTACTGGTCAGGCGATCTCTGCCCGACTTTCACTTCTGCTCCCACAGTCTCTTCCAGCGGGGCCCCACCAGAGGGAGGGGGCGGGAGCCCAGGGAGGCGCCCAAGTGCAGCTGAGTCCGGAAAGGGGGGCGTTCCAGAAGCAAAGGACTCTTTCCGGTGGAGTATATACAAGTCTTTATAAAAGAATCAAAAGCTCAATAAATATGCAACTTTACACAGAGCCCAACCCAAGGTCTGGGTGGGTGGGTAGGTGGGAGGGTGGGTGGGTGGGAGTGAGTGAGGGAGGGAGGGAGGGAGGGAGGCGAGGGCAGGGGAACTGTCCCATTTGGGGCCAGATGAGGGTGGAGGTGGGAAGGGCTGCCTAGGATCCCAGCCCCGGAGCCCAGCCCAGAGGCTTGGAGCTGGTGACTCCGGGGGTATTGGGCAAGGGACCTTGCCTAGGCTGGGGGGCGGAGGCGCAGGCTGGTTAGTGACAGTGGTGGCTGTAACAGGGCCCTGCAGCCTGGGCCTGGGCCTCTGCTGAGCCCTCCTCCACTTCCAGCCAGTCTGGCAAAGTGCAAATTGGGCCCTGGGGGCGGTGGCAGGGGTCCTGCCCAGCACTCTGGCTGGGGCACACATAAGGCAGCAGCTGGAGCAGGGGCCGGCACACCCCTGGAGGCGTGCTGTCTGCTGTCCCTTGGTCAGTGGCACCCCTGGGAGCCTCCCTCTGCTCAGACCTCCCTGCAGTGGAGAGGAGGGGAGAGATGGTCCTTCCTTGGCTGAAGGCATTTGGAGGGGCTCCAACCACCCTCTCCTCCCGACCGGAATCCTCAGGCCTCTTCTTCACCACTGCCCACTGTTTCATCCTCACCAGGTGCTGAGGCTGGTCTCAGGCTCCCTCTCCCACACCCGTCCCCAAATGCCATCTGCTCCCCGCCATGACAGTGCCCCCAGCACACTGGGCCACCTGTCCCAGGCCAGGCCACTCACGAGGCAGTGAGGGTGGAGTTTAGCAGCAGGGTGGTCCTGATTCGGTAGAGCTGGGCCAACGTCAGCTTCCTGTGCTGGGCAGAGGTCCCTGGGGGGGGCTCAGGCTGGACCCTGGGCGAGGCCCCCGAGGACAGCTCTCTGCTCCTCCTGGTGGGTCCTTTGGGCTCCCCAGCTGGGCAGCCGGCTCCACCCTCCAGCTCTGACAGCTTGGGGCCACTGCCAGGGCCTGGTGCCCCCTGGCAATCCCAGCTGGGCCCAGCTTCCTGAGGGGAGCCCTGAGTCCTGGTGCCAGGGACGGTAGCAGCCAAGCAGAGTTCCGACAGGCTGCGGCTAGGGGCTGGGGGCGCTCCACGGGTGGTGGCCCCCGACAGCAGCTGGAGGAGACTGGCCTCAGATTTGGACTTGAGCAGGTGGGGCAGACAGGGCAGCAGCTGGACAGGAGTGCGTCGGCGGAGGCGGGGCGAGGGTGGGGGTGACGGGGCTCGCGATGACTCTGGGGGCCGGAGTGCTGGCTCCACCGTAGGGGCCGGGGCCATAAATTCTTGCAGGGAGGTCGGGGAGAGGGTGCCGTAGGCGGAGTCTATAGAGCAGGAGCGGCCATCCACCGGGCCCAGGGGCAGCAGCTCGCTGGTGGGCGTAACAGACGAGGCGGTGGTGCCGAGAGAGGTCTCGTCTGACTGGGAGCTGAAGGGGCCGCCCTCGAACTCGGGAGAGGACAGCATCCCCCCAGGCTCCACCACCACCACGGCCAGGGTCTCCGTGGAGCCATCCGAGACACTGTGGAGCCGAGAGGAGAGTCAGCCCAGCCAAAGGAAACCGCGATGGCCTGATGCAGCCCATGCTGGGCACTGCAGAAGTCTACAGCCTCTGCCCTCCTGGAGCTCAAGGCTCAAGAGGTGGCGAGCAGGTGGCACCTGAGCCCACAACACAGGTATCAGTAATGGTGTCTGTCGCGACCACAGCATCTCCTGTTGGATACAGTCTAAGAATCTCGAGCTCAGCTCCAGGCAGCTACCACTGATGTTATGAGATTTGGCACTCAAGTTGAAAACCGTTTGCCATCCTCCCGTGGACTCTGGTGGGAGACAGAGCCCCCGTCCCCACCCACACTGGGTTCACATCATAAAGCCATTCAGAGGAAACGGGTGTGACCAGCCCTGTCCAGTGCTAATGGCCTCGGGGTCCAGAGTCCTGGCTGGAGTACCTGCCCTGCTCTGGCTTGCTGGGGGGTCCTGGGCGAACGTACCAGCGCTGCGAGTCGAGGCTGCTGCTGCTTTTGCGCAGGGCGGTAGGGGAACTGGCAGCCGACGCGCTGCTCTCCCCTCCTTCTTCGTCCTCGTCCTCCTGCCCGTCCTCCTCCTCTTCCAGGCTCTGCAGGTGCTGCTGGCTGCCTGGGTGCTCCTGCACACGCAGCTGCTGAAGCTGGCTCTGCGGGGGTGGGTGCGCAGGGCCCCAGCGGGCTGTGAGCAGTGGTCCCCGCCAGGCTGCCCTGCCAGCCTGCCCACCGCTCTGCTCTCACCTGGGCATCGTAGATGGCGTCCACCCAGCCACGGCACAAAGCCTGGCCGCTGGCCTGGAACGTGTAGGCCCCCACAGCACTGTGGAACTCGTTCAGGTAGATGAGAAGGAAGGACCCTGGTTAGGAAGGGCTTGCCTCAGTGCTGGCTGAGACCACGGCCCCCGCCCGTCCCAGGCCCTGCCCAGGGCCGGCGGGGCCGGGCTCCTCACCAGGGTCCCGAAGCTCCCGGCACACGATCTTTTCCACCAGCAGTGGTGGCCTGATCACCTTGGTCCTCTCTGCCTTCTTCACTGCCTTGGTCACCAAGAGCAGGTCGGTGAAGAGGAAGCAGTACACGTCCATCTGGGGGATGGGAGGCCGCGGGATCAGAAGCCAGAGGTCAGGGCCAGGGCAGGGACCCTCAGCCTGTCTGCGGGCCACACCCTCTCCTGGGGGTGCTGGTGTCAAACACCTCCCTTCCCCCACTCCCCACGAATCTGAGAGTAAACTTCAAATGAAGGGCGAGCCGATTTTCTTTCATCAGGCTATATACTTGTGATTTATGCCCGTTAAAAGTTTACATTAAAGAGGAAAAGAAAGGTGGTTTTTTTTTTTTTTTTTTTTTCTGTATGCGGGCCTCTCACTGTTGTGGCCTCTCCCAACCACTGCGCCACCAGGGAAGCCCAGAAAGGTGGTTTTAAAATCACGCTTTGTAGGCTCCGGGTTACACAGTGCCTGAAACATTCATAGCTCAGTAGCAAGACGCTGGGCTGTCCCTGTGCTGCTCACGGAAGGTGCCCCCTCCTTCCCACCAGGAACACATGTGGCACTGGCAAGTGGGCTAGAATGGCACCTGATGGGCTGGGACCCGGCGGTTGTATTTGTAAAGAGTAAACTGCAGCCAGATAATCATCCCTCAGACGATCACAAAAGTCACCAGTTCTTAAACTGCCACCCAGGTGACTGGGCAGCTAAGAATCACAAGCGGTCCCAAGGAAGGAGTGTTCGAAACCCACAGGGTGAGAGGGGGTGGGGCGAGGGCCCTGGGTGTGGGGTGGAGTCACCTTGCTGTCCTTCCCCTCCTTCATCCTCAGGCTCCCTTCCAGCAGCAGCTGGCGTGTCTCCTCAGGGGAGGCACCAGGGATGGGTGCTGTCAGGTCCAGATGTAGAAATTCCTTCAGGAGCTGGGGGTTTGGGGGGGGCAGGTGCAGGAGAGGTCAGAGTCTGCCTCCTCATCTCAGCGGGGAGTCCTCCAGAGAGATTCCCAGCGTAGCCTCCCGTCTGTCTGCCAGTTTGGCCCTTCCTCGCTCCCAGCAGGGCCAGCGACCCCCGCACAGACGGAGGCGCCCACCTTGTCCACCTCGTCGTTGCTGCCCTCCACCACCTCGTAGGCGTCGATGCGGCTCACCACGGCCGCCAGCCGCTGCCTCTCCTGTCGCTGCCGCATGCACGCGTTCACGTGGTGGATGAAGCGCTCCACCGAGCCGATCTACGGGTGGGCCAGGGCAGTTCAGGTACAGGGCCGGGAGGGGCCGCAAGCCAGGGAAGGCCCCTGCCCGCCGCCCCAGTTACCATGGTGACGACGGCCTCCTTGGCGCGCGGCTCGTCGGTCTTCCTTAGCACCGACTTGAGCAGCAGCGGGTACTTGGTGAGCCGCTGGTGGGGCTTGGCCAGCATGTCGCTCAGCTTCAGCCGCTGGCACTGCTGGTGCTTCTCGGCCCACTGCGGCGGGGAGGCGGGGGCGGGGCTCATGGCAGGCCACGCCCAGCGCCAGCCCCCCCCTGCACCTGCCGCCCAGGTGGGCCCACCGTCCGGTGCCCGGGCCCAGCAGCGAGCCCCACCCGCCCTCACCGTGACGTAGGCCCGGAAGAGGTCGTTGTCGCGTAGTAGGCCCCGCATGTACTCCATGCAGCCCTCCTCCTCCATGCAGTATCGGATGTAGGGCTTGAAGAGGGAGCCGAACTGGCGCAGGGCGAACAAGCACAGCACCCGTTACCGCGCACTCCCCGCGGGCTGGGCCCGGCAGGCACTCGCTCTTCCTTACTGCCTTTCGCGACCACCGCAGGGGGCAAGCTTATTATCCCTGTTTTCCACGTGAGGAAACTGAGCCTCAGCGAAAGCGATCACCCTCGGCCAGGTAGCAACGGTACACGGCCAGGTGGGGTTCACACCAGGGCAACCGATTCTGAATTTCCACGCCTCTGACCACTAAGGGTCATTCGGGCCATAGGTCAGGGGGAGGCTGGGGTGGTGGGCAGATAGCATCGACTCCCCAGCCCCGCCTCAGCGTCCCTGCCTGCGTCCGACCCGGCCCGTACCATCTTAAAGCCTTTGAGGAAATCCCCGGGCTGCAGCAGCGCCCGCGTGCGCCGCGCCTTCTCCAGCACCGGCGCCATCACGCTGCCCCACAGCCCGCGGTGCAGCCGCGCGATCTCCGGGACATTGCTGAACAGGCGCTCCGCCTCCACCTGTGGGTGGGTGGGAGGTACGTTCGGCCCCGCCCCTCTACCGGGCCCCGCCCCTAACCATCCCCCTCCCCTCCCCTTCCACCATCCGTAGGCCCCGCTCCCACCTTTCTTCAGCACGCCCCCATCCCCACCCCCTGGTTCCAGGCCCCGCCCCCTCACGTATGCCGTCGTTGGCTCCGCCCCCCGGCCGCCCCACCCTTTCTGCAGCCCCAGCCCCACCCCCTGAGGCCAGGCCCCACCCCTCACCTACTCCACCAGTCAGCCCCCGCCCGTCTGTCCCCTCCCTTGCTCCAGCCCCTCCCCCCTCCCCGCTACTTTCCGGTACTGTCCCCCCCACCCCCAGGCCCTGTCGCACCTCACACAGCAGCCCTGACTCTTGCAGATTCAGGAGGCAGCACAGGAACAGCTGTGGGGGGCAGGGAGCACTGCAGCTGGTGGGGGGGGTCCCAGTCCCGACGCCCCACCCAGACTCTTAGGCTCCCCTCTACCCCTTCCCCATCCTGGGAGTGCCTGAGGCAGCATGGGACAGAGAGGGTTCACGCTTTGAGAAAAGACGTTCCCCACGGCCCACCTGGGGGTGCCCCTGCCCAGGCCCCTCCTGGAGGGAAGCTCTGGGACACTGCCCTTGCAGCCACACCCGGAACTCTCTCCACCTGTGCCCTGGCTCAGTCTGGAGTTTCTGCCCGGAGGGTGCCTTCCTTGAACCCACAAGCCCAGGACAGGTGCTCCCCCAAGCACCTGTGTGTGTCGAAGTCCCTACACACAGCCCCCAGTGCCTACCCATTCTGCCTCCTCGTCTAGGGTGTGGGCTGCTGGGCACCTGGCACATAGCAGGTGTTTAGAAACAGCTGACGAAAGGATGAGTCAAAGGATGAGGTCTGTATTAATCAGCTCAACCTGGCAAACTCGCTCCAAGCCCCCTCGCAGGTTCCCCGGGGCCCCTGGGAATCATTTCCACCCCAGGGTGTGGCCCTTCTCCCACTTTCCTTCCCCTCTGTCGCTCGGCACCTCCTCCTTCTGCAAAGGCCCAAACTCTGCTCAGGGGCACCCAGAGGAGGCCACGGGGGGGGGGGGCGGGTAGGCGGAGTGGCTCTGGGCCCACCCCATACTCACATTGGTGATCACCCTCAGTTTCTTAATGTAGGAGGCCTCTGTGTGCAGGAGCTCCCACACCGCCTCCTGCTGGTGGCACTGCCGCCGGGTCAGCTTCTGTGGGAAGGGCAGGGTATCTCCAGGAGCCCCCACGTGTGCCGGGATGGCCGGAGCAGGGGGAGAAGGGTGAACGGCCCTGCACGCAACCTTTTTCCCAGCTGAGACACAGAGGTCCCCCAAGTTCTGGGCCAGGCACAGTTTCACCTTGCCTGAGTTCCTCCAAAGCGGGTTAACGGTGAGAGCAGCCTGGCAGGGCTGTCCCGTGGAACATCCTGTCGCCCTAGGAGGGGCCCCGTGGAGCAGGGGAACAACGTGCCCCTTTCCCTGAGGAGGGAGGGGAAGGCCTCGGGCGGCACCCACCTCGTGGCCATCGATGAGCTCTCGCCAGCTATCCTCCAGCCGCAGGCAGGCGTCATCCTCGTACTCCTCTTCGTCACCTTCCTCCTCCCATGAGTCATGGTCAAAGCACAGCCTCCGGGGCAGCCTGGGCAGCCCGAAGAGGCTGTAGGCGTGCAGCTTGCCCTCCAGCTGCTCCAGCTTGGCCACCTCCTGAAAGGAGGCCTGTGGTCAGGGTCAGGGGTCAAGGCCAGCCAGCTGCCCTGCCCCAGGACCCACGGGCCCACATACCCGGCCGAAGGCGCTGGTGCTGGGGCCTGAGCTGAAGAAGCCGCTGAAGCGACTGGCCGCCCGGTTCTTCCAGCTGTCACTGCCGCCACTGCTGCTGCTGCCGCTACTGCTGCCGCTGGGCAGAGAGCAGCTGGAGGGTGCTGGGGGCTCCTGCCCAGGGATGCTCGCCTCCCCCAGGAACTCCGACATGTTCTTGCGTCGGCGGCCAGGGGCCTGGTCAGGGAGCGGGCGTCAGGGTCAGACCCCCACAGCCCCACCCCATGGTGGGTTTCCAGGACCTCCGCCAGCCTGGGAGGCAGGAGGGTCTCTGCACACCCCCGCACCCGGGGACGCCGCCTCTCCTGAGACCTACACGTGCTCTGGGGGCCGGAAGGTCCAGACAGACGCAGCCGGATCCCCCTCCCGCCTGCCGCCCCAGCCAGCAGCATGAAGCAGGTGGGGAGAACACACAGAGGCACACACACACACACTCAGACGCACTCAGCAGCCCAGGTCCAAGTGGATCCCCGACACACACTCATGAACACAGCCAGTGACACACAAAGTCGCGCTCCCCACGCGATGTCTGCTTAGACACACACACATACACAGACTCCTTGGGCACAAGCAGACTCTCAGAGACGAGGCCCATCACCGAGGGGTAGGGTTAGATCCAGGGAGGGCCCCGTATCCTCAAAGCCAGCCCCATTTCCCAGAAGCGGAAAGTAAAGCCCCCAGAGGGAGCAGCGAGGCGCCTAGGTGACCTCCCCCTGGCCCCTCGCCGTCCCCAGCCCAGACACAGCCCCTCCTCACCAGGATGTCCAGGCTCTCCCGGCGGCTCTGCGGGTCCACACGCTCCTGGGTGGGGGGCCCGGCCCCGGCTGGCCGCAGGATTGGCAGACTCAGGGACTTGGAGTCCTTCACCCCCTGCTCCACCTTCCCCTCGTCCCCTGGCTTGGCTGGGGTGGCATTAGGGACAAGTAGAGGTCCTCAACGCCCAGGCCCAGTGGAGAAGGGGGCCCCAGTACCCTCTCCCCCAAGGATCCAAACCAAAGCCTGGCTGCCCTCCCCTGAAGCCCCGCCCTGCCAACGCCTGGCACTGCCGCCCAGCAGAGACACCTGTATGGTAATGAGCTTGCTCAAGAGGCCATGGCCAATGGGAACCTGAGCCTGGGAAGAACCACCCTCCCCAAGGGACCCAGCCATGCCCCAGCTACCCGGCCCATCTAGTCATCTGCTCACCTTTGACCCGCAGGTAGTGTCCCCCGAACCTGTAGGCCTCAAAGGTGAGGGACAGGGGCGTGTTGGACTGGTCCAGGTAGATATCCACTTTGCCCAGCGCAATGCCCTTCCTTTCAAACACTGGCAGCAGCACCTCCCTGCCCGGGACCGGAGGTGCGCGTGTGCTGGGGGCAGTCACGTGAACCTCCACCCTGTCCCCAGTGCCACCCCGCCCGCCCAAAGGGAAAGGGAGACACCCAGGGGATCACACACAGGTCCGTGCGCACACACACACCTGTCCACAGAGGTTCACGCTCCTGCGTGTGTCTACACACGAGACAACACGCCACTGCCCTCACACGTTCACGTCTGCACACCAGGGCAGACAGACACCGTTGCGTGTCCGTCGACACCCGTTCACCCCCGCAGGACTAGGCCACGCGCAGGGGCTGGGACACAAACACGGCACCCAGGCCCTCACTGCACACGGGTGGGGTGCCCACAGGTGGGGAACATGCTTGTTCACAGGCCACCACACAGACACACACAGTCACACCTGCAGGAGGCCACACCTGCCCCCCAGCCCCATTCTCCCCACCAAGCCCTACCCCAGCGACTTCTTCTTCATGGCTGGTACGATCTCTGTCTCAATATCCACGTTCAGGTCAAATTTCAGCGTGAAACACTCCTTGCTTGGGTCCTGACAGGACAGGGGGTCTCAGTTCTGCACCCCTCGCCCCCTAGCCTCCCCACCCCAGGGTTCCGGATGGGAGCCCCAGCAGGGAAGTGAACGCAGGGATCTCCCAGCCCTCTTCCGTCCCAGGGAGGCACCCAGCATCCCTCCGTGGAGGCAGGGGCTGCTGGAGCATCCCCCACCTGGGCTAAGGTAAGCAGGGCTGGGCTACAGGGCTGGGTGGCAAGGGAGGGACACGTTCACTCCCTGGTGAGTGAACCAGGGACAAGTTCCCTCCCTGGTCCTGGAACTTAGAGCAGCCGGGCCCAGCCTCGGGAACGGAGGAAAGGGCCCGGGACGGGCAGAGGCTGTGGGCGCCTGCTCTGCCAGCCTGGGGGCTCCTTACATCTGTGTGTCTCCTCCAGGCTTTCTTCTTGGAGAGCTTCAGGCCTGTGCTCTTCCGGTCCCTGCAAGGAAGCCGGTGAGGGCAGAGGTTGGAGGCGTGGGTGGGCGCTCACCAGGGCGGGATATGGGCGGGCCCCAGCTGGCTGCCCACCCCTTGCTGGCCCTAGGACAACCAGGTAACTCAGGTTCGCTCAGGCAAGCCAGGACTCACGAGGGGCTGTTCGCCCTCTGGTGGCCGACCTGGGAGTCACACCCAGCGGTACCTCGTCAGGTAGAGTCTGATCCCAGAAGCCCTGGAGGCTCACCCTCCAGGAATCCGGGCAGCAGCAGGGGCCAGGCGGGGTCTCCAGTCAGCTCTGCTGAAGCCTCTGGTCCCTGGCTCTGTGATCTGAGACCCAGCCTTGGGACCCCCCGGGTGTCTGCCGTGCCCACCAACCCCTCACCTACCCCTTGCCATCCACAGAGCTCTCTTCCTCCTCCTCTATGTCCACTGCAGGGCTGGTGCGTGGGGGGCATGACCGGGTGGACACATTCCGAGCCAGGACAGAGCCTTCGGTGTAAAGTGGGAGTGGGGTTGTGCCCGCTCCCTCCCTGGCCCCCTCCTTAGCCTCCCAACACAACCGACTCCAGAGGGACCAGGGCCTGCTACCGACCTTCGGACCCCACCCCAAACTAGCCAGGGCCCCTCAGTTCTGTGAGGGGAGGGACTCAGTCACTGCTTATCATTATCCACCCCCAGACTCAAAAAGACACAAGGGCCCTGGGATGACACCCCAGGTGATGCCCTGCCCCCAGTACAAGTCTGCCTCCGTTTACCCATCTATTAAACAGGGATAAAGAAGCCCTGCCTCTGGGATTGTTGCAGGAAGGAACAAAAGTCCATGGCTCTTTCTTGCAGGCGTCCCCTCCCCCACCACACCCAAAGTCCCAGGAGGCCCTGGCAGAGGGGACGAGTCCTTTGGTCCCTCTGACCAGCTGGGAAAGTAGACCAGAGCCACCCCAGCACAGTCAGTTGGCAGTAGGCCGGGGCCAGGTCCCTTTTCAGCAGGAGGGGTTTCTTGTTTCCTGCTGCAAGTTCCTTCCGACCTGCCCATCCCCACTCCACCCCTCTGCTCACTGGCTGCCTGGCTGGAGAATCTGCCCAGAGATCCCCTGCCCTGAGGACAAGAGGGCAGGGACAGAGGCGGGGGCAGCTGTGAGAGGTGCAGACCCATCGAGAAGGACCCGGCACCTGGTGGAGACAGACCTGCCTTCGAGCTGGGCCGGTCCCCAACTTTTTCTCTTGTTAAAAAACTTGTGGAACAAAAGGGACGGCAGTGGACTTGGGTTTCATCGTTTACAGTCAACTCGTGTCCTTCTGATGGCCCTGTCGTGATGCCGACAGTTAGCAGGCCACTGTGCCCCCAGGCAGGGAGCTCTAGGGGCTGGGCGCCCTCCCCGTGCTCACCTTGGGGGGGCAGGTCGAAGCGGACGTGCCCATCATAATGCATGGCACCGTGGAACTTGCTGTCACAGGCCTCGCAGAGGCTGAGGGGGCCCCGGCGGTGCAGCTGCTGGCAGTCGGCGTGGTGGCATATCTGTGAGGGGAAGGATGGGGGGGTGGGGTGGACCCAGACCACTGCAGTACACAGGGCTCCTGGCCCCTATGGGGGCGACTCTTCAGGTCCGACCATCCACGCCCCACAGAGTGCCCGTCAAACGCTTCCCGAGCGCCTACTAGGTGTCCATTCTGGGAGATACAGAGAAAGCAAAGCCCTGCCCGCAAGCAACGCGATGCCAAAGGGGAGACTTCAAGTAGGTAACCACGAGGCGGGTGCTCCCAGGGCCTCTTCCGGAGCGCACGCAGAAAGGGCACCAAAAAGTGGAGCTGGGGCTGGCAGCTGGTTTGCCCAACTCAGTGTCTGAAACAGAATACCTCCCCCCCTCCCTGCCCAGGGCCTCTGCCCTCGATTCTATGACCTGTGTGGCCCCCGAACAGCTGACCCCACCTGGATTTCTAAGTTAGGGTGTGAAGGGAGCTATGGAGGATTCAGGGATGCTGTTGGCTTCTGGGTGCCTATGTGGTACCCAAGGCCCGTCGCTTAGTGACAGGATCCCAGACTTACCCAATCGCCCCAGGCTACTCTCATCCCCGCCACCATGGATGACGGTCCTATCTTCTCCATCCCCCAACCCTCCCTAACTGATTCCCCACCAACCCTACTGCCTACTTTTCTAGGGAAACAGAAGCCATCAGAAGGCGGTCCATGAGCTCCTACCACCACATCCATCCCCCTGCCCCGGGCTACAGGGGCTTTGCCCTGCTCCAATCCCAGGCCAGTTTTCCACCGAAACCCCCCTCTCCAGCCTAAGAACCAGGACCCCGCTCAGCATTCATCCCTCTCACTGGATCATTCCCACGGGCAAACTAACCTGTTTCTCTCCTTCCCTTTACAGCTAAACTCACCCCTTCCTGGTCTTTCCTCCCATTACCCTCTAGTTTCTTTCTCCCTGAATTTTTGTTTCAAAATATTTCAAACCTACAGAAAGTCATAAGAATAGTACAATGACATCCACACACCCTTCTGGCTTCCCCAGTTGTTCACATTTGCCACACTGGCTCATGACCCCCCTTCCCCTGGGGAGGAAATCATGACACCACCTGAGAACACAGACCTGCTCATGCAAAACCACAACACAACTGTCACACTTGGGAAACTGAGCAATGATACTTAGCCCACCTAGAGTCTACCTTGGCATTTTCCCAACTGTCTAAATAATGTCCTTTATAGATTTTTTTTCCCACATGGGATCCAATCAAGGTTCACATGTACATTTGGTTTTGTCTGTTTATCCCTTTAAGAATGAATGCCCGGGGACTTCCCTGGTGGTGCAGTGGATAAGACTCCACGCTCCCAATGCAGGGGGCCCGGGTTTGATCCCTGGTCAGGGAACTAGATCCCACATGCATGCCTCACCTAGGACTTCGCATGCCACAACTAAAGAGCCTGTATGCCGCAACTAAGGAGCCTGCCCGCCACAACTAAGGAGCCCACGTGCTGCAACTAAGGAGCTGGCAAGCCGCAACTAAAGAGTCCACCTGCCACAACTAAGCCCCGGTGCAAAATAAATAAACATTAAAAAAAAAAAAAAAAAAAAAAAAAAAAAAGAATGAATGCCCAGGACTTCCCTGGTGGTCTAGTGGTTGAGAATCCGCCTTCCAATGCAGGGGACGCGGGTTCGATCCCTGGTCAGGGAACTAAGATCCCACATGCTGCAGAGCAACTAAGCCGGCATGCCACAACTGAGACCCGATGAGCCAAAAATAAATAAATAAATAAATATTTTTAAAAAAAGAATGAACGCCCTAGTTTTTTTCCCCTGTCTTTCATGACACTGATATATTTGAAGCAGCCAGGCCAGCTGGCAGAAAGGTCCTCCACGTGGACTTGTCTGGAGGTCTGGGGTAGTTTCAGGCTGAGCATTTGGGCCAGGACGCCAGAGGGTGGACTGTGTCCTCCTCAGCGTGCCCTGGTGTCAGGTCACCTGGGGATCTTGCTGTACTTTGTAAAGTCGCATTCTCTCTTTGTAATGAGGAAGTCATCTTGGGGTGACACTTTGAGATACCCTGCTCCCCAGCAATCGCACACTCCAGGGCTTTAGCCCTTGTTGATGGCTTTTGCCTAAATCAATTACTACTACGATGGCTGCAATTGGAGATTTTCTAATTCTTCCATTTTCCCTCAGACCCTCTCCCATCAAGCTTTGGCCCCCTCCCCAACTCACTCTTCTCAGGTCCCCAATGATGTCCACGTTTCTGAGTCCTCTCGTCTGTTCTCCCAGGACCCAGCATTTGACACAGGTGGTCTCTTGGGAACCATTTCTTCCTCGGCCCCCAGGACCCGTGCTCTGCTGGTTCCCTCCCCTCTCAGTCCCCTTGCCTGCTTCCTGCTCTCACACCATCCGTGGACCCCTTCTCATTTTATCCACATCCACCCTCCAGTGACTCAGTCACTCTCATGGGGAGGGCTCCCACAGTGAACTCTCCAGTCGGGACCAAGCATCTCAAACTTAAAACGTCTGCACAGGGACTTCCCTAGTGGCGCAGTGGTTAAGAATCCACCTGCCAATGGAGACCCGGTCCAGGAGGATCCCACGCGCCTCGGAGCAACTAAGCCCATGCGCCACAACTACTGAGCCTGCGCTCTAGAGCCCACGAGCCACAACTACTGAGCCCGCAAGCCACAACTACTGAAGCCCACACGCCTAGAGCCCATGCTCCGCAACAAGAGAAACCACCGCGATGAGAAGCTCGCACACTGCAACAAGGAGTAGCTCCCGCTCGCGTAGAACTAGAGGAAGCCCATGCACAGCAACGAAAACCCAACCCAGACAAAAATAAATACATTTATTAAAAACATAAAACGTCTGCATGAGCTCCTGAACTTTTTTCCACGCAGCACCGTCCATCTCAATTACTAGCAACGCCTTCCGGGGGTGGTGATGTTATGGGTTGAATTGTGTCCCTCAAAAAGACAGGTTCAGTCCTAACCCCCAGCACCACAGAACGTGACCTTATTGGAAAGATGGGCATTGCAGATGTCATTCGTTAAGTTGAGGTCAAACTGGGGTATGCAGTCATACAGCATAGAGTATGGAGTAACCGTATGACTACTGTCCTTAAAAGAAGAGAAGAGACACAGAGATGGGACACCCAGGGAGGAGGCCATGTGACAATGGAGGCAGCAACGAGACTGATGCACCTACAAGCCAAGGAATACTGAGGAGCTCCTAGACGTGCCAGAAGCTGTAAGAAGCAAGGGCGGATCCTACCCTGGAGCCTTCAGCGGGAGCACGGCCTGCCCACGCCTTAATTTCAGACTTCTGGCCTCAGAACTGAGAGAACAAGCTTCTGTTGCTCTAAAGCCACCCTGATCTGTTACGGCAGCCCCAGGAAAAGAATACATCAGGCCAAACACCTTGGGGACACCCATGATCTTTCTGTTACTCCCCCACTCGGGTAAACACTTCTCCGGGCTCCACCCGCAGATATGAAATCCGTAGCTTCAACCCGGCCACCCTCTCCAGGCTACCTCAGGCCCCAGCCCCCAGGGCCTCTTAGCGGGGTGACAAGGCCTCAGAGCTGTTCTCCCTGCTCCCGCCCTTGACCCCAGTCTGCTCTCCGTGAGCGGCCACAGTGGACCCAGGTCAAAGAGGAGTCACACGTACCTCCTCAAAACCCCGCAGCGGCTGCCCATCTCCTGCCGAGGCTGGTGACCTCAGGGGCCTCTGGTCCTGCTCTCCCATCCTGGCTCTGTCCACCGCGCCCACCAGCCTCCCGCCTTCCGATGTGCTTCTTCGGACATGCTCCACCGCTGAGCCTGGGCTTCTGCTAATCCCCCAGCCTGAAATGCTTTTCCTCAGATGCTGAGATAACCAACCAGCCGCCTCCCTTCCTGCAGACCTTCACTCACAAGTCCTCGTCTCACCCTTCTAAGGTTTCATTCCTCTGCACTCCCGGTCACCTCCTCCACCCCGCCGCCTTTCTCTCCTGCAGGCTTCCCACTGGTGGACAGTCCGCGCGCTTCACTTTGTTGCCTCCACACCGCCAGCACTACAAGGACAGCAATTTTGGCCCATCGGGCTGGCTGCCTGGTCGCCAGTCCTAGCCGCTCAATAAATACTGGTTCAATTATTAAGTAGCGTGATGGAGGATCACTGGAGATCTTGGCTGGAGAGAGTCCGATCAGAGATTTTCAAGATGACAGACAGGGTGAGGATGGGTTAGACAGCAGAGAAAGTGGCCCGAGAGAGGAGGAAAGAGGGAGCTGAAAAAGTCTGATCATTGATAACATGGTCCTCATGTGCCTGGGGCTGCACTGGGGGAATCCTCATCCCAGAAGGTGGGGGCTACGATTGTCTGTACTTTACAGATGAGGAAAGTGAGGCTCAGAGTGGTTAAGTAACTTGTCTAAGGTCACACAGCCAGTGGAGTCAGGGTATGTAGCTTCAGAGCCCACGTTTTCACCACATTCACACCGTCTCTTGGGTAGTGGAGAAGGGAGCGAGGAGTGGGGGAGGCTGGCTTCGGGCCAGCCTGGGGGGCTAAGGAGACAAGAGGAAATCAGTTACGTTGAATAGCTTTACGGTTGATGTTTTGGCTCTTGTGTCCCTTCCACTCCTCCATCACACAGAAAGGGAACACGGACACAGAAATGACAGCTGGCAGGAGGCGCACTACAGAAGCCACTTGCTCCAGGGGGGTCTGGTTTCTGGGGGGCTGGACCCTGGGCATTATGGCCCATATTCCCGATGGCAGCCTGAGCACCAGGCACCCCACACTTCCACACCCTTCTTGAGGGGTCTTCAAGTGTGTTCTCGGGGCTGGAGGCCAGGGTGAGGGGCACTCTAAGCAGAGCAGCTGTTTCTATCTTCACTTGATCTACTGCTAAAGTGTGAGGACTCCCCTGGCGATCCAGTGATTAAGACTCCGCGCTTCCACTGCCGGGGGCACGGGTTCAATCCCTGGTCGGGGAAGTAAGATCCTGCACGCTGCGTGGTGTGGCCAAAAGACTAAACAAACAAACCAAAACTTTTTTTTTTTTTTTTTGCGGTACACGGGCCTCTCACCGTTGTGGCCTCTCCCGCTGCGGAGCACAGGCTCCGGACGCGCAGGCCCAGCGGCCATGGCTCACGGGCCCAGCCGCTCCGCGGCATGTGGGATCTTCCCGGACCGGGGCACGAACCCGTGTCCCCGGCATCGGCAGGCGGACTCTCAACCACTGCGCCACCAGGAAAGCCCCCAAAACATTTTTTAAAAAGTGTGAAAACCCCTATTCTCCTCCATGGCTCTGCCCCCCACCCTCTGGCATCCCCGGGGCACTTCTGACACAGGGCCTAGCTTTGCAGATGCTGGGACCCACGGCCGTGAGCATCACCTCTTGACAACAAATCTGGGGAAAGCACTTGTCTTTTCCTCCCAGGAGTCCCACAGCCTGCTAGCTCGGCAGCCCTCTTACCCTCTGTGTCCAGCCTGGCAGCCAGGCTGGCACAGGTGCCCCCCTGACCCCTTCCAGGCCTCTCGCCATTTCCCTGACAGCTTCATTCTTCTGGTTCCAGGCTTGGCATTGGGCAGTGGGACTGCGGACCTACCAGCTGCCCAGGCCCTGGTCTCCTGCCTGGACATGGCAGGAGCCATGCTAGGTTGTAAGGGTTTGGGGCGGGGGGGGCGGTCTCTGGGACCCTTCCAGCCCAAGTCCCTGGTTCTGTGCCACAATTTCGTTTTTAAACCAATCCAGTATATAGATGGCAGATTTCACAAAGATTCACTCTTTAAGGCAGATTTAGCATTCAACAAATATTTATCAAGCACCTACTATGTACCCTGCCCTGCAAAGACACTGGGCTGGAGAGACTCGGGAATATTCATTTCCCAGCACCGTGGTGGGCCTTGTTTAACTCCGCCACAGCTTCTCCTTCTCCTCTTGCTACTACTATTACTACCAGACACTAATGCTAATAATAACGACGGGAACCCAGCTGATGGCTGACCCTCTCTGCTCCCATCCTCCCAGCAGTCCCCAGGCTCAGGGACACCAGGGGCGATGTGAGTCAGGCCCAGGATCTGAAGCAGGTGAGTATTCAGCAGGTGTGGTTGAGGATGAAGTTCCGAGAACCCCCCTCGGGCGGGCAGAGCCCACACTGTTTGCTCCCCACCCCTTCTCTCACCTCCATCCCCTCCAGGGTTGGGGGTCTCCCCAGCACTATAGCAGGGCAGCCCCTTCCCAAAGCCAGATTCTTGGGCCTCTCCTCTCAGACCCAGGGTCTACTCCCCACCTCCTTGCTGCCCACCACGCCCACCCTCTGAGGGTAACAGCACCCCGGCCAGCCAGAGACGGATAGCAGGATCCAGGACCAAAAGTCCCCAGGACTCAGCCAGAGAGGGGCGAGCCCACCAGATGGAACAGCCAGGTCACGCTGCATCTCCACAGGCAAAGAATGGACCACAATTTTACAAATAACGGGGGGCCGAGCCCTTTGGGGATCATGGTCTAGGCTGATCCCCACAGGGATGGGGGCACAAGAAGTCAGTCTTCCCAGTCACACCAGGGTGTTGGCCAGAGGCAGGAGTAGGAGGGGTGTGGGCAGGGCCTGGGCAGAGGAAGGAAAGGGGGAGGGGTGGCCCAGTCCAGGGCCTGGGACCCACAGGTGTGTCCGGAGTCAGCCCCAGACACAAAAGGCCAGGCGCTGGCGGTCTCCTCCGCTGCCGGCACCCTTGGTGCCGGGGTGGGGGACACATCCCAGGCTCCCAGCCCCTCATCGCCCCCCGCACCCCCGCGGTGTGCACCCGGGGCAGGGGTCTCGGCCGCCTCCTGCCCATCCGCTTAGAGACGCGCGCGGACGAGGGCGCGCGCACCCGCCCCGGCCTCCCCGCCCGGCCCCCCGCTCCCCTACCTGGTCTTCCCCGTGGCGGCCGCGACCCCCCGCCCAGCCGGGCTCGGAGTCCCGGGAGGGCAGCCCGGGGCTCGGCAGGGAGGCCGCGCGGCGCCCGGAGACGCCGGGTCCCGTCCCCATGGCGGCCGGAGGAAGCGGCGGTCTGCGCCGCCCGCCGGACAAAGCGCGGAGCCCCGCTTCCTGCCATTGTGCGGCCGCGCCCGCCCGCTGAGCGCGCCGGGACCCCGGGGGCGGGGAACACCCACCCTCCCGCCCGCAGCCCGGCTCTGACCCCCGGCCCAAAGGTCCCGGGCTCAGAGGGTCCCTCCCGGACCTCCTCCTTCCTCCAGGGGAACTCCTTGGATGCTGGGGGCAGGGGGCCCGCCGGCGACAAACGCCCTCGCCTTGACTGCGGAATCCCGGCCCCCCGCCCAGTCCCGCGGGCGCCCCACTCTGCTCAGACCTCCATCCCGACCCCAACGCAAACGGCTGGGGCACAGGAGATCCCTCCCGGCCGAAAGGGCATCTCGGTCCCTTCCCCCCAGCCCTGGGGACCCCCGCCCCAGAGCCTCAGCCCGGGGGACCTCTTCCCCCTCCCCTGAGGGAGCTCCCTTAATGCTGGCGGCAGAAAAGGGGGGACCGGACCAGGGACACATCCCTCTCCGGGTCCTCAGACGCCCGCTCCCTGTCCAGCCCCGAGGACATCTGTCTCTGTTCTGACCACTGACTTCCCCGCCTCAGCCACAGCCGGCGCTCAGAGGCCCTCCTGAGGGTCCTCTTAGTGCCCGCCCACAATCCAAGCGATCCCCGGCTCAGAGCCTGAGCCCGGGGGACCCCCGCTCCCACTGCCCAGGCCAGTGGTGCTGGCAGAGGAGCAGAGGGGCGCCAGTGACCACAGGTGGAGGCGGCGGGCGGAAGGCAGGCGCGCGGGGCGGAGAGGGTAGTCCTTGGGGAGCCTCCAGGAGCACAGTGAGACGGGGGTGTCGCGGAAAACCCCGCAGCCCAACTCAGCTTTCTGTGAGGCCCCTCCCTGCTGCTGCGGGCTGGTCCCTCCGGCCCAGGGGCCGCGCGGGAGCTTCCGGGTGCCCTACCGCCAGGGGGCGCTCATCGGAGACTGGCGAGGACGCCGACCAGGACTGGGGTGCCGGGGTCCCCACTGTAGGTTGTCAAAGCGCTTTTACACTCATTCCCGGGAGGCGGAGGCGGGCACTGTTATCTTCATCCATCGCGTGGCGGATAAAGCGAGGGAAAAGTCCACAGGCAGGACTGACACCCAGACTTTTGACCCTGAGGTTCTGGAATGGCCTCCCTGGGGAACTCCCCAGGACCCATGGGGGAGGGGGACATGCTGTCATCAGCCCCCCCATCCCCTAGTCAGCTCCCCCTCAATCTGGTTCTGGGTGGAAAGAGGGTGGGAGAGCAGCAATTTATTCGGGCCAGGAGCTTTCCAGGACCCCCTCTGCTCCCAAATCCTGAGCCATCCCCCTGTCCACACCACTGGCAGATCTCTTGTAAACTAAAGCCTGATCATTTCACTCCCCCACAAACCCTCCTGTGGCTTCCCATCTTGCTTAAAATAAAATCCCAACCGTGGCCTGGCTCCTACCGTGCCGTCTGGCCAGTTCCACAGGGTGGTCCGCCGTGCTGGATTCCTCCATCCCTACAACCCACCAAGCTCAGAGCCTGCACCTCTGCATTCTCTGTCTGGGACACAATGTGCCCCTGATCTTCCAACAGCTGGCACTGGGCCCCACCTTAACTGCTACCTCCCAAGGAGGCCTTCACCCTTCTCTCAAAATAAATAGCCCCTTACCCTGGAACTCTCAAACCCCTTACATTGAATTATTTCCTCCGAAGCAGCTATTGCTACCTGAAATTATTTTATTTCTTTGTTCACTTCTTGATTATCACTTTTCCCTGCTAGACTATCCTCTCCAGTGGCCAGGAGTCTTGGCTGTCTGGCCCATGCTTCATCCTCGGCACTTAGAATAGTCCTGGCCACCGTAGGTGCTCCGTGCAGACTAGATGATAAATGGATGAATGAAAGCGGAGGAAGGGGCTTCGTGCCAGAGAAGGCCACCGGGGCCTGAAAGGTCTTGGCCAGGATGTCCCTTTCTGTGGCCAACAGTCAACAAAGCTTTCCCCACTGCCTGTCCACAGGTTCTCTCCTTCCTCCTAGCATCCATGACCTTGGCTTGCTGGCCCCAGGCAGGTCCGTTTCCACCTCAAAGCTTGGAGGAGTTGCACATGCCCCCTGCCCCTACTGCTGCCCCCCGTGGCCAGCCACTGAGCAGTCCCAAGTGCCCAGGCCTGTGCCAAGTCCTGTTCACTCTTCTAAAAGACCATAAGGAGGAAACACTGGTACTACCCCCATTCAACAGACAAAGAAACTGAGGTTCGGAAAGGTAAAGTGACTTGTACTAACAGCAGATGCCCACTGAACCACTACCCATGTGCCTCAGGCACAGGGAAGGCATGGGGACATGAAGGCCAGCCAAGTGGTGGTTTGGGCAGCAGGGCCTTGAGGTCCACCCCCTTGGGGACAGGGCAGATCCCCAAGCCCACTGGCCTGGGGTAACCAGGTTGCATCAAGTGGAGACCATCAGGGCTCGGCCAGGACAGGTCACCAGAGGTCACCTGAGTGACCAGGTTCTGGCCACCCTGAATCATGCTCCTGCTTGGGTCCTCCATCCAGGGCTGGGGCTGCTCCTTAGAAAGCCAGGGCCCTGTTGCCCCAGAGCCAAGAGTGCAGGGTCAAGGAACCTGCAGAGCAGGGGAGGAAAGGCACCCCAGGCCCTTGCACCAGGGGAGGGAGGAGGCCTCAGCAGTCTCTGAGGTCCCCACCTCCTCTCTACACAAGAGAGCTGAAATGGCCCATGCGCAGGCCCAAAAGGTCCCGGCCCCTGACTCCCTGGGGAGGGGGCCCCTCCCCAGCCCAGCCGCAGCTCCAGGCTCATGAGTCAGGACTGGCTTGTTGAAACTGATACCCAGAAACCAGATGCTGGGGCTGATGAATAATGGAGTCGCCAAGGCAGGAGCCCCCCTCCCACTCCCGCCCAGCACCACCTCCCCAGCCCCAGAAAAGCAGAGGCCTGTGGGCATCCCCTCCCCCACAGTGGGCTGGGGCCCCAGCCTGGTCTGCAGTGGGAGAGGGAGCTCCTTGTCTAGGAGAGGTCACAGGTCTGGGCCAAGGTCTGGAGCCAGTTCTGTGCTCTGTCCACAGAAGACTGGCCTAGAACCAGGAGTTGGGGCTCCCTGTCCAGGGGGATACCCCTGCCCAGGGTCTCCCTATCCGAGCTAAGCTCCCCTGGGAGACTACCAGCCCCAGGGCCCCATCTGGTACCTTGGAAATCCAGGGGCGGAGGCCGCACACGTGGGCACGTCGGCTAGTGGGGAGCCAGCTCTGCCAGGCTGCTCTCCTGCTCCCAGCAGCCCAACTGGCTCCTCCCTTCCCCTAGGCCTCGGCCTCACCCCTCATCCTCGGGTTCTGGGGTCCACCCGGATGCAGAGCCTGCCCTAAGGCCCTGCCCTATGCAGGGCAGACGGCAGGGGTGTAGAGCACCTCTCTGCAGGCCAGCCCTACTGCACCAGCTGCAGAAGCCAGCAAGGCCCCTTCCTCCCCAGGGAGCCGAACAGCTGGGACTGGTCAGTGCTAGGGGGAGAAGGAAAGGCTGTGGTTCATGAACTTCACCTCCTGCCCAGTCCCTGCACAGATGTGCCAGATCCTGGAGCCAGGACCCCGGCGTGGCAGCCTGTGCCCTTCTCCTGGCGCCTCTTTCTTCAGAGCCACACAAAAGGCTCCTTGGGAAGGAGTGGGGCAGAAAGCACAGGCCTGGGCTGCGGGAGACCTGCTTCTGGGGCCCATCTACCCCTCTGCCCTTCCCCACCTGTGTGAAGAGGGCACTGGCCAGTTCTCTAGAATTTTCTATCTAGGGATGGCTGCTGGGTCCCATTGTGTGTCTGGACTCTGGCAAAGGGGCAGAGAAATAGTGAGATCCTCCTAGAGCCCCCCAAACCTGGGGAAGGCAATGGAGGAATCTGTGGGGCCCCGGGCCCCCTGGGCCTCCAAGTGCTCAGTCTTTCATCAAGGTGGGCCAGGGCCTCTCCTGGCTTCATGGGTCCTGTCCCTCTGCCCTTCCCCCTAGCGGGGGCCAGGCTTGGCCCAGGCTGCCTGAGGTGCAGACTCTCGCGCCCCCTGCCGGCCTCGAGAGGGCTTTCCGCCTGGGACCGACTCGGACGCCCAGATGGGGCAAGGTCGCCGAAACCGCCCAACCAAGCCGCGCCAAAGCCCCTTCAGATGCCCTCGCCCCACCAGCAGCCCTCACACCAGGGCTGGGGCCCTGCAGACTCCTCACGACCACGTCTCCCAGCCGACCGCACCCTAGAGTCACTGTGGAGGAGGGCGCTGGAGCCCATTCCACCCTCAAGTAAGCGGAGGCAGGGCCAGTGGCGCCCATCGACACCCACCTGCTGGCCAAGGACTGTGCGGGACCCTCCACCCAGGGTTCTGTCCATTCATTCAGGGAGAGTCTTGGCGCCCGGACCCACCCCCGTCCGGACCCCAGCTTCCCCGTGAGACTCACCTAGGGACAAGGTTCTCCTCCCCAGTGGCTGGGGCTCGGGCCAAGGCTGCCAGAGTCCGACGGGCCCGCAGGCAGAGGGGGACCGGAGCCGCCCGGCGGGCTCGGTCCGCTCTGCGCCGGCTAGGGGCGCTGGGCGTAGGGGAATTACGGTAGGCCGGCGCGGGCGCTACCACCTGGGCGGGCCGGGACGTACCATCGGCGCGCCCGGCTGGGACGGGGGAGGGTCTGCAGTCCCGGGAAGGGCCCGGCGCCCCACCCGGCGGCCCAGGCGGGTGGCAGGAGGGCCGGCCGGCGCTTGGAGCTAATCTAGGGTCCGCGCTGTGGACAGAGGGGAGGAGGCGCTTGTCACCGTTTCCGAGGGGGCTGCCCTTTACAGACCTGCGGAAAGTTCAAAGTCTGTAGTCTTTAACCTGGGCTTGAGACCCGAGCTCGCCCACCCCCGCCTAGGGCCCGCGGTGGGACGCTGCCCCCCGGGGTCCAGGCGGGGGTGGGGGGGACCCGCAGGCCCAGCCCGTCCCGGGAATCGCCCCAAGCCAGGCTCGCTTCCGCTGGATTCTGAACGGCGCCCTCCACGGCGCCTGAGAAACGGGCCCGCCTTGCTCCGTGCCTCCCTCTTTTTTCCTGGCCCACGCCTAGCAGGTCCTGAAAAAGGGGGCCATTCCGCCCTTTGGTGGTTCCCAGCATCTTGAGTTTAGAATAACTCTGCCCTCTGGACTGGAGGTGGAGATAGTGTCCGGGGACACAGGGATCCCACTGAGAAGGCAGGCCACCCAGCCCCAGGCACACCTCCCCGCTTCCCTACTAGCAGATGGGCGTGGTTGGACTGGGACCCCCGCGGGAGCCTCTGGGTTAAGGCCTACCTGCATTTTGCCAATTCTAGACCACCTCCGTCAGGCCCCTCACCAGGCCTGGGCCTCCAGGCTGCTGGAGCCCCCTCCTAATGGGAGCTACCCTCCTTGTCAGCACTGACCTTTCTGGGGCTGGTCCACACCAGAGCAGCTCATGTCCGCCAGGTAGCACGAGGTGGGTCCTCTGTCTCTGCCTCTTGCGCACACCAGGCCTTCACCTTCTCCCCTCCAAATTACTTAGCCAACGCCCCCAAATTCCCCTTGCGTCGCTCCTCTGGTCCTGCCCCGCTCTCCAGCTACACACTGGACTGCCCCCTGTCTACAGCTGACTAGCATCTCCACAGACCAGCCACCTCCAGAGATCCCCAGAATCTGGCCATTCTCAAGGGCACCCTGGCTGGCCTCCCACCTCCTACCCCCCAAAGCATTGCCCAGGAGAATAGGTCACTCCCTATCCCATTATTCACTACATCCTGCCCATTCTTTCTCCACAAGGACCTCAGATCCACCCCTTCCTCTGCCCTGTGGCCACTGGTCTTCATCTGACAACCCCTCCCCTAGACACACACACCACCCTCCCGACTCATCCCTGCCACCTCACAGCCCACTGTTAAGCTGGAAGAGAGCTCTGAAGTCATCAACTTGAATCTCCACTCTCTCCGCTTAAATACTTCTAGGGGTGGGGTACTCACTGTCTATATACATCAGGGAACAGCTTCAGCCGTTGGAAACTCTTGCCTATACTGAACCAAAGCTCACCTCCCTGCCAGGCCCCTTGGGACCCACGCAGAAAAACTCACCTCCCTTTCCTCCTGACAGTTCCTTAGACATGGTAGGCTCTGAGGACAGACAGACCTGGTTGAGTTCTGGCCTGGCCTGGGCAAGTCATCGCACCTCCCTGTTTCTCAGTGCCTTGTCTCTAAAATGGAGATGGGGTGGTCCCTACTGCACAGGGTGCGGGTGAGGACTAGATGAGGTCCCTGTGGTGAGGCACTAAAGCAGGGCCTGGCACACAGTAGGTGCTGAGTAAATGGCGGCTGCTAGAACTAATACATTTAAGGATGATGCCCTAGGGTCCCATCTCCAGGATAAACACCCCCAAGTCTTCTGTCCCCTCAAATGTGGTCCCCTAGGCCAGTGTCAGCCCTCCTCCATGTCCCCTTGTGACCCGAGGCGCCCTGTACAGACTTTCATCAGAGTGCCCAGCTCAAGGGAGCCCAGACTCTGCCCCGTGGTTAACTTGCAGCAGGGCGGGGTCACCCACCGTGTCATCACCCGGCACCCTGGGACAGAGGGAGCAAACACTTCCTCCGTCTCCCCGACAGGACACCTGCCCTGGGAACCGGACAGACGTGCAATAAGCATTTGTCTGGCTGGGTGGGGTTGGCTGGGGTCTGGGATGGAACCCAAGGTCTCAGATCTCAGGGAGGGGAAGGAGGACACGCTCGAAGTCTAGGGGTTTCTCTCCCCCTGCAAGGAAGATGGACACGTGGTTGCAGATAGCACCCTCCTGAACACCTGCAGGAAGCCACACTGTGCTACGCAGTTGGCACGGAAGCCCTCTTTCACCCTTGCTGCAGTTTGAGAAGCCTCAGTTTCCAGATGAGGAAACTGAGGCTCAAAGAGGTGTAGTGACTTGCCCAGGGTCATGCAGCGGGAAAGGGGCGGGCTGTGACCCTGGAGCTCCCAGGTGTGGGCTACTCTATACATCTTCATCCTCGGGAAGGGTAGGGACACACCTTCCCTCCGGTCATCCCCAAGGCAGGTAATCCAGACACCTCACCTGGACATCAGGGTGTTCCCTCTTCAGCTTTGCCTCCCTTTCCCCAGCCCCTCCTCAGCCCTGCTCGCTCCTTACATCCTCAGAAAGCCTCCTGGCTCACTCAGCTTTCTTCCAGCTCAATACCCCCTCATTTCTCTGGACACCAGCAGCCTCCTCCAGGAAGCCCATCCTGGTTATCCCCATCCCTCTAGAGTGAACTCCAGGGACAGGAGGTAGGGGTGAGGTGGCTGATTTATCTCAAAAGCCCCAGCACCCAGGAGAGGCTCAAATAAAACCTCAAGGGTAGGGCTTCCCTGGTGGTGCAGTGGTTAAGAATCCGCCTGCCAATGCAGGGGACACGGGTTTGAGCCCTGGTCCGGGAAGATCCTACATGCCATGGAGCAACTAAGCCCGTGCGCCACAACTACTGAGCCTGAGTTCTAGAGCCCGCGAGCCACAACTACTGAGCCCACGTGCCACAACTGCTGAAGCCCACGCACCTAGAGCCCAGGTTCCGCAACAAGAGAAGCCACCGCAATAAGAAGCCTGCGCACCGCAATGAGGAGTAGCCCCTGCTCACCTCAACTAGAGAAAGCCCGTGCGCACGCAACAAAGACCCAACGCAGCCAAAAATATAAATAAATAAACGAACAAACAAACAAAAAAACCCTCAAGGGTGGTCCCGGAAGTGGAAGGGTCCAGCCCTGTTGGAAGGTGGCCCTTCAGGGTAGCCTGGGGGGCCAGTTTGACAAACCCAAGTCCTCACTTCCCTCCTCCTTCCAGTGGGGCTGGGATGCAGCTCCAGGAGGGCAGAACCTTTGTTCCCTGGAGATCTCCAGGGCCTAGAACCAGGCCTGGCACAGCAGGTGCTTAAAGCTGATTTGGTCAATGAATAAATGACGTCATCTCCTTCAGAAAGCTAGTCACATCCTGCTAGCCGTTCCTCGAATGGCTGGGGAGGAGAGGGAGAACGATGCTCTCCGTCTCACTCCAGGCCGAGCTGTGCCAGTCATGCTGTGTGATGTGGGCAAGTTCTTCCCTCTCTCTGAGCCTCAGTTTCCTTATGTTTCACGTGGGAATAATAATAATGCATTTCTTCTGAGGTTCCCTCGAGGGTTCAGTGAGACAAGCATGAGGGCCCAACAACCTGCCTGCTGGTTATTATTATCACTAACAATAGGATATTCTGGAACTTCCCTGGGGGTCCAGTGGTTGGGACACCGCGCTTCCACTGCAGGGGGCACGGGTTCGATCTCTGGTCGGGGAACTAAGATCCTACGTGCCACACCGTGTGGCCAGAAAATAGAAGACAACAATAGGATATTCTTCTCTCCTCCTTCTCACCAAACCTGGGTGTCATTCACCTCCTCTCACCCTCTGCTCCAGCCTGCTCATACCCTTGGCAAGACCTGCCTCCCACCCCTTCTTTCCTGCCTCTGCACTTCTGCCTGTGGCAGTCCCCCCTTGCTGGAGGGCCCTTGCCTTCTGCTCTGCCTATCCACGTTTTCACTTCCACCAGAGGTCACCTCCTCCGGGATGTCCTCCCTGACTAGCCCTTCTCCCTCTGATGGCTCAGGCATCCTTGTCCCCCAAGTCTGTGTCATTTGTCCCAGGGTGGGTCCCACCAGTGATAGGACTTGGGCTCTCCCCCTGCAGGCTGGGTGACCCTCTGGCTGCTGATGCCAATGTCAGCCATGCTGAGTTGCAGGCAGCCCAGGGCTGGGACCTGGAAGCTGCAGAGGGCCCACACATGCTCTGACACCAGCTCTCATCGCACAGGCCTCACCCCTCGCCCTTCCTGCGGCAGCTTGTGGGCCCGCCCCAGGAGGAGCAGCTGCCCACAGGAGAGGCTGCAACAGTGTGGCCTGGCCCCCTTTGTCATCCCTGCGGGTCAGGCAGAGGGCCCAAGGCTTCGCAGGCCCCTGGCAGGATGTAACTGAGGCCAGTTTGTTGCCAGGAGCCCCCATATGGGGGAGAGGCAACCAGCCAACACCAGAGCCCCGATGCCAGGCACCATCCGTGCCAGCAGATTGCATCTGACATCACAGCCACCCCCTTGCCTGGTGACCACGGCAACTGGAAGCCTCCCCCTCCTCTCCCCGCCCGCGGAACAGTCCTCCACGTTCCTTCTAACTGTGGTCTTCCTGTGCAGAATGTAAGCGCGTGTGTCTGGATGGAGGGGGGTAACAGGGTGGCATTTTTAATTTCCTGCAGCTGGCAGAGCTGAGCTACACAGTGGTTAGAAACAGGGCTCTGGCACCATACAGATCTGGGTTCTGGGTTCCAATCTCAGCTCTACCACATCCTAGCGATGTGTTCTTAGGTGGGCTGCTACCTCTCAACTATAAATGAGAATAATGACAGGACAGATGTCAGAAGGCCAGAGGGAGGAGACAGAGTCCTCAGTGCCCACAGTGAGTTGTGGCAGTTACAACTATTGTCACTCAAATGCGTGCTGGGAAGGGCCAAACCTGGGTTCAAACCCTTGCTCGGTCTCTCCTGAGCTGTGGGGCCTCCTCCAAGTCACAGGACCTCTCTGAACCTTGGTATCTTCATCTGGAAAACAGGGCAATGACCGACACCTTCCCAGCAGAGCTGCCACAGCACAGAAGGCACAGAGCCCAGCACAAACCAGGCAGAAGTGCCCCGCCATCACTGCCATCCTTATCCCTCTTGTTTTGTCCACTCGTAGCTCCCAAGTCCTGACACTCCACGACCAGTTGGTCCCTTCTTCCCTTTGTCATCCCCAGGCCCATAGTCACTATCACAAAGTCCCAAAGTGTCCCTGACCCATGCCCAGGCCTGAAGAGTGGCCTGGTGCCCCAGGAAGAGTGCCCGTTGGGCACTGGAATGGAACCTTGGTGGAGGGCGGGAGGGGGGGGTGTCCCTTCTTGCTGATTCTCAGTTTCCTCATCTGTGACATAGAGCGGCAGCTCCTGTCACCTCAGGGCTGTAAGGACTGCAGTGCAGGAAAGGGCTCTGGGGCACCCCTGCTCCAGCTGCCCTTGCAGAATTCCCCCCCCCCCCGCTCCACTGTTTCTGAACTGGGGTCAGCCCCTCTGCCTCCTAAGCCAGCCACCCTGTGGCCCTGCCCACCCCTGAACCCACACGACCCTGTAGCCAGGCCAGCTGCACCCCTGCCAGGGCCCTGTGGATTTCCAGGCCTGGACAGAGAGTGCAGTTAGAGCCCTGTCCCCTCTGCCCCCAGCTGCTCCCAGGCCCTCCGGCCACCCTACCTTAGCCGCCCGCCCCTTGTCCATGCAGTCGGGGTTCTGACAGCACAGTCCCTTCTCTTCAGCCAGGCTCCGGTCTTCTGCAAAGGAGAGAAGAGGGTTACTAGTCGGGCGGGGCCCTGGGAGGGTGCGCCCCAGGCTGGGGCACCCAGGCTCCCCGGGGCCCCAGGAGCCTCCTGACCAGAGGATGGGTGGGGCTGTCTCCTCAATGCACCCTTCAAAGGAGGGCAGTGTCCCTTTCTCTTTTAAATGCCAACTTATCTGCACGGGAATCTGTTAGCAGAGCCCTTTTCTTGTAGCAGCTCCCCAGGGAAAGTATCCAGATTCCAGGGGGAGAAAACGTCTTTGGAAATGAGCAGCTCCCTCTCTCTGTACCACTAGTCTGGGGAGGGGGGTGGCTCAGTGACCTTGGGGCCCCAGGGTTCCTGGGGGATCCCTGCAAGACTACGGGGGGAAGGGGGATGCCAGGGGCCCAAGATCCCTTCCTACCCCTGTCCTCCACATCGCTGCCTCTATTGATGGTCTCCCCCGCAAAATCCTGGGGTGGTCCCCCTCACCCGCTGTCCGTCTTTGACCCAGCATTTGGTCTCCTCCAAGCTAGCTGCCTCTCCTCCTGGGGCGCAGCAGCGGAGGGGACAAGGAAGGGGGGAAAAGAGGCTGCCCGCCCCGGTCAGCTTGCAGGGCCAGGGGAAGGGGTGATGAAGCGCGCCCCGACACGGGGCACAGTTTGGACCCCCGCATCCCTGATTCCGAGACCGGCGTCTACCTCCCACCGCGAGCAGGCCTTCCCCGAAGGAGACGGCAGGCTGAGCCCCCGCCTGCCGAGGGGAAGGAGCTGGCCCTGCCCTCCCATTGATCCTCCCCCGCCCCAAACTCCCCGGCCTGCCCGCGATGCCCCTCGCCCGCGCCCCTCCCCGAGCCGGGGCGGAGGCGGCCAGGCCCGCCGGCCTGCATGGCGAGGCCCGGCCGGGGGCCCCCGCACTCACCCATGGAAGAGGCGCCGGGAGGCCGGGAACGCGGGCGGTGCGGGGGGCGCCGCGGGCCGGCCGGGGGCGAGCGCAACGGCGGCGTGGGGCGGACGCCGGCCGAGCGCCGGGGGAGAGGCCGGAGCGCCGCGGCCGCGGGACCCTCTGCGGCTAGAGGCGGGGCGGGGCAGGTGGGCGGTGGGAGGAGCCGAGCGGCGGCCCCGCCTTCGGAGGGCGGGACTCCGTGCCCCGCCCCCTGCGCCCCTCAGCCTGGACCCCCGCTGGGCAGAGCCTGCCCCCGGGTGCGGGGCATCTGCGGGGAGGACGCGACCCATCCTCCCTCCCCACAACGGGAGCCTTCCCCTCCTCTCTGAAAAGTCGTGGGTGTGACCAAAGGCCATCCCTCCGCCCCTCAACTCCCTCAGCCTCCCAGCCACCTCAAAAGAAAACACCTCTGTTTTTGATGTGGTCTGGAGACATTTTCTCAATCCCCTGGAAAGTGGGAATGAAGGCATTTTAGACAACTCTGCTATTTCTCCTGGCCCCAAAGGTACCGTCTAAGTGGAAACGGTGCCTTCTTGTAGATAGGCATGCAGGTCAGGACAGATCTCTGCACCCTTTGTCCTCCACCCCCAGCAGAGGACCCTCCCCTCATTTAGAGATGCTGTCGGCTGTGGGGGTCAGGGTTCCATAAATGGAGTGGGCTTGGTGGCTACCGTTGTTTTATTACTATCATCTCTGTGTTGGTTAGCATTTTAAAAACTTTATGGAAGTATAAAATAAATATGTACAGAACAATGCAGCTCTCGTGAGTACACAGCTCAGAAAATTTTCACAAAACGTATTTTTACAAAATAACCAGCACGCAGGTTAAGAAGCAGAGCACCACCAGCCCCCCTGCAGAAGTCTCCCTCATGGGAGCTGCCAGCCACTCCCCACCCCCCAGGGGATGCTGTCCTGACCTCTGTTTCAATTAGTTTTGCCTGGTCTTGTACTTTATGTAAATGGCACCGCGAGATACTTGGACAACATTTTAGTGTTTACAAAACACTTTTCACTTCAGAAATGGAGCCTGGGGGAGGTGGCCAAGACTCTCCCAAGGGACTCAGAGTTCTCCTGAGCCTGCGTAGACCCCATCCCACCTGCAGGTTGGTGCTGGGAGGCTCCGGGTAGATGAGATCCAGGTATGGAAGACCCAGTTTCCCATGGGACCCGGGTCTCTCTCCCAAAGTGTCCCCTGGCCCCTTCCCCAGCCAGAGTAGGGTGCCTGCCTTTCTACATGCATCTATTTCATGAGCTGGCCCTGGGGATTCAGGGGTGACCAGAACCCCATCCCTGCCCTCAGGGACTTGTGACAGAGGGAACTGTGATGGATCCCAAGTCTTCTGGGTTCTCTGGATTCACTCAGCAAACATACAGCAAGGGTCCTCTGAGGGCTCACCATGTATCTAGCCTCAAGCTGGGCACTGGGGACCCATTGGTGACCCTGACAAGTCTTGAGGGCCTCATGTAGGGCCCAGCACGGCCGGGGCGAGGAGGCTGAGGGAGCAGCTGCACAAGAGGCCTTGCTCAGTGTTCCGAAGCTTCCAGGCTGAGAGGGAAGCGACAGCACAGTGTCCCCCAGTGTCCCCCAGTCTGCTGTTTGTGCAGTGGGAACCTGGCGTTCTGAGAAGGGCCCCTGTTAATTCTCAGGACTCTCAGGCGGGCCCTGCCTCACTCAGTTCACAGAATCACACAGTTCTGATTTCCCTCTCGGAATCTCAGCTGTCTGAAGGGCCAGGGATGCCTGTCCTGCCTCTAGCCCGGAGGCAGGGGCAGCTGAGGGGGAAAACAGCCCTGTGAGGACCCTGACGGGGTCCCTGGGGTCAGCGATCCTGCTGGCCCTGCCCCAGCCCTGCCTGTCAAGCCGTAGCTGGCTCAAGGGTCGGGTGGGAAGCAGGGCTCTTCTCCACCACCCAGCAGCAGCTCCTCTGCCATCTGGGTTTCCAGGGACCTGGAGACGGCAGCCAGCTTTGGGGGAGTTTCCCATGCACCCTGCCTGAATCTGGGGAACTCAGCCAAATGAGGTCTGCTTGTAACCCTGAGTCCCTGGGTTCTCACAACTCAGGGCCTGGGGGTTGGGTTCTAACACCGTTTGTCCCAAGACTTCTGGATTCTGGTCCTAAATTCAGCAGGCTCTGGGCTACTTACGCCACCACAGGGTCCTGGAGCTGCCTTGCCAGCCCTCTGGGTCCTGCCATGACCGCCCCAGGCCACAGCCACTGCAGGGCCAGACTCCCCTCGGCCACCGTGGGGTGGTCGTGGGGTCTGGAGTTCTTTGTCCTGGTTCTTCCAAGCACTGGAGTTCTACCTGGCTAACCTCTCTGGCCTCTAGCATCCCCCCCACCCCGCCGCCCTCCCACCCTCCCCCAGCCCCCCCTCCATTTTCAGTTCCCTCAAGGTGCTCAGTCTGCTTTCTAGACGCCCCCTCTGCGGACTGCTCAGGCCCAGCCCCTCTGGAATCTAGTTTCCCTGCACTCCACATGAAAGCTACAGCCTCCTAGAGCCCCTAGGTATGCTTCTCTCCCCAGAGACTCCAAACACAGGAACGTCGCTGAGGACCCTGCTAGCTCTCAGGGCCCAGAGACGGGCCTCTGGGGGCCAGGGAGGAATCAGGCATCGGGACGGGCTGTCCCCACCCCAGGCCTGCCATGGGCTCCCCTCTGACAAGTTGCCCGGTTTGCAGCCCTGCAGAATGGGTGGGCGTGGTAAGGGGGAGATGTCGTACCAGGTGGTACATACCCTGGGCATAGTTGATTGGGCCAGAAGTGGCCGCCTGGGCCAGTCTGTTCAATTAGACTTGCTCTCTTGAGAATTTGAATTGAGACGGGCAACTCCTATTGGGCCCTGGAGCCCTGAGGTCACAGAAAGTCAGTCCGAGTGGGTACGCTCCCAGGGGCCGCCTCTACCACCTGCCCTCGCTCCCCCCACGGTCCCCGCCCCGGGGTACCCCTCTGGCTGCTGGCCCTTGGCCAGCCCCAGGCAGACCTGGAACCTGGAAATTGCCCACCCCCAGGGTGCCAGATGTTGTCTCTCCGGGTCTGAAGCAGCCCAGCTGCCCTCCTGGCCTCCTCGGGCCCCTGCGGCTCCCAGCATCCTGGGGAAAGCCAGGGCCCCTCAGCCAGGCAGACAAGCCCACATGCCAGCGTCCCCCACCCTCTATCTTAGTCACACGGTGCCGTTTTTCCTTCTCCAACACGATCTCTACGACAACTGGCCGACAGGGCGCCTGGGCAGAAGCCGGCCGGCAGACATGCTTTGCTTGGCAAAGCACAGTGCTTCAAAAGAATTTGAATTGGTTGCCAACTTTGAAAAGTCAGATTTCACATAAAAATCCAGATTTCTGGCTTCCATGGACAAACCAGAGGAGCCTGGCAGCTCTGGACCCATATTCCTGATGGCTCCAGCTCCCCAGTTGTGTCTGCCTTAGACTGGCACACACCCTTCCACCCTCCACAGTCCCCACCACTCCCTATCGCCTCACTCCAGCCCCCTCCCTCTGTTACTCACTACCTCCCCTGGGACGGAACTGAGCTTCTGACCGCGGCCCAGCCCTTCCTGGTTCTGTTCCTCTGCCTCTGCCACATCCTTCCCATCGCTGTCTACTGTCAACTGACATCCTGCCCACTCTCTAAGGCCCAAGTTGAATGCAGCGACCTTCCGGAAGGCCTCTTGATCTCAGAATATCCAAATTCCAGATGAGTTGCTCCCTCCTAGATCCCACTGTCCTGGGATGGGCCTTTGAATTGACCTGTTATTTTGGACCTATCTTCCCCACCAGACTGCTCCAGAGACACCTGCCTATACCCATAGCTCTGACCTACTCAGCACCTGCTGGGCACCCTGTGCTTTTCACACATGGTCTCATTTCACTGTCAAACCCTCTGCAGCATGGGCTAACCCCAAAGGACAGCTGCTGGCCATTGTAGCTACTGAGCATGTGCGATGGGGCTCATCCAAATTGAGATGTGCTATACATGTGAAATACACAGCAGATTTTGAAGATTTCGTGCAAGAAAAAAAAAAAAAAACAACAGAATGTAAAATCACATTGATGCGGACTTCCCTGACGGTCCAGTGGTTAAGACTCCGTGCTTCCACTGCAAGGGGCGTGGGTTCAATCCCTGGTTGGGGAATCAAGATCTCACATGCCGTGCGGCACGGCCAAAAAGTAAAATAAAATAAAATCTCATTGAGGATTTTTTAATATGGATTACAAGTTGAAATGGTAATGTTTTTGAAATAGACTGGATTGATTTAATATACTCTTAAAATTCATTTCACTTGCTTGTTTTTAGGTTTTTTTGTTTTTTTGCTTTTCGTTTTTAATGTGGCTAGTAAAAAAATTTAAATGATGAAAGTTCTAGGGGATAGCACTGTTCTAAACAACTGAGAGAAGAAAGTATGTTGATTGTTGCCCATTTTGCAGATGAGGAAACTGAGGCCCAGAGGGTTGGGCGACTTGCCCAAGGTCATGCAGCTAGTGAGTGATGAGGCTGGGACTTGAGCCTAGGACTGGAAGACTCCCAAGTCTGTGCTCCCAACCAACAGGCCACACTGCCCCTATGGCGCCCCCATGGTTCCTGACGTGGTTAGGTGCTTGGCACACATAAAATGATCCCCCCATTGTCACATAAGACCCCCTTTCCCAGCTGGCTGCAGGCTGAGACAAGCGTACCACCCTTGTCACTCCTCAGGGGAGCCCCTCACCTCTGAGCACCCCCTGGCATGATGAACCTCAAGAAGACAGAGCTTCCCTGCCCATCACCTCCCAACCCCAGGCCTGGCCAGGCAAAGGCTGCCCCTCCCAGGAAGCAGCTCTGGCCTTGAATGCCCCCTCCCACGCAAACCCAGCCCTCCTGGGAGCCTATCTACGGTTGGGCAGCGGCTGCGGCCTGTGCTAGGGCTGAACCCCGTCATCAGGGCAGCTTGCAGAAGGGCAAGATTTGACCCAAACCTGCCCGAGAGCCAGAGGGGTGTGTCCTGGGCAAATGGCTGCTGACCCCAGGAACCATCCACCTCTCCCTACCCCAGACTCTGGTCAGAGCATCACAGGTGGCCTGGGAAAGAAATGTGGTCCCCTTCCCAAAGCCCCATGTAGCATTGTGGGGTAGGGCCGTCAAGTGGGGACCCAGCTGGAGGAAGGAGCCCGGACCACGGTCTCTGATGCTGTCCCTGCCTGCAGCCCAGACTAAAGATGTCATCGTCCCCTGGAGCCTAGAGACCCCTGAGCACTGCCCCGCCCACCCACACGCCTCGGACTCAGTAAGAAGAGGTGGGAGGACACATTCAGAGTCCCTTTCCGGGGCCCGAGAAACCATCCACACAGTTCCTGCCCACAGGCCTGGAGCCCGCCAGCCACTTCCTCTGGCCGAGGCTGCTGTGGGCACCTGCCCATTTGCCCACTGCCACGGGCTTCCCCCCAGGCTCCTCGGAGGAACAGAGAGTGGCTGTGAGAAAAGCAAGGGCAGGACTGCGGAAAGGGGCGAGATTCCCGTTCGGGACAATCACGGTCCGGGCACGAGCCCCACCCCATCGCGCTGGGACCCACCACCCACCCATGCTGGGCCCAGGCCAGGGGCTGGCAGGGTGCAGAGGACAGAGCCCACATAGACAGCTGTGTGCCCGCTCTCCCACCCGCCTGCCTCAGCTCGCCCCCGAGGCCGGCTCACGCGCCGTGACCCACGCACCGTGTGCTGGGACCTCTTTCCCAGCCGGGGCCAAGAGGCACGGGGTCGTGATGGTGGGCCTGGTCCTGTGGCTCCGAGGCGGAGGGCGGGAACTGTGGATCTGGGTACCACCGCTCACCACCCCACTGAGCCTTGCCTTCCCTTCCAGAGCAAAGGAAGCGGCCACCAAGAATGGTCCCTGCCTCCAAAGGTGGGCGTGAAGATGCTAGGAGCCAAGGGAAGTCTTGGCACGGGGCAAGTGCCCACTAACTGTGAGCTGTGAGGCCCCACAGATGGCAGGGACTGCTTGCCTGGAGAGGCTGGGGGCAGGGGAGCGGGAGCGCGCTTCACAGGGGTTGCCCCAAAGCCCCGGGGATGGGTGAGGGCCCAGCAGCAGGAAAGCTTGGCACTTTGCAGTGACTGAGATGAAGAGGACAAATAGCAAGAGGGGGACAGACCCCTGCTTGGCCTCCCTGGCTTGTGTCTGGGACTGGCTGCGTGACCTCATGCCGGACCTCAGCCACCTTCCCTCCCTCAGTAGACAGGAACCTGCCAGGTGAAGCTGTACAAGCAGACAGGACTCAGTCTGCCCCCCAGGCCACTCCCCCAACCCACCCTCTGGTTCCAGAACAGTGCCCGGCTGAAAGAGAGGGGGAGCTTTCTGCCAGGCTGGCCCGCGCCTGCCCCATGCCGTCCTCGCGCTTCCCCCTGCTCCACGCCCTGCCCAGCCTCCTGCACAGGTGGGCGCTGTGCCCACCCCACCCCTCCAAGCAGCCACATCCCTCCGTCCACTTTGGCCAACGGGACAGATTGCCCAGAGGGGCCCCCTCTCAGGTTCGACAGCTGTCGTTTATGCCCACCAGGCATCCATTCTCCCCCTTGAGAGCAGCATTGCCTGCCCTGCTTTGTGGAACCCGTGCCCGACGTGGTCTCTTTCTGTGGTGGATCCCAGGCCTAGCCATCACTTTCCGTGCCCTCTGGTTGCAGGGAGGGGTCAGGGAAGGACCACGCCAGGCTGGGAAGTTGTGTCCCTGAGAGGCTCCTGCTTCTCTAGGCCTGCGGCCTGGGGTGGGGGCATGCCAGAGCCTGGGGCCCCAGATGAGGCCAACAGAGGAGAGAAATGAGGCCCGAGACGCCGCGCCCTGCTGGCTTCCGCCAGCCAGACCTGGGCTTCCATCACTGGCACTGGTGTCCTGACAGAAGCGGAGTCGCCAACCCAAGGCTGAACGTTCTGCTGGGCCACTCATTAGCGGAGCTATGATAAAACAGCAATGATAACAGCCAGCATGGACCACACCCTTGTTCTGTGGCGTGCGGGGTTTGAAGGGCTCCATGTGTCACCCCAGCAAGTCCTCTCAGCCACCGCACGACACCACCTGTATCTTTATCCCCACTGACACGGCCAGGTCAGCTTCCAAACCCCGGCCGCCGGGCTCAGCACCCCGCACCATCTGTGCTGCCTCTCGGGGGGCTTAATCTCTCTGTGTTTCTGTTCCCTTACCTGCAATGGGGATAATACGAGAAAGGGCACATGTCCTGGGGCCTCGAACATGAACATTCCAGAAAGATTCGTCCCACCACCTGGCCCTGATCTTGGAGGCAGAGGACCGAGGCAGAGACCAGGCCTGAAGCCCAGAGCCAGACCCTGCTGCCCTGCTCCCAGCCCAGCTGCCGGGCCCACGCTGCCTGGCTCGGCCTGCCCTGTCTGCCCCCGAGGCCCCCAGGGTCCTCGTGCTCAGGACCCTCTCCTCCACCAGCAGCGGCTCTCAGGAGGGGCCTTGTCCCCCCACCGCTGCTGATGTGACGGGCAGTAGCATGTGCATGGTGAGCAGGCCGCAGGCTCCGGCCAGAGGGAGGCGGCCGGGTAGACCAGCTGTCCGGACCTCCTGCGAGCCCTCCCGGGAAAGTGGAACCGCACCTACCCCCGAAGTCCTTGATGATGTCCAGGGTGGAACTCCAGGAGAAGCGCTCCACGGCCCCCAGCTCCAGCTCGGCCAGGGCACCGGGCAGGGCCTCCAGCGCATAGGCACCCCGCTTCTTCCAGTAGAGAAACATGCTGAGGGCCGGGGAAGCCGCCCCGCCGGGCCCGTGCCCTCAGAGGCTGGGCGGCCCCGGGGACCCGGGTCCCCGAGGCCTGGACACAGTGGGTGCAGGGACTGCAGAGGGGCTGTAGAGACCCTGGGGCTGGCCACAGGCCGGCGAGCACGGCCCTCCCTGGGGAGGGGAGCATGCTGGGAGCGGCCGGGGGCCTCAGAGCTGACCAATGGCCAGGGCCCCAGCCCCACACAAAGCGCCTTTCTTCCCCTCCTACAGACATTTTACAAATTTCAACTTCCCGGCCCCCTCGGAGCTCCCCCCCAAGGGGATGGGCTGGCCGTCTGGGGACGGCAGAGGCCCGGAAAAGAGTCCGATTGTTCCGTGATCTCTGTGCTAAGATAAGTTTTCAGAGGAGAAAAATGTGCTGCTCCAGGAGCAGTTCCAGCCCCCCACTCCTGACCTCTGACCCCAGCCCCCAGCCCCAGGCGGGGCCCTGCAGGATTTCTCAGTGGGGAGTGGAAGCACCCATGGGGTGCTGTGGAATGACCCCAGAGCTGTTTTCAGCTGCCTGGCTGGGCCCCCTCCCCAGGAAGCACAAGGCGTGGCTCCCAGCTCCCCAGAGCAAAGGCCCCAGGGAGGCCTCCAAGGGTCAGAGGGCAGGAGCTGCGGGCCAGGCCTCAGCCTCAGCTGTCAGTGAGGCCCCGCATCTGCCCTCTGGGCTCTCACCAAGGGCCCTCCCTCGCTGGGCTGGCCAAGCTTCCCCAGGCTACCCACCCACCCCGCCTCCCTCCCCAGACTGTGTCACCTACACCAACGGCTGCACCACACATGAAGCCCTGGGCAGGCCTCAAAGGCCTCGGGCATCGTCACAGAGCTTCACAGCCCCCAGCTCAGTGGGCAGAGGGTGGGGTGCGGGCAGGGAGGTCAGAAGGCCGGGGGCTGGAGGGGCCAGCTGGTGCAGGGCACAGATGAGGCACAGAGGAAGACACTGGCTCAGCTGACAAGCAGCAGGGCTTGAATTTGAACCCAGGACTATCTAGTCTCCAAGCCAGCTTGGGGACCCAAACAGCTACCTGGGGGAGAAGGCCTGGTGGTCGGAGGGCAAAGGGGTGGCCCTGTGGGAATCCAGCCCGGATGGGGGAAGGGCACCTTGCTCGTCCTCCCAGCCTGCCTCTGCCACGTTGCTGAGCGCCCTCTGTGTGACCCTGCCACGGCTCCCCAACCTTCCGGGGTCCCGAAGGAGCTAGCCTGGGTGGGGGCAGAGCTGGCCGCCCCCCACCCTGGCCCGACCAGTTGCCTGGCGACAGAGAGGCACGAGGCCCAGACAAGGGGAATTGGCAGCAGAAGGCTCGACTTTCTGGGTGGGGGGCACCCCAGGGCTGTGGCGGGGTGGAGGCCGGTAGGGGTAGCCGACCAGGCAGCCTGCACACCCCCAGCTGAGGGCTAAGGTGCCAAGAGGCAGCTCAAGTGATTCAAACCAGACGCCTGCCTGCCTGCCCGCCTGCCCACCCTCCTCCTCCGGCCCAGGGCCAGGGCCAGGGCCAGGGCCAGACGAATGCGGCCGGGCCCTCTGGTCCTTAATCACTGGCACCCATGTAGCCTGGGCCCACACGAGGTGGGGGGCACCCTGGCTCGTGTTTACAGGCAAGTGGCCAGTGTGTGGGTGCCGACCAATCTCTGGGGAGCGAGATGGTTTGTCCCCGGCAGCCATGGCTGGTCTCGGCGCCCACTGGGAGGGGCCAGGGCTGCAGAGTGAGCAGTGCTCCCCGAGCAGTTACCTAGTCCAGATGCCTCTGCGTCTAGGCCTGGAGGGGCTACACTTGGCTGTGGTTTCAAAACTGCAAGCCCCAAACCCACCCCGCCCGGAGGCTGGTGGGAGATTCTTCCTGACCCCTGCTTTGGGTGAACACAAGAAGCCCCCCGACCACACACACACACCTGCGGAAGCCCTACTCAGTGTCCGCTTGTGCTCAAGCCCCGGATGCTGCAGAGCTGAGCCTGGCTGTGCCCCTCCCTCCCGCCCCCACCCCCACCCCGGGGCACATACAGCCTCCTCCCAGAGGTTCTCTCTGTCCTCAAATGTGCCTTCTGCCTCCTACCACCCTGCCTTGGCTTGTGGCAGTCCTGATGCCTGGTGTCCTCCTCTGGCTCCCACGGAGAGTCACCCACCCTCCTCCTGTCCAGGCTAGAGGCCCGCATCCCCGACCTTGCCTCCATCCTCCCTGTGCAGGAGAGCAAGGGGGTCCGGGCAGGCCCACCCGGGCTGGTAAAAGGGCCCCCAGGGTGTCCCAGGGGGGTCCAGCAGCCCTCATCACCATGCTGCAGGTGTCAAAGGCAGGTGGACACACCTGGGCCTTTTACTGGGTCTGGGGGAAACCAGGAAGCTAGCCAACTAGTGATGCCGCTTACAAACGTGGGGAGAGGGCTCTTCACCGCCTCTGAGGGAGCTGGGGTGCGGCATGGCCGTCGTGTATGCTGCTGTGCTCCCAGCCCCAGGTGGACAGAGTGATGACAGTTACTGTGGACCAGATGCCACACTGAGCACCATTCCTACGTTAGCTCCTTTAAGCCTCACATCAGCCCCACATCCGAGATGGAGAAGCTGAGGCCAGGGGCCACTTACTTGCCCAGGGCCACCCAGAGTGGGCAGGGGGCAAACCAGGGTGAACTCCAGAGCTGTGCTCTCACTGCTAGGCTACACTCTCTGGCCCTTGATGACGCAGTCGTCACCGGGTACAGATGGGGACGCAGTCACCGGGTACAGATGGGGACGCAGTCACCGGGTACAGATGGGGACGCAGTCGTCACCGGGTACAGATGGGGACGCAGTCACCGGGTACAGATGGGGACGCAGTCACCGGGTACAGATGGGGACGCAGTCACCGGGTACAGATGGGGACGCAGTCACCGGGTACAGATGGGGACACAGTCACCGGGTACAGATGGGGACGCAGTCAGTCACCGGGTACAGATGGGGACGCAGTCACCGGGTACAGATGGGGACGCAGTCACCGGGTACAGATGGGGACGCAGTCACCGGGTACAGATGGGGACGCAGTCACCGGGTACAGATGGGGACGCAGTCAGTCACCGGGTACAGATGGGGACGCAGTCACCGGGTACAGATGGGGACGCAGTCAGTCACCGGGTACAGATGGGGACGCAGTCACCGGGTACAGATGGGGACGCAGTCACCGGGTACAGATGGGGACCCAGTCACCGGGTACAGATGGGGACGCAGTCACCGGGTACAGATGGGGACGCAGTCACCGGGTACAGATGGGGACGCAGTCACCGGGTACAGATGGGGACGCAGTCACCGGGTACAGATGGGGACGCAGTCACCGGGTACAGATGGGGACGCAGTCAGTCACCGGGTACAGATGGGGACGCAGTCAGTCACCGGGTACAGATGGGGACGCAGTCACCGGGTACAGATGGGGACGCAGTCACCGGGTACAGATGGGGACCCAGTCACCGGGTACAGATGGGGACGCAGTCACCGGGTACAGATGGGGACGCAGTCACCGGGTACAGATGGGGACGCAGTCACCGGGTACAGATGGGGACGCAGTCACCGGGTACAGATGGGGACGCAGTCACCGGGTACAGATGGGGACGCAGTCACCGGGTACAGATGGGGACCCAGTCACCGGGTACAGATGGGGACGCAGTCAGTCACCGGGTACAGATGGGGACGCAGTCAGTCACCGGGTACAGATGGGGACGCAGTCACCGGGTACAGATGGGGACCCAGTCACCGGGTACAGATGGGGACGCAGTCACCGGGTACAGATGGGGACGCAGTCAGTCACCGGGTACAGATGGGGACGCAGTCACCGGGTACAGATGGGGACGCAGTCACCGGGTACAGATGGGGACGCAGTCACCGGGTACAGATGGGGACGCAGTCACCGGGTACAGATGGGGACGCAGTCAGTCACCGGGTACAGATGGGGACGCAGTCACCGGGTACAGATGGGGACGCAGTCACCGGGTACAGATGGGGACGCAGTCACCGGGTACAGATGGGGACGCAGTCACCGGGTACAGATGGGGACGCAGTCACCGGGTACAGATGGGGACGCAGTCACCGGGTACAGATGGGGACGCAGTCAGTCACCGGGTACAGATGGGGACGCAGTCACCGGGTACAGATGGGGACGCAGTCACCGGGTACAGATGGGGACCCAGTCACCGGGTACAGATGGGGACGCAGTCAGTCACCGGGTACAGATGGGGACGCAGTCAGTCACCGGGTACAGATGGGGACGCAGTCACCGGGTACAGATGGGGACCCAGTCACCGGGTACAGATGGGGACGCAGTCACCGGGTACAGATGGGGACGCAGTCAGTCACCGGGTACAGATGGGGACGCAGTCACCGGGTACAGATGGGGACGCAGTCACCGGGTACAGATGGGGACGCAGTCACCGGGTACAGATGGGGACGCAGTCACCGGGTACAGATGGGGACGCAGTCAGTCACCGGGTACAGATGGGGACGCAGTCACCGGGTACAGATGGGGACGCAGTCACCGGGTACAGATGGGGACGCAGTCACCGGGTACAGATGGGGACGCAGTCACCGGGTACAGATGGGGACGCAGTCACCGGGTACAGATGGGGACGCAGTCATCACCGGGTACAGATGGGGACGCAGTCACCGGGTACAGATGGGGACGCAGTCGTCACCGGGTACAGATGGGGACGCAGTCACCGGGTACAGATGGGGACGCAGTCACCGGGTACAGATGGGGACGCAGTCACCGGGTACAGATGGGGACGCAGTCAGTCACCGGGTACAGATGGGGACGCAGCGCCCAGAGGGAGGCAGGGCGGCCCCGAGCTGGAAGCGCAGCCTCCCACAGTCCCAGGCCCACCTCTCCTGCCTGGCTCCTCCTGGAAGCTCATGACCTCTGCACGGGACCATCCCGGGGAGCCAGGAGACCAATGGCTCGTGCCCTCCTCTCGGCATGTCCGACCCCAAACCCAAAGGTTTGTCCCCACTGTCATGAGCCCCCACTGGCCAGGGGCCAGGGCTAGGACGGGCAGAGGGCCGGGGAGCTGGAGACCCGAGGCAGCTTCATCCAGTTCCTGGCAATGGCCTTGGACATGGGGAGGGGGTCGAGCCCTCCGCAAACTGCAGCTGTTTCCTTGAGAGCGGAAGTGCCATGTGGAGGCCAAGCAGGAGCCCCGAGAGGCCCACGGAGTGAGGGGCTAAGAGAGGAAGAGGGGCTGGTGGCCCAAGCCGGCCATCAACCCCCACGCCAGCTGCCTCCCAGCCAGCCACGGCCGACAGAGACCTTGGCCTTGGGGGGAACCTTCCCTTCCTGAGTTCACCAACCAGGGGTCCCTGGGCCCCCTAGATGCCCCTTCCCCCTTCAGCCCTGGCTGACCCCTTTCCCACCAGGATGACTCAGGGCAGCTCCCTGAGGAGTAGAGTGGTCCAGGTTCCTGCCTCTGGCCCACTAGCTGGGTAGCCCCGGGCTTGACACTTCCTGAAGCCTCAGTTTCCACATCTGTGAAATGGGGTAAGGAGAGAGGCCGCCCCCACCCCCCGACCACGGTATTGTCTCCAAAAGATCCCACTCACCTGGGGCTAGGCAGAGAGCAAGTGCTTGCCCCACAGGGATGAAGACCTGGGGGGTCCCTGCCTTCTGCTAAGAGGCCCTGCCCCTCCCCCGCACCAGGTAAGGTCCTCCGTGACCCTCTGTGGTGCCCTGAGCTCCCCCAGTAGCAGGTGACCACATCTTTCCTCCACCTTCCGGAGTCTGGGGAGGACTGTCTGGACCCCCAGGTCAGACTGGGAGCACCATCTTTGGGGGGGAGGGGGGTGGCGTGTAACAGAGCCGACACGGCAGGGCGGTGCCCAGTGCCAGCTCTGCAGCTTGTGTGAGAAGCGGCCGCACGGGCTGTGCTGTGCTGAAGTGCTCCCAGGTCAGACTGCAGAGCCTGTTAGGAATTATGTCTGGCCGGCCAGCCAGAGGCCCGTTATATAACGTGGCACAGGGCAGGCACTAGCCACCCCTAACCCCGGCTCCCCAGCTCCCCAGCCGCTGCCCCACTGGCCAAGTCTGAGAGGAGACGTGTCCCACTGACCCCCGTCCACCCGCCCCATGCACATAGCACACCAGACCTCCGGCTCCAGGTGAAAAGGATCTGCTCCCACCTGCCAGGGCACGCACCAAGGACCTTCCAGGGCCACAGCCTGGTAGGGGCCCTGTGGGGTGGAGGCCACCCCCAGGCAGCAGGCACGCACCTGGGGCTGGCACCTGCAAGAGGGGTGAACAGTGGGGCCTGGCATGGGCGGCACAGACCCCCAGCCGCCTGACACACACACACAGACCAAACCGTTCTGAAGGCTGGATACACAGGCCTGAAGCCTCAGCCGCCTGTGGGTCCATCAGTTTGGAAGGTGCTGGTGTAAACCTGGGCCGAGGTCACCTGGTTGAGAGCCAGCCTGGCCCTTAAGCCTCTGCCAGGCCGCTGCCCCAGGCCCTCTCCCATGACACCGCCTCACGGCCCCCAGCTACTGCGGCCCACCGCCCACCAGAGCAGGCTGCGTGCGCCATGCCCGGAGGGGCCTGTCACAGCGTGGGTCTCCCCACACCCCTGCAGGGCCCACATAGCCCTTTCTCAAACCCTCGGGGGCCCCAGGGGCTGAGACTGAGACTTGTGAGATGTCGGACATAACAGGGCCCAGGGCTCAGGAGGGGTGTGCAGAGCCCAGGACTGAGGCGGGCAGGGCCCCACGGTGGGCTTCTTCCCCATCCCCAGGGTGGGCACCACGGGTAGCTCCTCGGCAGTGCCCCCCACAGCTGCGCTGTGCCAGCGCTCGGAGTGTGGATGTGTGTGAGCCAACACCGTCACCACCACCAGGGGACAGAGCTCTGCCGGCAGGGAGCCCTGTGCCCGGCATTGAAGAGGCTGGGTCCCTGCGGCCCTGGGCGGGGACCCGGTGCTGCTTACACCCTGGCACTCCAACACGAACCCCTCAGAAGCAGAGGCTCCCACTCGGCCAGGGACCCTGTCTCAGTCCTGGTTCTCCAGCTGCTGGCTGGGCACACAGGAGGGACACTGACATTAGCCAAGTCCCCTTGTGTGCCAGGCCCTGGACCCAGAGCCTTCGACATGGAGCTCCTTTAAGCTGGCTAATGATGCTGTCATCGTGTTACTATCCCCGCATCGTCCAGAGCAGGAAGCTGAGGCGCAGGGGGGCCTACAAACCTGACCAGGTCAGCCGGGAAGTGGGCGGGTGCTACTGCCAGAGTCTCCTCACCACCCCCCAACTCCATGCCACCCTCGGTTCCCTCTGTGGCCAAGATATTCAAGTTCCACGTGCCACGAGGATCCAGTCAACAAATAGCCCTCCCTGCCCGTCTCCGCCAGCCTCCCGAACTGAGCCACAGGGGCTCAGGGGGCCCATCTCGGGGGCCCATCACAGTGACCCTCCCTTCCCCAAATGCACCCCTGCTTCAGGACTCTGGGGGCCCTTCAGGCTTAAACAAGCCTCCCTGACCTTTTTTTTTTTTTGCGGTACATGGACCTCTCACTGTTGTGGCCTCTCCTGTTGCGGAGAACAGGCTCCGGACACGCAGGCTCAGCGGCCATGGTTCACAGGCTTAGTTGCTCCGCGGCATGTGGGATCCTCCCAGACCGGGGCACGAACCCGTGTCCCCTGCATCGGCAGGCGGATTCTCAACCACTGCGCCACCAGGGAAGCCCCTCCCTGACCTTTGAGCCCACTGATCACGATCCTGGAAGTAAATGGGCCCCCTCCTGGGCTCCCCTGAGTGTGTATGTGGCGGGGGGGGGGGCGGGGAGGGGGGAGGCAGCCAGACAACAGGCCCCTCAGACCCAGGCAACTCCCCAGAGGCAAAGGGGTGGGAGGCCTAGTCACTGCCCAGCATCTGGCCTGGCCATCCTCACCCACCCATCTACCCACCACGGCCTGGGGACAAGCACACCCTGGGGCGGGCTGGCCACAGACCAGCCGCCCACGCCATTCTCAGCTCTGCCACTAGAATGCCCTGGCCCCCGCTCAGGCGACCACCACCATGTCTGGGGCCCCTGCCTCGCTCTTGTCCCTCCAAGTAAGCCTCCAGAATGCAGCCTGGCACCTGGGTTCAGATCCCAGCTCCTGCTGGCTGTGCGGCCTTGGGCAAGTTGCTTAGCCTCTCTGGGCCTCAGTTCCCTCGTCTATCCAGTGAGGGTACTCACAGGACCACCTCCCAGGGTTGCTGTGGGGATTAAACGACTTAATCCGGAAGAGCGGCCTCCACACTCAGGCCCCTGGTGGGAGCTCCACGGACGGTGACTGACAATCATGGCAAGAATACAAAGCACGGGGACCTCCCTGGTGGTCCAGTGGTAAAGAACCCGCCTTCCAACGCAGGGGACGTGGGTTCGATCCCCGATCAGGGAACTAAGATCCCACATGCCATGGGGCAACTAAGCCCGTGTGCCACAAACTACAGAGCCCATGCACCCTGGAGCCCTCACGCCACAACTAAAGAGAGGAAAGCCGTATGCCACAACTAGAGAGAAGCCCGCGCACTGCAACAAACACCCAATGCAGCCAAAAAATAAATGAATAAAATTTAAAAAAAAAAAAAAGAGTACAAAGCAAGGGACTTCCCTGGTAGTCCAGTGGTTAGGGTTCCGCGCTTTCACTGCTGAGGGCCTGGGTTCGATCTCTGGGTCAGGGAACTAGGATCCCGCAAACCACGTGGCATGGCCAAAAAAAAAAAAAGCAAATCTGAAAATGTCCCTGCTGTAATTAAAAATCTGCTCCCCACCCACTGTGGGGCAAGGCCACCCTCCCTGTCATGGCTGCTCAGACCTTCCCGGACCTGCCTCCACCCACAGCTCCCTGGCGGACTGATGGCGCCATCCCCCAGCCACAGAGCCAGGCCGCCCTTTGGTTCTGCCTCTGCTGCAGGTGACCACACGGAAAGGTGCAGCCTGGATCCATCTGGACTGGGAGCCCCTTGAAGCAGCTACTGGCTTAATTCTCCCCTGAACACAGGGCCCAGGCCAGCCTCGCCCAGAGCAGGTGCCAGGAGAATGTTCATCGACTTGAACTTGGATCAGTCCATAACCAACCATCTCTCGCAGGGTCAACTTCTGAATACCTCAAAACTCAGTCCAGTAAAGGTGGCAGGGAGGATCCCAGCTCAGAGGGCAGCCCACAGGCCTGGACACCTGGCCTGGGGTCAGATCTGACCACCCCACGGGAGGAGCAGAGACCCCGCTAGACCCAGGCACTCTGTCAGCTGGTGCGCCAGGGTTTTCCCAGCCTGGGGAGGGGGGAGAGGAGGAAGTGGGGGCTTGCCTGTATCCCCAGGACTGTCTGTGGTGATGGCAGGATGGCCACGTTCCAGTCTTGCTGCCAGCCGCTGGCCACTGCAGACTTTTAAACCTGGCCAGACAGTCTGAGAGGCTGGGCCTTCTCGAGGGCCAAGTCTGTCCAAGGAACAAAGGCTTCTGAGCCAGGCTCCCAACCGCAGAAAAGACTGGCCAGCCTTCCAGGACAGCTGGAATTTCAAAATATCTAACCCATTGTTGGAACACCAATCCCAATGGTTGGAAACTATTGTTGCTGTCCCCTTGGACACCCCCAGCAGAGACCCAGGTTGCCTGGGACAGGTTTTGTCTCCCTGTTGGCCCTCGGAGGCCAGAGACCCCTCCTTCTCCCAAGCCCAGGATGTAGGCCCAGCCTACAGAGGCAGTTTCTGGGCAGGGCAGCCGCTGGGTCTTAGCCTGTCATGGCTTTGTAGTAGATGCTGGTGAGCCTCCCATTGGGCCTGGAGAGGTGTTGCCTGGGTCCTGTTCATTTGTATCTCAGAAAAATAAAGCAGGTAGTGGACAGAGAGTGACCATGCGTGTGTGCGTGCGTGCGTGTATGTGTGTGCACATTATTTTAGATACTTCTCTCTGAGGAAGGTGACTTTCAGCAGAGACTGGAATGATGTGAGGGAGCTAGCCATGCAGATATTTGAGAAAACAGCAAGTGCAAAGGCCCTGAGGTAGGGACATATATTGTGTTCTAGTTAAGGTGACCAACTGATGCGATTTGCCTCGCCCCGACTAAGAGGATTTCCGGGACACAGGACTGTTAGTTTTAAAACCAGGATAAGTCAGTCACCCTAGCGAAGAGACTTCAAGGAGGCGACTGTGGCTGGCGCAGGGTAAGCACGGGGCGGAGATAAAGTCAGAGAGGCGACAGAGCATCGGGTCCTGCACAGTCCTGTGAGGACTTTGCCTTTCATTCTGAGGGAGACGGGACCATCGGATTTGTGGGGGTTTTGTTTCTGTTTTTTGTTTTATTTATTTTTGGCTGCGTCGGGTCTTAGCTGCGGCACATGGGATCTTCCCTGAGGCGCTCGGGCTTCTCTCTAGTTGTGGCGTGCCGGTTTTCTCTCTCTAGTTGTGGCGTGTGGGTTCCATAGCACGTGGGCTCTGTAGTTTGCAGCAAGCGGGCTCAGTTGCCCCGCGGCATGTGGGATCTTAGTTCACCAGCCAGGGATCGAACCCGCGTCCCCTGCATTGTAAGGTGGATTCTTTACCACTGGACCACCAGGGAAGTCCCATCGGAGTTTTTTTTTAACAGAGGAGGAACATGATCTGACTTAGATTTTAAGAGGCTGTTATCCCAGGTGAAATGCGAGGAGCTTATGAACATGAGGGGATTCTACGAGGGTACGAGGGACCTCCCGATCCTGTTGTGGCTCTGAGTTGGCCACAGAAAGCCTCTGCCTTACCTCATTATGATTCTAACAAACTTTAGTTTCCTGTGCTTTAAAAACACACGATGGGGACTTCCCTGGTGGCACAGTGGTTGAGAGTCCGCCTGCCGATGCAGGGGACACGGGTTCGTGCCCCGGTCCGGGAGGATCCCACATGCCGCGGAGCAGCTGGGCCCATGAGCCGTGGCCGCTGAGCCTGCGCGCCCGGAGCCTGTGCTCCGCGGCGGGAGAGGCCATGACAGTGAGAGGCCCGCGTACCGCAAAAAAAAAAAAAAAAAAAAACACACAATGGGGACTTCCCTGGTGGCGCAGTGGGTAAGGCTCCACACTCCCGATGCAGGGGGCCTGGATTCAATCCTTGGTCAGGGAACTAGATCCCACATGCGTGCTGCAACTAAGAGTTTGCCTGCCACAACTAAGGAGCCCGCATGCCGCAACAAAGACCTGGCGCAACCAAATAAATAAACAAATATTTAAAAACACATCATGGGGAATTCCCTGGTGGTCCAGTGGTTAGGACTCCATGCTTGCACTGTAGTGGAGACAGGTTCGATCCCTGGTCAGGGAACTGAGATCCTGCATACCAGCTGGCACGGCCAAAAAAAAAAAAGATATAGTTCATACAAATAGTTTACAAAAAAACTCATAAAAACACACCATTGGGCTTCCCTGGTGGCGCAGTGGTTGAGAGTCCGCCTGCCGATGCAGGGGACACGGGTTCGTGCCCCGGTCCGGGAAGATCCCACATGCTGTGGAGCGGCTGGGCCCCTGAGCCATGGCCGCTGAGCCTGCGCGTCCGGAACCTGTGCTCCGCAACGGGAGAGGCCACGACAGTGAGAGGCCCGTGTACAGCAAAAAAAAAAAAAACACCATGGTTTTGGAAACAACAGGTATAAAGAGACAATATGCTAAATGCTTTGAACATTTAGCTCCTTCAGTGGAGACTCTCCTTCCTACAATCGTGGATTAGGTAAATCAGACCAAACTTCCCTCTTGGGACAACCAAAAAAGCTGGATAAAAAAAAATTGTTTTTAATCTTAAAAACATCAAACCCCACGAAACACAAAAGAGGAGGATCTAGGGAGATAAACAGATGGTTTTGCTCTCAGGGTATTTATGCATTCTGAAGAAAGAGGTGGGAAACAGCTTCACTTCTAACAGCTTTACGGAGCTAGGGGAAAAAATCAGTCCAGGGAACCTCAGGCCTGAGTTTGGATCGAAGTCATCCCAGACTGTGGTAGCGTTTCCAAGCATATGACAGAAGCATATGAACATCCTGTGTCATCCTAGGCCTCAAATTTTTCTTGCAAATAAGTTTAAAAATACAATGTCCAACACACAGTCAAAGATAACCAGGCACACAAGTAACTAAGACCCCGTGTCTGAGAACCAACAGAAACACAGAGACTTAAGGTACTTGAATTACCAGACACAGACTCAAACACTGACTCCTCTGAGCTCCACAAAACCCTGGGTGGTAGATACGGCTGTTGACTCCACTTGAAAGATAATGAAATTAAAGCTCAGAAGGCTAGTGACTTGCCTACAATCATCCAGCTAGTAAGTAAGAGAGTTGTGATTGAATATAGGTCAGTTGCTTCTGTAATCTGTGCTGTTAAAAACTTACTACACAAGAGGGTCCTTAGGAGGACCATAGAGTGCTGTCCCATGGAAGTTCTAGAGGCATGATGTCAGAGCCGGCAGCTGCCCTTGCACCTTGGCCAAGAGCCACAGCATTTCAGTAATAGGGGTGGACAGAGAAGAGAAGTGCCTGAGACCATGTAAGGGGACACCTGCCCAGCCACCCACCCTCATGTGTCAGGGACAGGCTCATGAAAAATGATGACCAGGAGACATAGAAAGAAGGACTGAAATACTCTGCTGATGGGGGAATAATTGGCTTTTCTGGATGACAACTTGGAAATGGCCGTTAAAATGCAAAATGCTCAGCCCCTTCCACCCAACAATTCTACTTCCAGAAATTTATTCTATAGATACTCTTTCGCAAGTCCACAGAGATACAGGTATAAGGATGCTCACTACCGCATCATTTACAGGAGTAAAAAACTGGAAACAACCCCAGATGTCCACTCATAGAGAGCTGGTTTATTTATTTATTTTTTATTAAAAAATTTTTTTTGGATTAAGTGCACCTTTTATTTTATTTATTTTATTTAATTAATTTTTTTTTTTTGCCATGCGGCTTGTGGGATCTTAATTCCCTGACCAGGGATTGAACCCGTGCCCTCAGCAGTGAAAGCAGCGAGTCCTAACCACTGGACTGGAGGGAATTCCCTAAAGAGAGAGTCTTTTTCTTTTTGGCCTCGCCACGTGGCTTGCAGGATAGATTCCCGACCAGCGATTGAACCCAGGCCACAGCAGTGAAAGCCCGGAATCCTAACCACTAGGCAACCAGGAAACTCAAGGGCTAGTTTAAAAATTAAGGTATAGGGACTTCTCTGGCAGTGCAGTGGTTAAGAATCCGCCTGCCAATGCAGGGGACATGGGTCCGAGCCCTGGTCCGGGAAGATCCCACATGCCACGGAGCAACTAAGCCAGTGCGTGACAACTACTGAGCCTGTGCTCTAGAGCCCACGAGCCACAACTACTGAGCCCATGTGCCACAACTACTGAAGCCAGCGCTCCTAGAGCCTCTGCTCTGCAGCAAAGAGTAGCCCCCGCTCACCACAACTAGAGAAAGCCCGTGCACCGCAACGAAGACCCAACATAGCCAATAAATAAATTAATTTATTAAAAAAAAAAAAAGTAAGGTATATCCATATGAACCATGAAGCCATTAAAAAGAAGGAGGTAGATTTTCATGTATTGGCATTTTTAATGTCCAAAATATAGTATTAATTGGCAAAAGCAATTGCAAAAAATGCATATTTTCTTCGATTTCATTTCAACATTTTTACATAGACACATATTTCGGTATGTGCATTGTGTACATATTCATAGAAAAAAATCTGAAATGCAACTGGAAATAACAGAAAATCAGGACTTGTATCTTCATTATTTGTGTACTGTTTGAGAATGAAAATGTATTATTTGTATAAGCAGAACAAAGTAAGCACAGGCATACATGTGTGTGCATATGTATATATATATATTCATATGCTCATTTAAAGGGCTTAAACAATCACCTTTCACCTGCATTGTTGTAAAAGCCTCCTGATTCTTCGGCTCTTTATTTGCCATTTTCTCCTTCTCAAACTCCCCCAAACCCACTCTCCAAACTGCTATCGAAAAGGATTTTCTTAAAATGCAAGTCCGAAAATGCTACCTACCCTGCTAAAAATGCTTAAATGCTCATCACCCCAAGGATGACATCTGAAGTCCGCAAGATGCTCGACCATCCTCTCTACGGATTGACCTCTGCCCCGTCTCTTTAGAGCTCTCCCCTCCAGCAGCTCCTACAACGCTCTCCCACCCCTCAGTCATCCCACTGACTGTCCCAGTCAGGCTGCACGAAATGGCGTTTCTAGCCCCTGTTTTCCTCTCTTCCTGAAATGACCTTTCTAACCCTACTCTTTACCCAGCTGACTCCAGTTTATCCTTCAGGTGATGTCACTTCAGAAAATCCCCAAGATTGGTGGTGTCGTAAGAGGAATCTTACGTGTGAACCCATTAACCCGCAATTGCTCTATTTAACACACATCAAACTACTTTTCAATTTCCTGCTGACACGTCTGTGTCACTCATTAGTGAGATTCTAGAAGGATGGGCGTGTATCTTGCTCCCGGCCATCTCCCCAGCCCCTGGCACAAGGCCCAGTGATTAATGTGTTCAATAACTATTTGGACATTGATTACATGAGGAACTATGACACACTGAAGCTTATTAAACTTTAAAACTTGGAAATACAGCACAAGCAAAACTAGTTTTTTTTTTTTTTTGGCTGAGCAGCAAGGCTTGTGGAATCTTAGTTCCCCGACCAGGGATTGAACCTGGTCCCTCAGCAGTGAAAGTGCAGAGTCTTAGCCACTGGACCGCCAGGGAATTCCCACTAGTTGTCCTTTTACTGTCAAAGAAAAGAAAAAAAGAAAGGAAGAAAGAAAGAAAAATAATAATAAAGGGCTTAAAGGCACAATCAGGGAATTCCCCGGTTGTCCAATGGTGAGGACTCTGCACTTCCACTGCCATGGGCCAGGGTTCGATCCCTGGTCAGGGAACTAAGATCCCACAAGCCGCATGGTGTGGCCCCCCCCAAAATTTTTTAAATGACACAATCAGGCTGAAGCAGCACAGATGGCCATTCTCTGATGTCCATGTGGTAGCCATGATTTTGGGGACCCCCCCAAAAGGCCTAGAGCCCATCTTTCACCCAAGCCTGGAAACAATCTCCCTGGGGCGAGTGAGCAGTGATGGACCTTGAGTTAACTGGACATCGGTCACTGGGGTTCGTGTATTAGGGTGACAGGCCCGCTAAAGTGAATGGCACACGTTCGTCTTACTCTCTGGCCACTCAAGGCGGAGACCCCAGCGTGGTAGTTAAGCTTCACTTGGGGGTGTGAGCCAGAGGAGGGCTACACCAGCAGCTCAGACCCTTCCTGGGGTGGAGACAACCCTGCAGTGAGGCCTGGGTGGGTGCTAGGAGTTGTGTGTGACTCACTGCTTCCTAACTCTGTCTTGGGCCAACCGTGGGGCTGGGGGGGAGGGGGAGACAGATGAAGGTCGGAATGAGGGCTCTTATGGGAGCGCAGAGGGGTCAGTGGCTAACACACCCTCAGGCCGTTCCTCTCTGGCCAGGAATGGGGTGTTTTCCAGGCCAGGGCTCTGATTCTGGGGCGCTGGAAGGCTGTTTGATTCCATGAACGCCATTCCTGACCCCCTCTGCCAAAACGCGTCATGGCACGAATCAAAAGTGAACTTACAAATATTGACGGTTTAGGAGGAATTTCACAGCCCTTCTTGAGAGAGGTACAAAGGCACGGTTGGGAACCTATCCCTGACCATCCTGGCGAGGGGGACACAACTTTAATGCACAAAACTGAAGGTTTCAAGGTCTAGGGACCCCTTTCCCCCACCCCGACCTTCCACCTCGCAGGAGAGGAAGCTGGGGAGCAGCTTCCCCCCACCCCCGACCCCGCCACTGGCCCCTCCGCGGCAGCTGCCAGGGGAATAGCTCTTCACACGGGACCCTGTTCTTTCTTCTTTCAGGGCTTGGAAGGCTGAAACCGAAAGCCTCCTTCCTCTGCCTTCTCAGAAGACAGGACACCACCATCTGCACCTAGATCAGAGATGATGGCTAACGCTCACCAGGCGACCCCTGTCTTCCACGCTCTCAAATTCATTAAATCACTGTGAAGGAGAAAATGTGGCCAGCCTGCAGGAGGGGTTCTTAAAGGGCCCAGGCGAATTCAGCAAGCAGCCCCTCCAAGACCCACAAAAATCTCCTCTTCTCACTCTGCCGTCCACCCTCCTTTCTGGACCGAAGAGGAAGAAAACATACTCACCGCTTCCTGGACGAAGGCTGAGCCAGCCGCGAGGTGGAGACCCGTATTTTGTCAGGACTGAATTCATGTTTGACCTCTGGGGTGGTGGCACCTTGCCTGGCCCTTGAGCCACGTGCTTGACCCACAGTCCCTGTCCCTCTCTGCCCAGCTGCAGTCCCAACACTGGAGGGCTTCTCCCAGACTCAGCCCCAACCTTAATTTCTCCAGCTGAATCGTCTGCACAGAAAACCACCGAGCTCTCAGCCCTGCCAATTCTCTTCTCCGACACAGGCCCCCTGGGCGCTGTATATTTTAACGTATGGACTCTGTGGCCGCGGTTTGCACTGTTTCCTTGCTGGTGGTTTCCTCCCCTTGGATTTTCCACCCCCAAGTACCCATATGCTCCCTGGCACGCACTTCTCACACCGCTGGCTGCCTCAGAGGGTGCCTTCCCTCCTTTCCCAGAAAGCAGTGCCACGAAGACCCTCGTCTCTGCAATGCCAACAGCCAGCAGCAGCCCCCGGCTGGACTCCTCGGTCAGGAGGAAGGCCTGCAAGTTTGGTGGCTTCTTCCCGCCCGGCCGACATTCACAGCCCGGAGACAAGCCCAGGTCCGAAGCATTAGAAAAACCCACGCCACAGTCCGCCGAGCAGCCAGCAGCATCGGGGCCAGTCGCCATGGCAACCCTTGGCTTCCCAGCCCAACACATTGTCTGCCCGGCTCGGCTGTTTGCCGATTCCCAAGACTGCTTACTCAGCTCCCGGGATCTCCAGATTGGACCTGCTGCCCCTCAACTCCAAGTGCGGCTCCTTTCAGACTGCTCCCTCACCCCGCGGCCCACCCTCTGCCCCATTCTTTTCCTGGCAAAGCCCTGGAAATAACTTTAACTCAGCCAAGGCTTTCTGGAGGCCCTACCTCACGTGGCTCTTCCCCTACTGCACAGATGGCCCCCATATTTATTTTAGCCACTGTTCAGGCTTGGCCTGTCAGCCAAGTCTCGTTGCCTCTACCAGGCCCCACCCTGGGAGCGAGGGCCGAGGGGCTGAGCTCTCGCTCTCGGAGAGGCGGTTACAGACACAGACCCCCGGCTTGCTGGCTAGCTTTCTTTCTATTTGAACTCTTCTGGGAGCAAAATTCTTTTCCCTGCTAATATACTCTCAAAGATAGTCCAGAAACCATTTAACTTACATACATGGGCCCAAAAGGAAAAATGAAGATGAACTCCCACTGGAGTTTATCCCGCTCAATACTGAAACAGAGAAAAGGTGCAGGGCACTTGCTGGGGTTTCCTGTCTTCCCCACTATGGCGCCCAGATTTCACTACCCCCTTTCGATGTTTTCCCCATAACTTCTCCTAAACATTTAAATAATTTCCGAGAATAAAATGGTCTATCTATGTACGTAACAAAATCACACAATTAAATTCACATTCTCAAAAATATTTAATGATACAGAAGTTCACATATTAAGTGAAAAGGGCTGGATAGAAACCACACATACAGTTGAACACCAGTTTTATAAAACAAACACACACGTGCATTTTAGAAAAATACTGGACGAGACAGCATCACAGCATCCACAGGGATTCCGCGGCGGTGGACTTCAGGATCATTTCCTACATGGGTGAACTGGTCACACAATTTTAAAAGCAGTTAGCAGGGTTTATGAGAAACTCCCAGGAGCGGGTGATCGGTGGAAGCCCTGGGACCTTCCTCTCTGGAGCCCTGGGCAGGACCCACAGCAGGAAGAACGCTGTTAAGGGAAACCTGCCCGGGGACTGCCGGGTAAGATGGTTTCCGGTGCCGACAGTTTCTGCTTTGTCCCAGTGTGACTGTGAGGGATACGATCGTGGTCCTGCCTTCTGGATTTACAACCCTTAGAGACAGGCTGCATGCTAAGAGTTACTGCTTCGCCTGCTGTAGACACGCCTCTCGCCCTCCTCACGCAGGGGCCCCGAGGGAAGCGCTATCCGCCCATCTTAGAGGACACAGGCTCAGGTTAAATACGCCCTCAGAGCTACACTGCTAGCCAGTGGCCCAGCCAGAAGGTGAACTCAGAGCTCCAACATCAAAGCCTGCTGCCTTAACCACGACATGGCCTCAACGAAATCTAAGGGAAACAACTACCAGACGCTTTAATAATCACCGTCCCACGTCCCTCGGTCCTCTCGCCATCTGTCGGGCAGAAACCTGAGTGCCCAGAAGGGTGAGGACCCGCCTGTCACAGGGACCCCAGGAGCGGCAGCCGGGACCCCACCACCCCCATGTCCTCTCTGGCCAGCTACTTCCAGGATCCGATTTTTCAAACACCAAGGCACCTCAAGAGGCAGTTCACCGACCCGTCTCCCCTTTCCTAAGTCCTCAGTTCTAATCTGGGGCCTCAGAGGATACAGTGGTGTCTGCCCCCAACGCCTATCGGGGGACAGATGGAAACAGAACTACCTGTCTTCACAAAATAAAATCAATCCTAGAATTGGAGAATCTTTTCATTTTCATGTCTACCTGTCCTGGAAACAGATCTATCTGAGAGCTGATTTTCCAGAACCACAAAATCAGTGACTAAGGGTTCTTGTTCTAAGTCATATATTCCTTTAATTTTCTTAAAATAAGCATGTACTGCTTTAAAAATCACACACAGAAATGACTGAGTTTTTGTTAAGAGTATCTCCAATGCAGAACTCTCACTACCCATCCTGAGCCATCACAGACAGTGGAAATGACAGAAAGCCCAAACCATCGCCACTGATAGTCAAACACACCAGGTGGATGCACCGTTGCCAGTCTGACTGGCACACCTGGAGCTGACCACAGCGCCCTGTCTCCAGCATCCCTGGATGCTGACAGAGGCCTAGGTGGGCTCCTTGTCCAGGCCATCTCCAGCCTCCGTATGGCCAGCTGACCAATGGCTGACAGCTCCCTCTAGCGGCAACGTTTGTTTTCTTTACCGATGGGGACTGAAGCCCGCAGCCTTAATGGTCAGCAGGAAACAGGCAAAAAGCGAGCCTGGATTTAATGAAAACGCAAATGACAGGCCACCACTTGCTGCTAAAGACCTACAGTATTATTGTAAAGGTACAGGAACTTGGGAAGGAGGCAAAAAGTTGATGGTGGATTGTCTGTTAATAGTCTTTGCAAGGCCAAGAAAGAAAACCATGTACAAGTTAAATTTAGATATAAATAAGAAGCAACTAAGAAGCTAGACATTAGGGTGGGGGGGTGGGATGAACTGGGCGATTGGGATTGACATGTATACACTAATATGTATAAAATGGATAACTAATGAGAACCTGCTGTATAAAAAAAAATAATAAATCTTTTTTAAAAAAGAAGCCCTTCCTGCAGGGCCCCCTTTGTTCCTCTGGTAGAAACAATCACAGTAAATACAAGTCTCCGTATGCAGATTAAATGGTTCCCACTGCAAAAAAAAAAAAAAAGGGAAGCTAGACATTAAATGGTCTCTAGGGTATCACACCTGATCCTGGACGGTGACAAGGGCTCTACAAGATGAGATGAGAAGCCATGTGAGTACTTAAGACAATGACAGTCAACAGTTTAAATGAATGTAAACATTAAAACCCACACATCCTAATAGCTGTCCTTCAACACATTCTGCTAGGAAGCTGGAATTCACAACACCAGTTTGAAAGGCTACCTCAGCGTCCTAAACACAGAAATGGTGACCTGACCTGGCTGTCCGGATTGTTTACCAAAACCACTTCCAACCTGGGAGGTTAAAGAATCCTGACCACCAGGGAGAAGATGGAGTTCCATCGTTGGCCCCAAAGCCCCCTGGGAGAACAGCACCATCACCGACACAGAGTTCAGGTCCAGCCACCGAGCCCAAGAGCACGATGAGCTGCTCCCCCGGTCCTTCCTCCAAACAGCCTAGTGTCTGGCTCTGCCCACTGTGCGTTTTTTTTTTTTTTTTTTTTTTGAGGTATGCGGGCCTCTCACTGTTGTAGCCTCTCCCGTTGCGGAGCACAGGCTCTGGACGCGCAGGCTCAGCGGCCATGGCTCACGGGCCCAGCCGCTCTGCGGCATGTGGGATCTTCCCGGACTGGGGCACGAACCCGCATCCCCTGCATCGGCAGGCGGACTCTCAACCACTGCGCCACCAGGGAAGCCCCCACTGTGCGTTTTTAATCTCAGATGTGAAGTCAATTAGGAAAAATCTGGTTTTAAAGAGGCCCCAAGACAGGCTTCCTGGATTTGAGAGCATTTTTTCAGCATAAAATTTTTCAGCATCAGATTTTAAAAAGGAAGAAGAAGGGCTCTGGAGTCAAACTTTTATCTCTGAAACATTGATTACCTTTAACAGACCAAACAGAGGCTTAACCCTTGGCCCACACGCATGGACGGGGTTGGAGAGCATCCAACGCGCAGGGATGGGAACGCCCCCCGCCCCGGGGGGGAAGGACCACAGGGCGCCACCACATTCCGCTATGCCCTCCATCCTGCTGGCCAGACTGCCTTCCTCCTTGGGATGTTTCTGTGGCTCCCATTACTCTATTTTTATCCAGATGCCAACAACCAGGTCCTGCAAAAACTTTACGAGGAATCTACCATGTTCTTTCTGTTTCAATGGCGCACAAACTTTTCCCTGCTGCTTTACTCCCTTAGAAAATAAAACAGAAGACCAGGGCAAACCTCTAGGTCATGTCGACTTAAGAACAGACTTAAATGTACTCTAAACATATCCACGAGTTATGCAGAAAACACTGCACCATTTGCTACGTAAGCGCGCCGTTCCGTTCGTGGCCACAGAACCCCATCAGTCCGCTGGTGCCAGCCTGGAGACAGAGTCAAGCTCTCGGAAGAAAAGGTCCTTCCCTTATTAAGAACATCAGGATCAGTTTGTTTTTCGATAGAATTTAGGTTTGGGGTGCACTTTCTTTTTACGTGTTTCCTCAGTTTCTCTTGCTCCAATTTTCTCTGATGCTCCAGGAAGTTTAAAATTATAATCTGTTGTGATGTAAGGTATCGTCCCTTCGAGCCCACGCTGAAACGGAAACACAGAGAAAATACTTCAAATCCAGCCAAGACAGAAGACAGTGTTAAAAGTGAGAGTCTGAGGAAGGTCCTCTCACTCCTAAGACACTCGGCTCCGCTCCCCTGGAAGGGCCCACTTACAATTCAACCCCACAAACACATCAAACAGCATGAGAATGAGGGTGGGGACTTCTCTCTCAAACGGGCAGAACGAGCCGGTGGGGAGAGGGACACTGGTGCCTCCCCAGCTGCCTGCAGGCCCTGCCATTTGGTTTGGGGCCACACGGATGCCCTTGGCCAACGTGACCCTCCATGGCCTTCCCATGGGGACCCCTGAAGACTGTCTTCAGGGAGGGCTCATCATGGGGATGCCACCTCTGCTCTTTTCTCCCACACGCACGTCTGCAACGATGGCTCCACCACGGGGCTCCTGGCCATGCGTGATGGCGACTCTGGGCCCCAGACCTTTAGGCCACGCTGACACACCACCACGGGGTGTGAGCTTCCCAGACAATAACCTGCTCCCCCGTGACTCTCGCCCCGACTTCAGGCCCCCACTCTCTACTGTGGACACGGCCAGCGAGCTCCAGGGCTGCCCCCGGGGGCCATACTCACCTGGCTCTTGAGAACACACTGTGGAATGGAAATGGTTCCAACCAGCAGACAGTTCACGTTTCTTAGCTCTTCTGGGGGCACAGGAGTGAGGATGTGGTAAAGCCTCTTCTCCATGTCGATCCCTCTACAAATTCCTTGAAAGCACACAAAACACACAAAAATCACCCTTTCTGGAAGATATCAAACTTCCCAACCATTCAGAATTGTAGAATGGCTTTTAAAATAAGAGCTTCAAGTTCAACTGTGTTTTGCTTTAAAAATACAAAGTGGCATATTTGAATATCTGAAGACACTTGGTACCCTTCTTGTTCAGCTGTGAGAAACCCAAGTCCTACACTGTCTTAACTAAGGTGCACCTGGGCCAGGGAGAAAGCCACCAGTGGGGAACGCAAAGATGACTCAGCCTCTCCCCACCACCGATCCCTTCTTTACCGTCTGTACTAAAGCATACGAGTTCTGTGGAAATGCTTTCGAGAAGTTCAGTGTTGTATAAATCAAGAACACATATTAACTGAGGGTTTTGCTAATCTTGAGGTGTGTAGGCCCAGCCCCCTTCCAGAAGTATACACTGACAGTTACTGATCTCAGTGAGCTGGGGGACGATCACGTAAGGCAGGTTTGGTGAGGGACGCAGGGACCCAAGGCTGCCAGGCACCACGGGGCTGGGTCCACATGCTGGACCTGTGCGAAGGGACGCACCAGGATGCGGTGTGATCTCGTATGTGCTCAGATCACCCCTGACCGTGGGGAGTCCAGTTACACAGCTTTTCCACTAGTCCAGGGCAAGAAATGAGACGGGCGTGGTGAGAAGAGGTGAGATGGAGGAGTCTGACTTTCTGAAAACGAAACCACCAGGCCTGCGAGTGGGCTGGATGTGGAGAATGAAAGCAAGGGGGTGCCAAGAAGGACCCAGGGGCCTGACCCAAACACCAGAGTAAATCTTCAAAGGACTGTTCATGGCCTGGGAACTGGGGATGGTACGGGCTAGGAGGAGGAGATCTGGGGAGAACATCAGGGGAGGGGTAGAAGGACCTATCAGGACTCAGTTTGGGACCCAAGTCTTAGGTGCCAGTGAGACATCCAAGCGGAGAAGTGCCGTGGTCACATGGGCTTGGAGCTCTGATGCACCGTTGTGCTGGAGAGACCCCACGGACGTCAGCCTAAGATGGACTCAGAGCCCCAGCAGTGGGTGGGAGGGCCCACGGAAAACATGTCAGATGAGAAGGAGGCCGTGACCAGGCCCTTAGGAATCTTGGAGGAGAAGCAGAGAAAGAACCGCTTCTTTCCTGCCCTCCAGCCCGCAGAGCCCGCTATACAGAAGACAGAGAAGCTAAGCTCTCTGGCCACTCCAGCCAAGTGACGGCGACAAGGTCAAGCCCAGCCATCGACAGTTAAGAAGCGGGTCAGTTTCAGTAGGTTTACAGACAGTGTCCCTCTCAGACTCACCAAACCCCAAACAATCACAGATGGGCGTCTGGGCAAGCAGGATGGGCCCACTTGCATATCCTCTGACATCATCCAGGATCTTGCAAAGCCCAACCCAGCTGGCATTCACAGCGTATAATATGTGGGTAGGAGCGACATCAGCGTGGATAATCCGGAGTGCCACAGCATTGAAAGGGACCTGAAAGATACATGCGCATCCCCCTCTATGAATTCTACTTGAAAGACTACTTTTAATTTTTACAAGTCGACTCACCAGCTATCTGAAGTTCTATCTGCCAAACCACCTCCCAAGAAATATCTAAACAGAATGCAAACACCAACCAGCATTTGTTTAGTGCTTCACCGTTCTAATACAGAGAACCTAGGAAACTAAAACAAAGCTCCTGTATACCAGCAATACCTGCTGGAAATCTAAACTGAATGCCTGGAACTTTGTCTACAGAGACACAATGAGATGCAAGTTTGGAGACATCCTACATGAGCTGAAGTTGACGGAGGGAGACTATGAAAACCCCTCACTGAGGTCTCCTGATGGGAGAAAGTAAAAATCCATTCAGCGAGAAAAAGCCTCCATTCACTCCCTAATTTATTTATTGCAATAAGAAAAATGGATTGCATTCCCGGAGCACGAGGTAAATAATTACTTTTAACATGTAACTTTCTGGGTAATTTCAAACTTTTAAAGTAGAAAAACTTTTTTTTTTTTTTAATTTTATTTTTGACTGCGTTGGGTCTTTGTTGCTGCACGTGGGCTTTCTCTAGTTGCAAGGAGTGGGGGCTACTCTTCGTTGCGGTGCGCGGGCTCTAGGCACTTGGGCTTCAGTAGTTGTGGCGTGCGGGTTCAGGAGTTGTGGCTCGCGGGCTTAGTTGCTCCGCGGCATGTGGGATCTACCTGGACCAGGGCTCGAACTTGTGTCCCCTGCATTGGCAGGCGGATTCTTAACCACTGTGCCACCAGGGAAGTCCCCCTCACATTTGTTTTTGAAGCCTAAATAATATGTATAACAAAATGCTTTTCTGGGGACTTCCCTGGTGGCGCAGTCATTAAGAATGACTGCCATAACTACTGAAGTCAGTGCACCTAGAGCCTGTGCTCTGCAACAAAAGAAGCCACCACAACGAGAAGCCCACACACGGCAATGACGAGTAGCCCCCGCTCAGCGCAAGCAGAGAAAAGCCTGCGCAGCAACGAAGACCTAATACAGCCAAATAAATAAAATTTTTAAAAATTGTTTAAAAAACAAATGTGAATTTGTAACAAAAGGCTGTTTAAATTACTGGCAGGTTCAGTTATAGAGCATCACCAAGTGAGTAAATTGCAGTAAATCAACCAAAACTCCAATAAACCAACTGCCTTAGGTTCTTCAGTGGAGATGACTTGGAAGCCTGGAGCCAATCTCTCCATCAGGCTCAGGAAACACATCCTTGCCCCCCAGGTCACAGCCCCTGCCTGTGCAACCTCAGGCCAGTGTGTCTACCTGGCTGTGCCCAGTTTTCTACACTGTGAGCGGGGTCTGTAACAGCACCTCCCCGGCAGGCTGCCACGCCAGGTAATGTGCTCGGCAGAGCGCGTGGCACAGCGGGTGCTCGGCACTGCACAGGCCACACAGCAGAGCTGAGTACCCTGGGCTCTAGAGTCAGGCCGCCTGGGCGCCAGTCCCGGCCCAAACTTTTACTATGGGCCTTTGGGCAAGCTGACTCAGTGCCCCTGGCCTCAGTTCTGCCGTCTGTAAAGTGGGGATAATAACAGCACCTCGGTGAGTAAAGGAGTTAACCCAGGCTTAGAAGAGAGCACAGCACAGGGTGAGCACTTAGTAATGCGACCTGTTGCTCTTTTATTCTGTCATCATTTGGAATCCTAATGTTATGGTGGTTTCTTCCCAAATGAATTTCTTCAGAGGTTGGAATCCAAGATGCATATACCCTAGTGCCAGAATCTACTTGCGACGATATGTGAAACAGTTTAAGAGTGTTCTCCGGGTGCCAGGCCCTGCTGTGAGCACTCGTGAAATCTGCACAAGCGTTCTGCGAGGTCTGGCACCGCTGTTCCCAGCTGAGAGCCCAAGTTGCACCCAGCCAGTCAGTGCAAGGGCGGAGATGGGCTGCCAGGGTGTAATCCCAGCGCCACCTCTGGTATTAGTAGAACATTCTTAGCCGGGATGGAACCAGAGTCAGGCCCAGCACAGCAGCGAAGAGCTCGGCTCTGGAGCTGGGTTGCCTGGGTCTGTGGCCAGCTGTGCCACTCACACTGGATCACTCAGCTCCCATCTGTAAAGCGGGGACAGTCACCAAATCTACACCATAGGGCTGCCCTGAGGACTAAATGAGTGAGGTGCTATGAAGTGGTCAAAGTGCTCTCGGCACACAGGCATAGGCGTGTTTAAGTAACCCAAATAAAGACAATTCCAAGAGTTCAGGTCACCTGATAGGGTGTCAGACCATGTAAGGGACACAGTGGCTTTGGCACTGGGGGCTGCAGCTGGCCAAGGTAACTCAGCACTGCCAACTCGCGAAGGACTTTGTTATGTGATTCTCTGAAAAGTAAATCACAATGAGGTAAACAGAGATTTAACCTTACAGGCCCACCTCCCACTGGAGACATCACACAGATTCTACACACACAGCCCACGTTCCAACCTTAGCATCTGCAGACCCTGCCCTTCCATAAACCCCCTGGAAATCCTTCAAGTCAAAGGCCCTGGCAAGCAGACCTGGAAGCCAATTCTGGATGTTTCCACCGGGAAAGTAACATTCAGAAAATAACTGACTCTCCTTCATAAACAGATAGCTGTGACAGAGATCTGAAAAATTTTAGAGGACTATTCCTCTGAAGGAATTGAGGACAGAAGGCCTTGTAAGGCTGAAGAAAACTAACTTCTCCAGCCATGATGCTTTGCTTACCTATTTCTTGGAGTTTTTCCAGACACAAACTCCGACTTAACGGACATCAGTTTGTATCCAGTAAAGAGAAGTGGATTCTCCTTTTCTTCGTCAGCAAATTCTAAACTGTCTGCAAATTCTGCCAGGTGGAATCCTCTGTTTCTGACTTTGGACGTGCTCTTTGTGTACAAGCCGTCCATGCTGTCCACGTAGCTTGGGCTGAGGTCTGGCATGTACCTACCCCGGTCGGAGCTGAACTGAACGACGTGGCTGGGAGACAGCAGTCGGATCAGGTCAATAAGAAGCAGGAGACCCTGGTCTATGAGGAAGGAGACCACGGGAGCACAGTTAGCGCACAGAGAGGCGACGCACTCCTGCAACAAGCTGGACTGCTTCTGAGACAAGGAACTGCCCCAAAACCGGGCTTCAGCACTAACGTCTGGAAGCCACGCACTTATTCCCACTGCCCAACCCTCCCGTCCAGCCCATGCGCCTCGGCGGGCTTACCTGCCACCCAGCCCATCGTGTTGACGATAAGAGGGGACTCTCTCTTGTAGGAGCTGAACACATACTTTATTATCTCAATATAATTTTCAAAGCTGTTTTTACAAGAAGGCTTCCCATAATAGACCATGTTCTGGGGTGTCCTCTGGTGGGTGAAAGGTGGTCCTAAGACGATAAAGATGAGCGTCATCGATCCGGGAGAACCTAAGAGGCGGCGAGGGTTTTGGCCCAGCCATTGTCTCTGACGAAGCTCCTCAGGAAATCCGAGCCCGTCCTACCACTAGGAATAGCTGTGCTCCTACTTTCGGAAGTCTAAGCTTTCAACTTCATACAAAGACACGCTCACGGTTACGTACACAGTTAACCCCAACTAAGTCCTAATACAGCCACTCACTCAACAAACATTTACTGAACACCTACTGAATGCTGGGCATTGTCCTAGATACTTAGGACATTTCTGTGAACTGAACAAACATCCCTACAGGGCTGACACACTAAGGAAACGACGATTAATAACAGCAGCAGTCACCTGTTGGACTACAGTACTGTGTCCTACGTATGCTACACACACAGTCTCTAGTTTTCATAAACACCCTGAGAGACAGGAAGCATTACTTTTCCCCATTTTTACAGACAAGGAAATTGAGAAAGAGATTAACCTGACCAAGGTCACACAGCTAGTAGAAATCAGCTGGACTTGAACTCAGGTGGTCCAGCTCCAGAGCTCATACTCCCTAATCACAACAGCAGTCTGTCCATCCCCTCTGGCTGGGGCCAGCGCCCACAACAGACAGGTGGCCAGGATGACGTCGCAACACAGTTGGCGGGGCAAGGGCCTTGGTCAATGCGGTTGGGGCGAGGCCGCCTGGGAAAGAGCTGGCGAGGCTCCCCTCCAGGTCGGGGCCAGGGGATTCGGGGCAGCCCACAACAGAAAGGGTGGCCTGCGTAGTCGAGGGACTGAGCCAATACAAGGGGAATGAGCAAATATGTAAATATACTGAGAATAACGGCAGCCAGGGTTCTTACCATCAGAGAAGGAACTTATAAATATGGAAGGGGGAAGGCTACCTAGAATGAACCCTGGGTGCTAGATTAGAATCGGAATGATCAGTGCAGGGAACTCCCTGGCGGTCCAGTGGTTAGGACTCCACGCTTCCACTGCAGGGGGCCCAGGTTCGATCCCTGGTCGGGGAACTAAGATCCCGCAAGCCACGTGGTGCGGCCAAAAAAAAAAAAAAAAAAAGAATGATCAGTGCAAACTCATGGCTCTTAATAAACAGACAGATACAGAAAGACACAGAAATATGTGTGTGTACATATATGTGCACACACACATATTATATACGTACATACATGACATGCGTGGGTTTAAGCATATGCATATTCCCTAACTTCTGTCCACGGAGAGGATCTAGAAGAAATGACACCCAGAAGAAGATAAAAATAGCACACCTAGTTAGAGTGGAAAACACTGGCAAACACTATCTTAACCAACTGATCAGAGCTAACATGTCTGGCAACAGGACAAACTGACAGCATGTTGATATGACACACAGAGAACAGCGTCACTTCTAAATCGAACCACGGGGGAGCCTACAAACGTAACCTTCGAATTGTCAAGGTCATAAAAGATAAGAAAAGCCGGAGGAACTGTTCCAGACTAAAGGGGACTAAAGATTTGTAAGTGCACACTGGGCCTACACAGACGATTGGAACCGTGGACAAAATCGAGTAACCGCACTGTGGCAATGTTACTGCCCTGATTCTGGCGGTTGTATTACGATTACACAGCAGTGTCCTTGTTTTTAGAAATACCCACTGAAATACTAAGGGATAAAAAAGGGAAAAAAATTAAATGAAGTAGAGAAAATGTAAAAGAGGAACAATGAAACCAGCTAAAGAGCTAAGTCTAAACAAATTTTTTTTTTTGGCTGCGCTGTGTGGCTTGCAGGATCTCAGTTCCCAGACCAGGGACTGAACCCAGGCCATGGCAGTGAAAGCCTGGAATCCTAAACACTAGGTCACTAGGGGCCTCCCCTAAACAATTATTATTATTATTTTTTAACATCTTTATTGGAGCATAATTGCTTTATAATGGTGTGTTAGTTTCTGCTTTATAACAAAGTGAATCAGCTATACATATACAGATATCCCCATATCTCCTCCCTCTTGCGTCTCCCTCCCTATCCCAACCTAAACACGTATTTTTTAGAAAGCTGTTAAAATAAAGTAAATGTATTTAAAAGTTCTTACTGACTAAAAGCGTGTTGAATCGCTAATATATCTAGCAACCTAATGTGATACCGTCTGCTTCCTTTAAAAATCGACTTAACAAAAGTCACACAATTACCTGAACAGAAACAGAAAAAGCATTTGACAAAATCCAACATCCTTCCATGATAAAAAACATTCCACAGACTAGGAATAGAAGACAACTTCTTCAACCTGACAGAGGTAAAGTGAAAAAGCCACAGCTAACATTTTGCTTAATGGTAAAAGGCTGTATGCATTACCTCCAAGATCAGGAACAAGAAAATGATGTTTACTTTCTATTCAACATTGTATTAAAGGTTCTAGCCAGAGCTACCAGACAAGAAAAAGAAATAAAAGGCATCCAACTTGGAAATGAAGAGATAAAACTATCTCTATTCACAGATGACATGACCTTATATATAGAAAATCCCAAAGAATTCACAAGAATGCTACTAGAGGTAATAAAGGAATTCAGTAAAGTTACAGGGCATAAGATCAAAACACAAAAGTCAGTTATGTTTCTATACACCAGCAATTAGCAATATGAAAAGGAAATTAGAATAGCAATTCCACTTACAATAACTAAAAGAATTAAATCCTTAGGAATAAATCTAACCAAGGAGGTAAAATACTGCTTAAAGAAATTAAAATGGGAGTTTCCCTGGTGGCGCAGTGGTTAAGAATCCACCTGCCAACGCAGGGGACACAGGTTTGAGCCCTGGTCCGGGAAGATTCCTACATGCCACAGAGCAACTAAGCCCATGCGCCACAGCTACTGAGCCCCCGTGCCACAACTACCGAAGTCCGTGCACCTAGAGCCCGTGCTCCGCAAGAAGAGAAGCCACTGCAATGAGACGCCCGTGCACTGCCCACCCTCGCCGCAACTAGAGAAAGCCCACATGCAGCAACGAAGACCCAATGCAGCCAAAAATAAACAAATTAATTAAAAAGATGGGCAAAGGACTAAACTAGATATTTCTCCAAAGCAGATGTACAAATGGCCAATAAGCACATGAAAAGATGCTCAACTCCACTGTCATTAAGGAAATGCAAATCAAGACCAAAAAGAGATATCACTTCACATCCACAAGAAAAGTCATAATTAAAATAACAAAAATTGGGACCTCCCTGGTGGTCCCAGTAGTTAAGAATCCGCCTTCCAATGCAGGGGACACGGGTTCCATCCCTGGCTGGAAAACTAAGATCCCACATGCCCTGGGGCAACTAAGGCCACCCCACCCCCCTCCACAGCCTGCACGCCACAACTACTTTGTTCAAGATCACAATAGGCAGAAAATGAAAACAATCCGTGTGTCCATCAACAGTTAAAAGGATAAACAAAATGTGACATAATGGAATAATTTTCAGCCATAAAGAGGAATTACTTTTGACATATGCTACAATATGAACAGACCTTAAAACCTTTATGCTTAGTGAAAAAAGCCTGACACAGAAGGACAAATATTGCATGATTCCATTAGGCAAATTCATAGGAACCGAAAGTAGGCTAGCGGTACCTAAGGGCTGTGGGGGACTGGGGTGGGGAATGGGCTATTGTTTAACAGGTAGAGCATTTCAGTTTGGGACAGTGAAAAAGTTTTGGAGGTAGATAGCGGTGGTGGTTACACAACACTATGAATGTATTTAATGCCACCGAACTGGACACATGAATAGTTAAAATGATAAATCTCATATTACGTATAGTTTTGTATTTAAAAAAAGCAGTGTGGGAGTTCCCTGGTGGCCTAGTGGTTAGGATTCCAGGCTTTCACTGCCGTGGCCAGAGTTCAATCCCTGGTTGGGGAACTGAGATCTTGCAAAGCCTCAAGGCAAAGCCAAAAAAAAAAAATGGCAATGTGGGACTCTGATTTGGATTCTGAAATATAAAAAGGATATTAGTAGGATAACTGATGAATTCTGAAAAAAGACCTATAGATTAGTTAATAGTATTATATCAATGTCAATTTTTTTTCTTTTTTTTTGTGGTACGCGGGCCTCTCACCGCTGCAGCCTCTCCCATTGTGGAGCACAGGCTCCAGACGTGCAGGCTCAGCGGTTATGGCTCACGGGCGCAGCTGCTCCGCGGCATGTGGGATCCTCCCAGACCGGGGCACGAACCCGTGTCCCCTGCATTGGCAGGCGGACTCTCAACCACTGCGCCACCAGGGAAGCCCCCTGCCAATTTCTTGCTTTAGATCATTGTATAGGGTTATATAAGATGTTAATATTACTGAAAAGTGTTTCCAATTTACATAAAATAAAATGGATGGGAATTCCACTTACTAAAATGGAACCCTAGAAAGGTCTTATTGGGTTTTTGTTTTTGTTTTTTTGAGGCTGAGGAATAGTTATGGGAAGACCATGAGTTTGGGAGTGGGGGAGAATGTTCTTTTTTTTATGTTTTATACTTTTGTATGCTTTGAAATTTTTTTTTAAACAATACTTTTTTTTTTGGATTTATTATTTATTTTATTTATCTACCCTTGGCTGCTTGGCCATGTCGGGTCTTCATTGCTGTGCGCGGGCTTTCTCTAGTCGCTGTGACCGGGGGCGGGGTGGGGGGGCTACTCTTCGTTGCGGTGCACGGGCTTCTCACTGCAGTGGCTTCCCTTGTTGCGGAGCACAGGCTCTAGGTGCGCGGGCTTCAACAGTTGTGGCTCGTGGGCTCTAGAGCGCGGGCTCAGTAGTTGTGGCGCACAAGCTCCACGGTATGTGGGATCTTCCCGGACCAGGGCTCGAACCCGTGTCCCCTGCATTGACAGGCGGATTCGTATCCACTGCGCCACCAGGGAAGCCCTCTTTGAACTTTCTGTATCGTTACTTTCGCACTGTATAAAACCAAGACATTTAAGAAGTATATAATACATACCTAGAACCGGTTCTGTAACATTAAGTAGAGAAATGCAACCTGGTGGAGTAAATTCTGTCTGTCCCAGATCACATTCCAAATAGTCAACGCAGGATATACTGAAAATTTAAAAGAAAGAAAGAAAAACTTAACAAGTTTTACTGTGCCCAAAGGGTAAATCAGATTGTAAAGATTTTATGTGATGCCCAGGCATAATCCTCCCCATGCAGCCTCACAGGCAGAAGGCTCCAAGGACGACAACCAACACAGAAGAAGGACACTAAAGAGAACACGGGCCGCAGGCAAGGCCACAGTGTCCACTCAGCATATGGATAAAACGTTGCCTTTCTTAACATTTTATTTTTAAAATACAACAGAATTTATCCCTACCCTGACTCTCTGGATTTGGACAAATACGTTTTCAGAGAGCAAGTGACGACTCTCACGAGCTCACCGACAGGGAAGGTGCGTGTACCTGAGAGCGCCATCACTTCACCCCAAAACCTGGTGTAACCAGACGGCCTCACTCAGCTGAGTGGCTTTGCGGGGTTGTAGAGAATCTCTACTTAGGAGTCAGGATGCATTCCCATCTAGTTTCTCACATCAAAAATCCTACTTCCTGCCAAAAATCTAGCAATACGTCAAAAATACTCTTACCTATTTAACAACTGGTTAATCAGGTATCTAATAAATGTTGACTTTCCAATGTCCTGAGAGCCACAAACCAGAATGACAGGGCAGCCGTCTGCTTCTTCTGGAGGTGAAACAAACATTGACCCCTAAAATTAGCCATCTTCTTTAGGACACTAATCATCAACAGTAACCCTCTGAGGCTTTGGTGGATAAACGCTAGACTGTATCGGTACCTATTACTCACCACAAGAAATGCTGACTAACTCTTCCATGACTGAAAAGGCACTCTCCGTTAAACGAAGGCCGTTTTTTTTTCTCTCTCTTCTAATGCCGACAGATTTCAAGGCGAAATACTCAGAGTTAATCTGGAAAGTTGGAATCTGAAAGTAACAATGTAAACTTTAAGAAAAGATGAAAACAAACACACTTCTTTTTCTCCGGTTCTAAATTAATAAGCCTCATATAGTTGTGAGCTACAAAAGATAAATTTGATCCCTCCCTTTCTCTCACCCCCCAAATCCAACCCTCCGGTAAGTCTTGTTGACTCCCAAAGCCGTCCATGTCTCTATTTTCATAGCTTACGCTTACTACCAAGCTGCCACCACCTCTGCAGGAGACTCCAGAGAAAAAGAAAATGCGTGGAAATTTAAAAGTGATGGCCACAAGAAAAATTCAACCGAAGACCCCAGCTGTAGAACAGGTTGGTGATTTGGAATAAAGTCAAGACAGTCTCCAAAAACATCAAGCAAAAAGACAAAGAGTTGAAAGGAGGGACTCCCCTCGTGGTCCAGCAGTAAAGAATCTGCTCTCCAATGCAGGCGATGGGCGTTCGAGCCCTGGTCGGGGAACTGAGAGCCCACATGCTGTGGGACAACTAAGCCAGCACGCCGTAACTACTGAGCTCACGCGTCTCAACTAGAGCCCGCGTGCCGCAAACTACAGAGCCCATGCACTCTGGAGCCTGCATGCCACAACTAGAGAGCGAGAGGAAAAGAAAAACCCACCGCCACAACTAGATAGAAGCCCGTGCACCGCAACGAACCGCCCACGTGCCACAACTAAGACCCGACGCAGCCAAAAACAAATAAATAATAAATGAATCTTTAAAAAAAGAGAGTTGAAAGGATGTGGAAGGTGGAGACATGAAGTCCGATGGCATTCTAGCAGAAGTAGCAGGAAACCGCAGGAAAGCCACCAGAGGAATGAGAGCAGGGCCCTGGCAGAAGCAAGTGGGTCTCAGATGGAATAAGGGAGGACCCAGGAAGAGACCCCACCCATGATCACATCCACATGCAATTCATCAACCCTGAGGAGAAGGACATCATAAAAGGAGCAAGGGGCTTCCCTGGTGGCGCAGTGGTTGAGAGTCCGCCTGCCGATGCAGGGGACATGGACGGGTTCGTGCCCCGGTCCGGGAGGATCCCACATGCCGCGGAGCGGCTGGGCCCATGAGCCACGGCCGCTGAGCCTGCGAGTCTGGAGCCTGTGCTCGGCAACGGGAGAGGCCACAACAGTGAGAGGCCTGCATGCCGCAAAAAAAAAAAAAGGAGCAAGAATCAGCCTGGGGTGAGGATTCCTAGCAGGTATTCTGGATTCTAGAAAACAGTGGAGCAAGTCCTTCAAGGTTTCTAGGAAAACTTCTGTGAACCTGTAATTCTACACTCCGCTCAACTATCAATCACTGAGGGAAGAACAAGTACATCTTATAAAATGAGATAAGTGAAAGTTTACTATTTGCTTTATATGAAAATATAATTCCAGAATGTGTTAACGCGTAAGTGTGGAAAGGAAAGTTATCCAACAAAGATCGTAAGGAGGATAAACAGTGCTGGTTGGGAAAGTCGCAGGGACAAAATAAAAGCTGAAAATAAATGAAAAAAGAATGAGTTTGATCGTGGCATCTGAAACATTCACTTGGTAACAAGGGATTTCCATTCCCTTCTCTATGGCTCCGACCAAGCTGCTGGATTCTGTACTAGATTAAATTTACGTGACCACAAGAGCCCATTCATTGTCCTGCCCTTGTTTCATATCTTCCAGCCTCCAACCCCCTCCTACTCCCTAGGTGATAACCTTGAACCGTTTCACAGCGTAAGGGGAAGCAATCAGTAGAGACCTTCCCCTTGCCTCTGGCTCTGTCCCAGGCACTGCCTTCGGCCACTCTGAAGGAACTGCCTCTGCTCCTAAGGCCAACCCTCCACACAGGCACCAGAACCCATCCCTCGAGGTCCAATCCCCCACCTCGCTCCAGCCATCCTCTCCCTCATGCGCTAGCGTGCTCTCCTGTGGATCTTTCCCACCTGCTGTGTTCAATCACGAGGTTGTTTTCCATCCACCTGCACAAAAACCAGAACTCTCTAGTTCATGTTCACTCCTCCCACCACTGTTTCATTTCTTTCTTCCCTTTAACAGCTAAACTCTCTAAAAGCAAAATCCCTTACTACTAAACCCTTGAGTTCCGCTCTTCCCCAGGTCTTGACCCCATTCCAGTCAGGCCAGCCCCCTCAGCAATGCAATGAAACCACTCTTGTCCAGATGGTGATTCTGCACCCAAGTTCCCTTCTCAGGCCTCATCTCACCATCAGCTGCAGCGGGGCCTCCGCGTCCTCCAGCAGCTCCCCAACCACGCCCACCTGTTGTTGTAGTCTTTGTTGCTCCGGGCTCAGACCCTGAACCTTCTCGTTTTTTACCTGTATCAACTCCTTGGCGTTACTATCCTGTCTCATGGGCTCCAGAACCCTCTTCTGCTGAAAGCTCCCAAATTTACATTCCCAAACTCCTCTCTGAACTTGACTCACACACTGAACCTCCCACTTGACATCTCCAGCTGAATGTCTAAGAGGCATCTTTAAGCTACAGATTTAAGTCTCCTCCCACAGCGCCCCGTCTCCGTGCACCCAAGCACTCACACCTCACACCCAGTCTGTCTGATGTTGCTATAGAGTTGACTCAGTCTACTGGCTCGTGGGAGACAATTATAGTGACCGACCCGACTTCAGGAAATTAATACTAAGGGCAGCAAAAATTTGGAGGTGAAGAGAGAGATGGGATAAAGTGTAAGTACACTGAAATTACTCATTCTCGTTCAGAGTTTAGAGAAAATTCATACTGTCTCAAGTTAGTAAATCAAAATATAAAGATAACCACTTAAAAAAATATAAAGATAACCACTGAAGAAATATCAAAAGGCATGTAACCAACTATAGTAGAAAACGATGACTTTCTCTGGGGAATGAAGCTAAGGGGGGTAGAACAGACAACTTTCACGATATAGTCTTCTATACTGACTTTTACTTTACACACGTCACATTCTGTACGACTTACAGCACAATGTGACAGACAGACTGATCTTCCAAAGGGGCATCCTACATAGTCATCTGACTGTTTTGGTGAAAGTAATTAGCAAAACTCTGAATGAAAACTGGTTCTACCTCTTGTACGAAAACGTAAGATAAACCTGGATGGCTGATTATGAAGTTCACAGTGGAGGTTTTCAGACGTTCCAGCAACAGAATGGAACACAGAGGAGAAAAATTCTTCATCAAACAGTATCTGTCATCTGTAAAGAGAGATATAAACTACCTTAGAAATAGCACGCCATTAAACTCTATGCCCTTTAGGACCTCCCTCTCCTCTGCTAAATTCCAAACTTTTGGAGACTAGGAATTATGTTTGAGAGGAGGCCATATTGCATGATAGGAGCACACCTGGGTGGAGAAGTCAATCCAGGTTTGCTACCTAAATGCTGTGTGGCCTTGGGCAACTTTTCTCATCTGTAAAATCGTGAAAACAATAGTTTCACTCTCAAGACCCTGGTGAGAGTTTAAATAGATACAGTAAAGAGTACAAGTTCTAGGCCATAGTAAGCATCTGAAAATTATTCGCCTTGGGATTTCCCCGGCCGTCCAGGGGTTTAGACCCTGCGCTTCCAATGCAGGGGGCACGGGTTCAATCCCTGGTCGGGGAACTAAGATCCCACATGCCGGGCAGCACAGCCAAAAAAAAAAAAAAAATTATTCACCTTATTACGATACATCCTTAGTAAATCATGCAGTTTTTTTCATTACCTTGGTTCAGATAAGATCTGAGCAAACTTCGGGCTTCCCTTTTCATCTCCTTCTTGCTTTTCTCATGCACTGAGTAATGAACTGCATTGATAGTCAGGCGAGAGTGGGTATAAGTAGAGAAGACATTTTGGGCAGGTTGGCCTTGGCTGATGGTAAAACCAAACACCTGCACCTGGCCATAGAGGCAGGTCACACGACAGATCCCGCTAAAAGTAAAGCCCTAGAGGGAAAGAAAAAATAAAGGAAGAAATAAGGTTACAGATTCTGTTACCAATGACTGAAAACTTCTAAGATCGTAACTGGCTACTCAGACATCAAAAGGAGGCTGATTTCCAAGTAACAGAATACCTTGTAGATGACTATCTAGTATTTTAAACTAATAGATTAAAATATTAATATTTTTAACCTAAGATCATATCCTACGGCAGCTACAGGGACAGAGAGTCTGGTGAACACTGACCCAGGGGGCGCCCCCTGAACTCAGCTCTGCTGTACTCCTGGCTCCCTGTTCTTACAAATGTCCAGCGCCTGCCGAGTCTCTCCCGTTCTTGGGTTTTCACCTCCCTCCTGTATTGCGGGGGACGTCCCAGACCAACGTTCAGGTGAACGTCAGGGGCCCTGCAATCAGGCTGCCAGGGTTTGACTGCTGGCTCTACCTACCTCTGCTGTATAACTTTCTGGCAAGTTACCTAAGCTATATTCTTTCTTTCTGTAAACATTCCTAGCGGTAATGACTCCGTAGAGCATGCATGGGTACTAAATGGGTTCATATGCCCCAGATACTTAGAACACTTAGAGCCTGACATTTCTAAGCACTCGGTAAATGCCACCTATTATTATCATTACTATTAAAGTCCCTCCAGCCCCGAAGACTTAGAATTCCCTCGGGAGGGTCCCTGTTACGCTCTGCCCAGCACCACCGCCCGAGGAATGCGTCCAAAGAACCCGCAGGGGGACACGGGCCTCTCTCAGCCTGCAGCTCCCGGGGCTGCGTCCCTACCCCTCCCGCTCTGCCCTGCCGGCTCCCCGAGCGCGACCTACCTGCCCCAGCGGCAGCAGCAACACGGCGCGGCCCGAGCCGGCCGACCGCACAGGCGGGATGGGGAGGATCGCGGAACAACTCGGGGCCGGATCCTTGGCTAGGCGGGGACTGGGGGCCGCGGTCTTGGGCCTCCGGGGCGCCGCCGCACGCGACACCAGGCAGCCGCCCTCCCGCCAGTCCACGCCGGCCGCCTGGGCCTGCAGCAGTCGCCGCCGAAAGCGCCTTCGGCTGCGCCAGCGCAGCCTCCCGAGCCGGCGGCGGGGCCGGTAGCTGAGGATGAGGTGCGGCCGGGCCTTGCGGGCCCGCAGCCACGTGGAGCGAGAAGGACCCCTCTTAAACAGCAGCAACGAGTCGGCCATGCTGCCCACCGGCGCCTGCTCCTCGACAATCTCGCGAGATCCCGTCGCTCCGCCCCGCGGCCCATCCAACGGCCTGGGAGCCGCTGGCGCCCTCTGCCGGCGGCCTCGGCAGCGCCCCCGGGCCTCACCCGGCCCCTTGGAGGCTCTGGCCCTCTCGCGGTGGGAGGGTAGCGGGGGCCGGATCTGGGGGCCGCCTGGGGCGACACCCGGGCCGGGTGTCCCAACGAAGGTTCCATTTACATTATGCAAAAGCCCCACCCCGGCCGCCTGGAGAGGGAAAGTCAGATACCCTGAGTCCAAGGCCACCTCTCCGGAAATCCACCTAGGATTTTTTTTTTCATGCAGAGAAAGCTCCAGGATTGACGTTTTAAACAAAACCAGTCTATTTGCAAGCATTTGTCTTTGAGCTGAAGGGAGCAACCCTGTTTATAACAAGGCGAAATCGGGATGATTTACTCAGAATTTCAATTTCAGGATACTGAGGACTGGGGTGGGTGTGTGGAGTTGCAAGTTTAACTCAAAGCCTTGTCTCACTGGGTCAACTGAGGCCCAGGTAAACGGTTTTAAAATCCTCAGCTCCCAGAGAGCAACCTTCCACACCCTGTTCCCCCAGAGAAGATGTGTTCCAGCCTTCCTCTGCCCGCCCCCAAATACCAGGGCTCTCTTTCTGAGCCAGGTGAAGCCACAGGCAGCAGTGCAAGGACAGAACCCACAACCGTCCAGAGGAAGGGCCAGTGGGTGCCACCTGGTTCGCACCTGTGCCTTTACCCTGCCCGGTTCCTGAGGAGGACTGCAGGCCCAGACGCTGGAGGCAAACAGCCCGCTTCCTATAACTGGGTTCCAGTCCCACCCCTTTCAAAGGCATGAAACTGGGAAGCATGAAGGCATGAAACATGGGCAGCTGCCGACCGTTCTAGTTAAACGGCCCGGTCTGGTCCCAGGGCGCGGCGCGGCCATGCCAGGTGCAGGGAGGTCTGGCCAGCATGTTACTCTGGGGGGCGAGCTTCATCTGCCTGCAGCTTTCCCTCTCCTGCTGCTGGGCTTTCAGCTGCCACAGCACCGCGTCCTCTGACTTCAGCCTCCCTGGGGATTACCTGCTTGCGGACCAGTTTCCTCTCCACGGTGACTATCTAGGCGTGAGATGCAGACCCACAGTGACCTTCTGTGACAGGTGAGTGAGGGGTCAGCAGAACTGTCACCTAGGGGGGGCCATGCCTACGGGGCCCTCTGCCAGCCCCCCTCAGCAAGACCCTGCCAGTTCTGCCTCTGGGGTGACCGTCTGAGCTGCCTCCAGTCCCTACCCAACCTGCAGGCGCCACCTTCAAGTGCTAGCTAGCCCCTTCCCTGGCACCTTGTAATACAGTTTCCACTTTGTAATATGTCCTTTTGCCCTGGCTGTTAGAGTCCTTTGTCTTTTAATTCCATGCCAGTTGTTTCCTGGCTTTGTGATGTAACTAGATGGCAAGGATTAAGCAAGCATGGCCTCTCCCCTCCTCCGTCTCCTCCCCCACCCCGTTCCTCCCCAAGTTCACACTCCTTAGTCTCCCAGATGGTGAGTACAGTCCTCCAGGGGAAGCTTCCCCCCATGTGGGAACACATAGCAGTAGATGCTTCAGGAGCTTAGCAAAGATAAATTAGGTTGGTGTCTTCGTGAAGTCAACAGTCTAGGTAGAAAAAACAACGGCTTTTCTTATAAAGAAGATAGTTTCTTGCCATCCATCCAAGTGTTAGATTTGGGCAGCTTGAAGATGTATCATAGCTCAAAAGTAGGATGCCCGAAACATGAAGCACACCTGACAGCCGGCCCCGGAGGAAGGTTCTGGAAAGCCTGGCGCAGGAGGACTGGCCCAAAGAGCTACAGATGGGAGCCTGGGAAGAAAAGACTCGAGGAGGAGACATAGGAAAACTGGCTTCAGGTAACTGATGGGCTGTCACGAGCAGGAGGTACTGCATTTCCTTCCAGTGACTCAAGGACAGAAGCGATAGGAACGATGGGAGAGCCTAGCAACAAGCAGAGAGGCTGGGAAATGGAACAGGCTGGCACAGTCTCCAAGGAGGGCTGAATCGTGTCCCCAGTGCGCCCTTGTCGGTGTTTCCCAGAGAGGCCATGAGGAACACAGGCCCTCATCACAGGCATGAGTGTCCCAGTGAAAAGTACTAGTTAAACAAGGTTAAGCATGGACCGTGGTTAATTCCATGTGTCAACTTGGCTAGGGCCTGGTGCCCAGTTGTTTGGTTAAACACCAGTCTAGATGTTGCTGTGAAGGTATTTTTAGACGTGGTTAATATTTGTCTATTTTTAGGATTTTGTGACATGGACCATTTTTAAGGTCTTTACTGAATTTGTTACAATATTGCTTCTGTTTTACGTTTTGGTTTTTTTGGCCGTGAGGCTTATGGCATATTAGCTCCCAGCCAGGGATCGAACCCACACCCACTGCACTGGAAGGTGAAGTCTTAACCACTGGACCACCAGAGAATTCCCATAGATGTGGTTAACGTTTAAATCAATAGACTGAGTAAAGCAGATTGCCCTCCATCATGTAGGTGGGCCTCGTCCAAACAGTTGAAGATCTTAAGAGAAAAGATGGAGGTCCCCGGAAAAAGAAAGAACTTCACCTTCAGCCTCAGCCTCGACTGCAAAATAAAGTGTCGTGGGAATTTCTAGCCTGCCCTGCAAATCTCAGACTAGCCAGCCCCCATAATCCCATGAGCTAATTCCTTAAAATAAACCTCTCTTCTTTGCTCTCTCTCTCACTCTGTCTCCCTCTCCCTCTCTCTCTCTCTATGTATATATGTATGTATCTCATCTTGGTTCTGTTTCTCTGGAGAACCCTAATATAGCAGGTTTCTCTCCTACAGGACTTGGGAGCCTTTCAGTGCTAACATGCTTATTTGGGGGGAGGTGGGCATGGTATGTGTATTTCTCCAATTTGCCCCCTACCTCTCCGAAGGCCTGTCAACAGAACCATGTGTGCCACAGGGTCCACACTGAGGTCATGGTTGTAGGGGGCTGAACAGATGACCTCAGAGGTTCTTTTCTACCCCCTAAGCCTGGGGTTCCAGGAGACCAGAGGGTCTCATCAGGGCCTTTTGCCCTTTTCAGCTCTCAGCCTGGCTTTCCCTACAGGCCTAGCACCTTCAATGGCCACGGCTGCCACCTCTTCCAGGCCATGCAGTTTGGCATCGAGGAGATAAACAACTCCACCGCCCTGCTGCCCAACGTCACCCTGGGGTACAAGCCGTACGACGGGTGCTCGGAGTCAGCCAACGTGTTTGCTACGCTGAGCCCGCCAGGGCCGCGCTACGTGGAGAGCCAAGGAGACCCTGCCCACTACTCCCCCGCGATTGTGGCAGTGATTGGGCCCGACACCAGCAACTATGTTGCCACCACTGCAGCCCTGCTGAGCCCCTTCCTGATGCCCCTGATAAGCTGGCGCCCTGGCAGTTCGCTCACCTCCCCTCCTGCCAAGTCCAGTGTGGGCTGGGGTGGGTGGGCAGGAGCTGCCGTGCCTGAGGCCTGCCTGGACTCCTGGACCTCCTGGGCGGTCACTGCTCGTTAGTCACCTGCCTGGCATTCCTTCCTGTCCAAGCGCCGCTTCCAGGTCTCCCTGCCTCAGTGCTCACTGGAAAATCCATTCTCCTCGGAAACTTCTGCCCTTCTTTCTCCTCCTGCTGTCCTATCACCTTTGTGCAGAACTGAACACCCTTTGTTTCCCAGCCCCCCAGACTCAGGCTCAGAGGTGTGGCATCTGTCCCTGTGCGGGCCAGCCCCCTCCTTCCCCTACTCTGCTCATCGACCTCTCCCTGGGCCTCCTCCCCCACCCACACGCTTGCCCGTCTGTCTGTCCTCCTCTTCCCTCCAGGCGCTTCTCCTCTCAGACCTGGCTAACCCTGCCCCGCTTCCATGCAGGCTTCTCCGCAGAGTCCTCTGTTCCTGTTTGCTTCTCCCTCTTTGCCTTGACTCCTCCCTCCGCTGCCCTGCACTCTGCCCTTCTAGCCGGTGCTGGAAGGTGCCCCTGGGTAGGGACTGGACGTGGTTCAGGTGGCCAGCCCGGAGGTGGAACCCAGCACCGTCTTGCTCAGGTGGGCTGGTGCAGGGCCCAGTAGGTGGCCTTTAATCCATTTGATCTTTTTTTTTTTTTGGCCCCATGCTACTCAGCATGCGGGATCTTAGCTCCCCGGCCAGGGATCGAACCCATGCCCCCTGCATTGAGAGCGTGCAGTCTTAACCACTGGACGGCCAGGGAAGTCCCTCCATTTGACCATTTTGACACTTTCCCTCAGCATTTATGACCCTTTCACTTGGGGCACTTCTTTCTTGGTCTCCTTTAGAGAATTCTGCCCCCACCACCGGCCCCCATCTCCTCTGAGAAGGCGGTGACTCCCTAGGGCAGACCCCTCCCCTTCCCAGGCAGGCCGAGGACGGGGCTGAAATTCCTGTCTCCACCTCCCTTCTGACCCCTGAGCACCAACCTGATTTCCAGACGCTCGCCCAGCGCCCAGCGTCTCCACTTCATGGACCCATTAGGCCCCCAGATGAACTTCCCTCCCCACGTAACACAAGCCTCTTGTCTTCCTGCATCCCCTGCCTGGCCCGTGTGGCAGAGTGACTGTCTCTAGGGAAGCCAGAAACCCTGCAGTCCCACCTTCACTCCCTTCCCTGCCCCTACATTTAGCTCATCTCCACGGCCTCTGCCGGGGGTCGGTCGGGGAGGGGGCCCTCACCGCTGCCAGCTGTCCCTTCTTCTCTATGGCCACTGCCGCAGCTTTAACTGACTGCCCTCCCCTCTCATCTAGATGATTCCTTCAGGTCCTAGGGGTTCTCTGTGACTCTGGCCTTGAGCCTTTTTGTTGTTGTTGTTAGTTCCCTGACCAGGGATTGAACTTGCGCCCTTAGCAGTGAAAGCTTGGAGTTCTAACCACTGGATAGCCAGGGAATTCGCCTGGCCTTGAGCCTTTTTAAACACGTTCCTCACTGATCAGAGATACACTCCTAAAACACAAGTCTGATGTCACTTCCCTGCCTAAACCCTGAGGCCTTAGGATAAAGCCCCAGCCCCGCAGCAGGGGGCTAAGGCTTCCCACCCTGACCAGACACACCTGCTCAGGCTCTCTTTCTTCCTGGATCTGACCTCCAGCCAAGTGGAAGTCCCTGAAGGGACACACACACACACACACACACACACACACACACACACACCATTTCACTCCCTGCATGCGGCTGTGGTCCCTTTGTCCACAGGACAGATTCCCATTCTTCTCCCAGAAGTCTCCCTGGGGACCTGCTCCCTACCTGACATGTAACCTGTTAGCCTCGTGTGTCAAGTGGTGCTCTGCTTGAGACCCTGGGCCAGGACCTTGTCTCCATCCTCCCCGTGTCCCCGCGCCCAGCACAGGGCTGGCACTGGGGGGGCCCTCATTCGAGGCTGATGCCACAGAACTTGAACTGAACCCCACAGGTCAGCTCTGATGCCAGCAGCGTGACGCTCAGCGTGAAGCGGCTCTGCCCCTCTTTTCTGCGCACCATCCCAAGTGATGAGCGCCAGGTGGAGATCTTGACGCTGCCGTCGCGGAGGTTCGGGTGGGTCTGGATCTCCATGGTGGGCAGCGAAGGTGACTACGGGCAGCTAGGGGTGCAGGCGCTGGAGGACCAGGCCACCCAGCAGGGCATCTGCGTTGCCTTCAAGGACACTGTGCCTTTCTCTACCCAGCCGGGCCATGAGAGGATGCAGAGCGTGATACGCTGCCTGGCCCAAGCGAGGACCGCGGTCGTGGGTGTTTGCTCCAGCAGGCAGCTGGCCAGGGTGTTCTTTGAGTCCGTGGTGCTGGCCAAGCCGACTGCCGAGGTGTGGATCGCCTCAGAAGACTGGGCCATCTCCAGACACATCAGCAATGTGCCTGGGATCTGGGGCATCAGCACAGAGGCGTGTCCCTGGCCTGAAGGAGTTTGAAGAGGCCTATGTCTGGGCAGACAAAGGAGCCCTTGGGCCTTGCCTCAGGGGCTCCTGGTGCAGCAGCAACCAGCTCTGTAGAGAGTGCTGGGCTTTCGAGGCACAGAAGATGCTCACACTTGGAGCATTCTCCATGAGCTCCGCCTACAACATCTACCAGGCTGTCTATGCCGTGGCTCACAGCCTCCACCAGCTCCTGGGCTGTGCCTCTGGAGTCTGTTCTAGAGGCTGGGTCTACCCCTGGCAGGTAAGGCACTTAACCTGCCGCTGGCACCCTATATCAGGGTGCTTTCCTGGGGCAAGCAGAGCGGTTCCTCTTCAGCTACCCTAAATGGAAGGGGTCGGGGACAAAGGCCCCGCCTGGAGGCTGATTCCTTCTCTGAGGCTCGTGTTCGTCTTCTGTTCTCTGAACTGTGGCCCCTCCCACCCACCATGCCTCAGATCCAGGGCTTGAAACCTCTGCAAAGGGCTCTTTTGTTAGAGACTTCCTCTCAGGAGGCTGGATAGGAGGGTGAAGGGGCCTCCTAGGAGGGGAGAGAGCCTGAGAAAAGGACCAGAACTTCCAGATGGGCTGAAACCACCCAGATGGAAGCTCAGCAAGGCCCCACGCACTTGCTTCCTGGGCCGTCTGGGTCCCAGTGGGTCCTGGAGGAGCAGCCTGTGCCAGCTATGGCAGCGCCGTTATCCCTGTTTGTTTCAGCTTCTGGAGCAGATACTCAAGGTGAATTTCCTTTTACACAAGGACATTGTGACATTTAATGACAATGGCGACCCCCTCAGCAGTTATAATTGCCTGGGACTGGAGTGGCCCCAACTGGACCTTCAGGGTCGTCGGCTCCTCCTTTTGGTCTCCAGTTTGGCTAGACATAAATACGATCAAAAGCCGGTGGCATGGAAAGGACAACTGGGTAACGGGGACATGGTCACTCACCAGGTGATTGCCTGACAGGCAGCCTGGAGCACAGGGACAATGTCGACACAGAGCAGGAGAGGGGATCCCAGGTATCAGGCCACTATGACTCTCCCCAGCCCTGCCAGGGAAGCTCCACAGGCTCACAGACAGACGCCCGGTCGTCACTGGTTCACACAACCAGGGGCTCTGCCCTGGGAGTAATCTGCAAAGGCGGATGCCCAGAGATCCAGTTTTCCATCCTAAGAACGAGTGTCCCTTGAGCTGGGCCCCTCCGCATGGTTGCAGAACACCTGTGGCTTCTTTTTTTTTTGCGGTACATGGGCCTCTCACTGTTGTGGCCTCTCCCATTGCGGAGCACAGGCTCTGGACGCACAGGCTCAGCGGCCATGGCTCACGGGCCCAGCTGCTCATGTGGGATAAGGGATCCCATGTGGGCATGTGGGATCCTCCCGGACCGGGGCACGAACCCGCATCCCCTGCATCGGCAGGCGGACTCTCAACCACTGCGCCACCAGGGAAGCCCCTAGCCTGTGGCTTCTTGCAGGTACCTCAGTCTGTGTGTTCCAGCGACTGTTCTGAAGGGGACCAGAGAGTGATCATGGGCTTCCACCACTGCTGCTTCGAGTGTGTGCTCTGTGAGGCCGGGACCTTCCTCAACAAGAGTGGTGAGTGACCCAGTGATGAGTGGGCGAAACACCCAGCACTCCTAGGGTCTGTAGAGCAGATGAAAGGACCCCCCTTGGGCCACACATGGGCAGAACCAGGGCCCTGGTCACTTTGCTGCCAGTTAGGGACAGGTTGGGGGACACCTTCTATCAGACTGAATTCTGATCAAGCAGAAAGAAACAAGCAGTTGAAGCCCTCATATGTAGCTGAGTTTCTTTCTTTTTCTTTCTTTCCTTCTTCCTTTCTTCCTTCCTTCCTTCCTTTCTTTCTTCCTTCCTTCCTTTCTTTCTTTCTTTTTCTTTCATTTTTGCCTGCATTGGGTCTTAGTTGTGGCATGCTGGATCTTTCGTTGTGGCCCATGGGCTTCTCTCTAGTTGTGGCATGTGGGCTCAGTGGTTGCAGCATGTGAGCTTAGTTGCCCCGCAGCATGTGGGATTGTAGTTCCCTGACCAGGGATCAAACCCGTGTTTCCGGCATTGGAAGGCAGATTCTTAACCACTGGACCACCAGGGAAGTCCCCCTAAGTTCAACCTCTTTATCCAAACAGATGTGGCTATCATTCCCTTTGTGCCCTCCCATGTTATCTGTATGAAGTCCCTTCTGTTGTCCATGCCAGTGACAGCTGACACCTTGAAGAGCTTGGCCTGAATGCAGCTACTAGCATGTCTGCAGCAGGACAAAAAGCATACTCTACCCAGTGATGCAAGGTCAAGACCAGAGAGCAAACAGAGGTAGCTAAGGGCCCAGCCCAGAGCTGGAGTCCAGGGGCCACGTGCCTTCCTTTTACTGTCTCTGCGGGCGTGAGAATGTATCTCTTCTTTCCTGAGAGAGTCAACTCAGAGAAACCACAGAGCGGCAGCTCAGGCAGGTGGATTTGGCTAGTGGGAGTGCTGAGGAGAGACGAAAAGACCCTTCCTTTGGGGCTGGCTGCTCGCATTGGATCATAGCCTCAAGGTTATGTGGGTTAAGGCCCCCTCTACGAGCTCTTGGTTTGCAAACCCCTTCTGGGTTTCACGGGATCATGAGCCACACAGAACCGATCCAGGTGTCTCCACAATCTGTAATTAACACAGGCATGTTGAGGAAACACTTGGCCTGGGGGCCCTCACCCAGGGCTACCCCCTGGTAGAGCTGTGCCTGGCGGAGCCCAGCTCCTGTGCTACAGCCCTCCCAGAACCTTGCGGGCTTGCACGGCCTCCCTTCCCTTCCCCATTCCTGCTATGCTCACCCGGCTCTCAGGAACCCTCTCTGCCTTCCCTTCCAGACCCCTACAGCTGCCAACCTTGTGGGAAAGAAGAGTGGGCACCTGAGAGAAGCCAGACCTGCTTCCCATGCACCGTAGTGTTTCTGACTTGGCATGAGCCTATCTCTTGGGTGCTCCTGGCAGCTAGTACGCTGCTGCTGCTGCTGGCGGCTGGGACTGCTGGCCTGTTTGCCTGGTACCTAGACACGCTTGTGGTGAGGTCGGCTGGAGGCCGGCTGTGCTTCCTCATGCTGGGCTCCCTGGCGGGGGGCAGCTGCGGCCACTATGGTTTCTTTGGGGAGCCCACTCTGCCCACATGCCTGCTGCGCGAAGGCCTCTGCCCTTGGTTTTGCCATCTTCCTGTCCTGACGATCCACTCCTTCCAACTTGTGCTCATCTTCAAGTTTTCTGCCAAGGTACCCACCTTCTTCCGTGCGTGGGTCCAAAACCACAGTGCTGGCCCGTTGGTGGTGATCAGCTCAACAACCCACCTGCTTATCTGTCTAACGTGGCTTGCGGTGTGGACCCCACTGCCCCCTAGGGAATACCAGCCCTTCCCTCAGCTGGCGGTGCTTGACTGCATAGAGGCTAACCCACCGGGCTTCATGCTGGCTTTCGCCTACAATGGGCTCCTCTAGGTCAGCGCCTTTGCCTGCAGCTTCCTGGGCAAGGACCTGCCAGAGAACTACAGCGAGGTCAAATGTGTCACCTTCAGCCTGCTCCTCAACTTCATGTCCTGGATCGCCTTCTTCACCATGGCCAGTGTCTACCACGGTCAGCGTGCTGGCCAAGCCGAGCAGCCTGAGTGGCGGCTTCAGCGGTTATTTCCTCCCCAAGTGCTATGTGATCCTGTGCTTGCCCAGATCTCAACAGCACCGAGCACTTCCAGGCCTCCACCCAGGACTACACCAGGTGCTGTGGCTGCACCTGACCAGTGGATCCGGCAGGGTCAAGCCGGGGCAGGGTGGACTGGAAGTCTCTACTGCTCTCAGGGTTGAAGGTGGAATGGGGCACCCAGGACCTGGGGTGTCTGGGAGGCCTCTGGGCTCCTCAGCCTTGGCTTGGGAAGTGTAAGCCCACGGGAGAGCTCAGTCCGGGCTGCGCTGGCTGCCAATAAAGAGGTGAAAGGTGCGTCTTGGCTGTGCTTCCTTTCTAGGGCGAGGGTAGGGCGCTGTCTCTTCAAGCCTGAGGGCGCTGCGCGGCCGGGCTAACCGCAGCCGGAACCTGGGGACTCCGAGCGGGGAGTAGACTCAACCTGCAGCTTGGCGTTGCTAGGCAACCCCAGGAGGCGGGCCCAGCGCCGAGGGGACGGAGCTGGCCCCGCCTTTCCCTGCACCCCATTGGCTGTTATCTACGTGGTACCGCCTCCAGGGGCCGGAGGTAAAGGCTAGCGCCTCCGAGGCATCCAGCCCCGACCGGCGCGCTCTGACGTCACGTCCGGCGGCGGCGGCGGCGCGGCGGCGGCGGCGTCGTTGTCTCTGTACGGTCGGCCCGGCGCTTAACGCCGGGGCAGTTGGTCAGTTGGGCTGTTAGGGCGACCTGGCTTGGAGCCGGAGGGGTTGGCTTAGGGAGGACCGGCCCGGGTGAGGAGGTCGGGAGGAACGGGTCGAGGGAGGAGCGCTGTGGGCCGCGGTGGCTGTTGACGGAGTGTGACCGCGGCCGCCTTCCGCCCGGCCGTTCCGGACGTGTGGGCGCGGCGTGGGCCCCGTTCACCTGTCTGCCGCCGCCACCCTCCCCTGCGTCGGGCCCTCTCGCTGTGCCAGGCTGATGAGTTCGCGCTGGTCCCCCGCCTCTTTTCTCAAACTTTTGATTTCCTCCCACCAGCACCCTTCCCGACTCTGTCCCCACCTAGTCCGCCTGCGCCTCCGCCACCACACTCTCTGGCCACCCCCGATATGTGCTGCTTACTTGGCCCCGGCCCCCAGGGAGGCTTTCAGTCCGTTCCTGTGTCAGCTTGCACCTTCTAACCTTGAACTAAGCCCTGGTTGTAATAAATGTGACGAATAGAGTCTGCCTCCCCTTACCCTCTTCTCAGATCCAGGGGCTTTCTCTTACTACTCCTCGGTTGGACTGGGCAGGGGATCACTGTTGCTTTCTCCCTTTCAGACGGACCATGGACGGCTCCTTCGTCCAGCACAGTGTAAGGGTTCTGCAGGAGCTCAACAAGCAGCGGGAGCGGGGCCAGTACTGCGACGCCACCCTGGACGTGGGGGGTCTGGTGTTCAAGGCGCACTGGAGTGTCCTCGCCTGCTGCAGCCACTTCTTCCAGAGCCTCTATGGGGATGGCTCAGGGGGCAGTGTCGTCCTCCCTGCCGGCTTCGCGGAGATCTTTGGCCTCCTGCTGGACTTTTTCTACACTGGCCACCTCGCCCTCACCTCGGGGAACCGGGATCAGGTGCTCCTGGCAGCCAGGGAGTTGCGGGTGCCAGAGGCTGTAGAGCTGTGCCAGAGCTTCAAGCCCAAAGCCTCAGTGGGAGAGGCACCAAGTGGCCAGAGCGGGCTGGGGAAACCCGCCCCTCGGGATGTGAACAGCCACCTCAAGGAGCCAGCAAGCTTGGAGGAAGAGGAAGTTTCGAGGACGCTGGGTCAAACCCCAAGGGATCAGGAGCTCAGCGGTAGTCCCAGCCTCCAGAGGCCCCAGCTCGGTCTCCCTCCTCAGAGTGAGAACCCCTCCTTCCTCCGTGGGAAACTCAAGCAGGCTCTGAAGCTTAGTCCCCCTGAGAACAAGGAGCCTGAGGATTGCAGAGTGCCCCCAAGGCCCTTTGAGGCTGAAGGTGTCCAGCTGCAGGGCGGGAGTAACGAGGTACTGTGCCCAGGATGCTGGAGCAGGGGAGGCAGGAGTGGGGAGGAGAGACTGACGCTTTTCCGGGATAATCTGGACCCTAAGGTAGAATCTGTTTTGTGGGTTTAGAACAGATTTCCTCCAAATGTAGGAAGCCAGCTCCATCCTGCATCCTCAGGCCGACCTTTCTGCAAGTCGTGTTCGTGGCTGCCAGCTTCTTGGGGTCGAGCGGGCGGCATCAGGTGTCTCCCAGGGTAGTGAAATCCAGGCAGACTTCCAAGTTACCCACAAATAGAGCTCCTGCTCTCCAAACCCGAGATTCGGATGCTGCCTGCCCTGGGACCCTGAAGGGAACAGTCACTGGTGAAGGGACTTGTCTGGGGAGGTGCCTGGGTTGGGACTTGGGATGGAACTGAATGGAGCTGGCTGCCCCGTAGATCCGTCCCCAGCACCCCTGCTGATTAATTTGGTGACCTCGCTCCCTCCTGCTGCCTCTTCTGCTCTAGTGGGAAGTGGTGGTTCAAGTTGAGGATGATGGGGATGGCGATTATGTTTCTGAGACTGAGACTGTGCCGACCAGGAGGAAATCAAACGTAATCAGAAAGCCCTGTGCTGCCGAGCCAGCCCTGAGTGCAGGTTCCCGGGCAGCCGAGCCTGCTGAGAACAGAAAAGGTACAGCGGTGCCGGTTGAATGCCCCACATGTCATAAAAAGTTCCTCAGCAAATATTATCTAAAAGTTCACAACAGGTAAACGTTCTGTTTTTCTATTTTCTTTTCCCATCTGCTGTTCCCGTGTTGGGGGAGGGGGCCCGCATCCCCACTTCTGGGCCGCGTAGGGGCCAGGGGCTCCACCTCAGACCCACAGAGCGCCTGGCATTGGCGTTCTCTGGCCTTCGGGGAGTGAGCACCTGACCTTGGTTGGCTTCCTTCTTCCTCGCCCTCCTGCGAGCCCTCTGCTTGGAGTGGGTCTGTGGACGCCTTAGTAACAGGTTCCACATGCTGTGAACATTGACCTCCAGCTGGCTTTTCTCAAGGGGGTGAGAGAAGCCTGTGGCCCCGTGCTGTGGCTGTGGCCTGACTGTCGGTGTTTCTAAAGCCTGGCAGTGTGGGCTTTGGGCCAAGATGTCGATCTTTAGGGTTGGTGCCACCCACATTTCTGGGGACAGGTTAGCTCTGAGGTGTGAGCAGAGCGTGAGAGACCATTCGTCTAAAACTGCCGTGTCCCATAAGGTAATCAGGTGCCACACGAAGCTATTTTAATTTAAAACAAAGTAATTAAGTAAGTTCATTTCCTCAGTCACACTAGCTGCATTTCAAGGGCTCAGTAGCCACACGTGGTCCCAGCTGCCGAATCGACAGGACGGACATAGAACATTTCCATCATCCCAGAGCGTCCTCTTGGAAGGCGCTGCTCCAGGGGCCTTGCTCTCTGCGGGGCCTGCAGGGACGGCAACTAGGTGACACGCTTTCTAGTCTTGCCCCCCCTTAGCCCAAAACATCACTTGGTGCGATTTCTTGCCAAGCCAGGCTGGGCCATACATGTTTTCTCAGTATGACACTCTCAGAAGCCACTAGCGACCGAATGGAGTTGGCACTGGGGCTGAAGCCCATTTGCTGTCCCTGCTCTGGGGGCAGCTGCTGCCAGTGGAGCATTTGGGGAAGTCACCCTGGGGTGATCTGTGTCTGCCTGGACGCTCTCCCAGTGTAAGACTTGGGTACAGGCACCGACCCCATCCTTACCTTGGGCTGCAGGCTGCTAGACCGGCCCTGAGAACTGGGAAGGGGTGATGGCCTCCTGAGGTCTATGGGGCGGGGGACAAGGACAGTCAGTATCGCAGCAGAGGATGAGAGGAGTGTATGGCCTCTGGCAGGTTGTCGGAGCTCTCTCCACACCACTCCCGGGCTCTGAAGTCAGGGTTCATTTAGCTCATTCAGTGAGCTGTCTGCCTGGTGGCTGGGCGCACCGGATACCTTAGTGGGCAGAACAAAGAGGCCTTGTGGAGCTTGCCTTCCAGCAGGGCGATGAGACCCTGAACTACCAGATAAGAGACTGCAGTGCGATGAAGGCCATGGGAAAAAAGAAAAGGACAGCAGTGCCAGGGGGCTGGGGAGTTCAGGAAAGGAGATAATCCAGCAGACTCGAAGTGAAGAAGTTTGCCTAACGGATGGCTGGGGAGAGCGCTCTGGGCCAGAGAGGGGCCAGAGCAGAGGCTCTGGGGTGGGAGGGGGCCAGCAAGGTAAGGGGCAGGCCAGCAGTGCCCTCACAGGCCCCCAGGCCTTTCTCAGGGTGAGATGCCAAACGTTAGAGGGTTGTGAGCAAAGAGGCGGTGCGATCTGGTTGTACTTGAGGGCCCGTCTGGCTCCTGAAGTGGAAACCCCACGGGAGGTAGGCGTGGAGCACGGGATGGGTAGGAGGCCCAGGCAGCGGCCCAGGGATGGCGTGGCCGCACTAGATGGTAGCATGGAGGCCAGGTGAGGTGGTCAGATTCTGGCTGTGGTCTTGAAGGCTGAGCCCATGGAAGCTCCAGGCAGACTACGTGGTTTCTCCAGGGAGTCAGGGCCCCGGGATCATTTCTGTCTTCGGAGAGATGCTGGCGGCTGGGCCTCCCCATCTGCCTGTGGCTCTGGGACGGCCCCTCCAGCATGGAGCTGTGCCGTGCCCTCCCTTGCAGAGTCTCCAGGAGGGAGGAGGGTTTCTGGGCTCAGCCCTGCAGCTTCACCAGCTGTGTCTGGCCGAGCCTCGTGGAGAGCCTCAGGCGTCGGCCCAAGTCCAGTCTTCCTCTGCCGCGGAGCACAGCACTGTCAGCAGAGGTGCTGGAGGGGGCCTGGGTGAGGGAGGGCGGCAGGTCCGCTCAGCCCCGACACCCCCGTGGCTTCTCCCAGCAGGAAACACACTGGGGAGAAACCCTTCGAGTGTCCCAAATGCGGGAAATGTTACTTTCGGAAGGAGAACCTCCTGGAGCACGAAGCCCGGAACTGCATGAACCGCTCGGAACAGGTACTTGGGGGCCGGCCCGGGTCCTGGCGGGCAGGGCATGCTGGCCTCTGTCTCTCTGCCACCTGGGAGGGGCCCCCAGGAGACTGGCCTAGACGGGACTGTAAACTCAAGTGCTGCAGGGTCCTTGGATATCATCGGGTCCACTTCCTGGCACAGGTGGCAGCGACACAGGTCCCAAGGGCGGGCGGCACAAGCCCAGGAGGGACTTTGTAGGAGGCATTTTGGGTTTGCCTGCCTGGGTCCCTGGGCTTTGGAGAAGGGGTAGTTCGGTGGGGGGTGGCTGCTGAGAAAGGCCACCTGGCCACCTCCCCCCACGCCCCTGGCTGGCCCGTGTGACTCGGCGGCTAAACCCCACCCCCACCTCTTCCTAGAGGCCTGTTGCCTGCAGGCTGCGGCCCCGTCCCTGGCCTGGCCCCCAGCCTGGCGTGGTGGGCTTGCAGCGTTCAGCGAGGGTCAGCGTCAGGGCAAGCAGGTTACGTGTTGCCCTCTCCCACCCTAGCGCCCCCCCGCCCCCCCTCCACCCCGGGCAGACTCTTCCCAGCAGCGAGTGGAAGCCCTGGCGGAGGCTGTCGTCGAGGCAGAGGCCCCCACTGACGCCGGTCCCGCTTGCCCCTCACACTGCCAGGTCTTCACGTGCTCCGTGTGCCAGGAGACATTCCGCCGGAGGATGGAGCTGCGGCTGCACATGGTGTCTCACACGGGGGAGATGCCTTACAAGGTCAGGTTCGGCTTGTCCCCAGGGCTGGGGGCCTCCCGCCTAGCCCTTTACCTGGGATGGTGTTGGGGGGCCTCCCCCTCACCAGCCGTCGAGGAGCCCTGCCCTCCCTTCCCGTGTCCCCGTGTCCCGTGTCCGGTGCTCCCGCATCTTTGGGCGGGGCTGCTGTTTCTTTCTGCGGAGGGCAGCCTCAGCCTCGGCATGGGCGTAGCACCAGAGGCCCTCCCCAGTGTGGCCTTCACGCCCGGTCGGGAGCATCTCGGGCTGTGCCCTGCCTTGGGGTTCCCGCCCTGGCAACCTGGGGGCCTCAGGCGACCGCGGCCTGTCTTCCAGTGCGCCTCCTGCTCGCAGCAGTTCATGCAGAAGAAGGACCTGCAGAGCCACATGATCAAGCTGCACGGAGCGCCCAAGCCCCACGCGGTAAGTGCCAGGCCATCCTGAGGGCCCTGAGGACTGGGGCCGGGCGCTCCAACGCCGGGCCGCGTCCAGAGTGGGCGGGCAGTGCGGTTTCCGCCACGAGAGGTCCAGGGGGTTCCGTGGAGCTCCCGGGCGGCCCTCCCTCCTGACCCTCACCCTGCTCACCCTGTCCCTTAGTGTCCTACCTGTGCCAAGTGCTTCTTGTCCCGGACGGAACTGCAGCTGCACGAGGCTTTCAAGCACCGTGGGGAGAAGCTCTTTGTGTGTGAGGAGTGCGGCCACCGGGCGTCGAGCCGGAACGGCCTGCAGATGCACATCAAGGCCAAGCACAGGTGGCGTGGGCCGCCTTCCCCAGGGCCCGGCCCCGCTGCTGCCTCCAGGCCCGCGGGCCGCTCCCCAGAGGGCCCCCCACCCTGAGTCTGGCGCCTGCAGCCTTTCTGGGTGACGCCTGCGGGATGAGCAAGCCTGCTGGGCCATGGAGGCTGGGGGGAGGGGATTCCAGGCAAGACCAGGCGCCCCTACCCCCGCCCCGGGCAGCTTCGCAGTTTCCCGTGGCTCCTGGGATGGGGCTCGTGCTCCTCTCCCAGCCTTGCCCAAGCCCTTTCTCCACCAGGCAGCTCGCAGCAGCCCGGCCCGTTCCCAAGGCTCAGGCCGGCCGGCTTCAGCCTTGCCTGTTTCTGTGGCTCGGGCCGGCCCGTGTTCCCAGCTGCAGTGGCGCCAAGGGGGCCGCTTCCCTCGGTGACGCCTCTGCCCGTGTCCCCACCTGGACAGGAACGAGAGGCCATACGTCTGTGAGTTCTGCAGCCACGCTTTCACCCAGAAGGCCAATCTCAACATGCACCTGCGCACTCACACAGGCGAGAAGCCCTTCCAGTGCCACCTCTGCGGCAAGACCTTCCGCACCCAAGGTGAGGCAGGCCGTCCCCTCCCTGTCCTGGGGCTAAGGCCCGGTGGCTGAGCCCTCACCTTGTCCCCGCAGCCAGCCTCGACAAGCACAACCGCACCCACACCGGCGAGAGGCCCTTCAGCTGTGAGTTCTGCGAGCAGCGCTTCACGGAGAAGGGGCCCCTGCTGAGGCACGTGGCCAGCCGCCACCAGGAGGGCCGGCCCCACTTCTGCCAGATCTGCGGGAAGACCTTCAAAGGTGCCTTGGCCCTGCCCCGGGCGAGCCCCGGGTTGGGGAGAGAGGGCCAGAGGGGCTGTCACAGGCTCCTCCGCTGTGGAAGCTCTGGCCCGCAGGCAGGGGCGGAGGCTCCCCAGGGCCCTGGGCAGTAGTGGCCTCAGGGTGGCGCCGGAGAGCCTGGCAGGGCCCAGAACGACCGCCGCGGGCTGTGTCTCCTCTCCCGCCCCGACTCTGGGCCCTTCCCTCCTGCAGCCGTGGAGCAGCTGCGCGTGCATGTGAGGAGGCACAAGGGGGTCAGGAAGTTCGAGTGCACCGAATGCGGCTACAAGTTCACCCGGCAGGTAGGCCTGGGGCCAGCCTCCTCCTGCCCCCGCCCCCCGGCCCCTGAGCCCCTCCCCCAGACGCCTCTGTGCCCAGCCTGAGCGCCTGTCCCGCTAGGCCCACCTGCGGAGGCACATGGAGATCCACGACCGGGTGGAGAACTACAACCCCCGGCAGCGCAAGCTCCGGAACCTGGTCATCGAGGACGAGAAGATGGTGGTGGTGGCGCTCCAGCCGCCCACTGAGCTGGAGGTGGGCTCGGCTGAGGTCATCGTGGAGTCGCTGGCCCAGGGTGGCCTGGCCTCCCAGCTCCCTGGCCAGAGACTGTGTGCGGAGGAGACCTTCCCGGGCCCGGGCGTCATGGAGCCCTCGCTCATCATCACGGCCGCCATCCCCGAGGACTGTGACACGTAGTCCTCCCCGCCTCGCCGGCACCCCCCGGCCCCCAGCCCCCTTGGCCCCATCCCCCAATAAACCACATGGCTTTGGACTCGATTGTTCTGGCCCATCCAGCGGCCTGTTCCCCGGGAACCTGGGCTCCAGGGAGGTGCCGCTTTCCCACCGTGTCGTCCAGAAGAAACGGTGTCCTGCCTGACCCTCCGTGCACCCCAGAGCTCGGCCAGCAGCTTCCCCACATTGTCGGGAGACCGCAGCCAAATGAAACTTGGGCAGGTAGCTTTGGGGGACAAGCCTCTGGCCAAGAGCGCTCTCATCTTTCTCCATCTGGCTTTTAGAACCGGGACCAGTGGCCAGGGCCCTGGCAATGGTGGCTGGCCCAAGACAGGGGCCCCATTACTCTGCAGCCGAGTGGATCTGGGAGCCTGAGGACAGTCAGGCTTGTGGCTAAGCGTGCTCTGGACCCTGGCTGGAGGCATGACCATGGACAGGACCTTTCCCTGGGGGAGAAGCTTGGTTTGCTTGTCCAGGAGGCTGGCTTGGCACACAGGCAGGGCCAGGCCTAGAACAGCAGGAGGCCCTGGTGGTACCCAGGTTCTGCAGCCTTGGGAAGAATAGCGTGTGGGCTCGGGAGGCCGCTGCCTGCATCCAGATTCCTTCCCAGCTCTGTTTTAGAGCTGTGACCCGGGGCAAGCAACTAAATGCTTCACTTGCTTACTTTTTAATGGAATTAGTAACAGCGCTTGAGGAGTAAATGAGAAAGCCTGCTGTTCCAGTCCACTGCCGGGTAACAGACGACCCCAGAGTTGCCCTCGGGGCCGGGGGGCAGATCTGCTCTCAAGATGGCTCACTTGTGTGCCTGGCAAGTTGGTACTGGCCGTGGGCCGGGGTGCCTCCCCATGGGCTGCCTGGGCTCCCTCACAGCATGGTGGCTGGGTGCCGGGAGGAACGTCGCAGCAGGCCGAAGCTGCAAGGCCTTTCTGTGACCTGGCCCTGGAGGTCAACAGTGCCACCCCTGCCGCGTTGTGTTGGTCCAGGCAGTCACCAAAACGTCATTCCTTAGGTTCAAGGGGAGGCGTGCTAAAAGAATCTGCACACGTTTACGGCTGGCCCCCGCCCGCCCCAGACAGTAAGTGCTTCTGCTTCTGCTCAGCGCTTGGCACGGGGTGAGCGCAGAATCGGGTGGTGACGGTTGTGACCCCAAGAGCTCGCATCAGCCATCACTTAACACCTCATCGCTGGAGGATTCCAGAGGCACCGGCCCCACGCTATGCTAAATACCTCCCAGGGTTTGAGGAGGAATACTCCACTTTAGACCCAGAAGCCCTCCAACCATCTTTCCTTTCACTCCTTGCCCACTAGGGAGCTCAGACGTAAAGACAGTTAAGTATCCTAGTGTGGTAACTGCCAGCCAGGTCATGAGCCACCTCAGATCTGGAAAGGCGACCGAGGTAAACCGTGGCCTCCCGATGCCCACTTCCCGGCACTGGCCGCTTCCTCGGGTTCTGTGGGCTCGCAGATGTGAGGAATGTTCTGCACTTCCCGACCTCTTCCGGGAGGGACGCTGCTCTATTTTAAGGGTTCAGCCCCTCCTGCCAGGTCCAAGAGACGGGGATCTCATCACCTTTTAGCACCACACCTTCAGGAGGTGGGGTGGGGGGAAGCAAGGTATTGGGCACAGTGCCCAGGGGTGGAGTCAGGAGGTTGAAGCAGCTTTTGGGCAGGTGAGCCATGGCCTCAGCCACCCACGTTTCTCCCACCTCCGGCCTCCTCTTTCCACTACCTCATGCCTTGTAATGACTGAGACAAGAAAGGGCCTCAAAGGGTTTGCCCCCAAAGCCATTTAGCGTGAGCCCTGGACGCTCCGAACTCCGCCCCTTTCCCCCATTAGTTAAGGGACATCAAGTACGCTCCTCAATGCTACTTTGCCTCCCTTGCCCCACGCGCTTGGCCTCAGCCCAAAGATTCCAAGACCCGGCAGCAGCAGGATAGAGGCAATGACACCAAATATATAGGAAATATTTTTATTTCAAAAAGTTAGTGTACTGAAGGCATCCTAAAACCTTAAAGAGGATCCTGGACATGTAAGCCTACCGAACGGACAAATAAATACACAAATCTGCCCCACGCTCTAGGGCTGGCACTGGATGTCGGACGCTGGAGGGAGACTGTCCTAGTCCAGAAGAGTCTCTGAGGTCATATAAATATAGAATACTTTATAGCAGTAGGTCAGCATTAAATCCAAGTCACTGAACTTTCATAACTTGTCTCATAGGCTGAAAAAGTTGTGTACGTCTGACGTGTAGAGACAGTCCCTCCCAGGCTGGCCCAGGCCGTCAGTGCACAGACCTGTGTGCGTGACGGGAACCCGTGCCTACAGGAGCAGGCAGGGCAGAGAAGGGAGGAGACGCTTCTCAAGGGTCATCCCCAATCCCGGACCCCCAGAAGGAGCCTGCTGTTGCCCAGGCTGCTGCGTCCCCTTCCCGTCTTTGCTCTTTTAACCCAAAGACCGGGTCTGGGGCGTGGGGACCTGGGTAGTTCTAGAGTGAACATCACTGGCCCCCTGCCCTGCCAAACCATCATCTGAGCAGCCGCCAGAGAGTGGGGTGGTCGGTCACACAGTGAAGTACCAAAAATGCAGGAAAGACCAGACAAAGGCCCGGGCCCAGGCACCGGCCCTCAGTGCTGACCAGAAGTGCCACGGCGGGTGACAGAGGCTGGTTTCTATGAGAACATGAGCGTCTGCAGCCCCCCGGTCCCAGCAAAAGCCTGCCCCCCACTGCCTGCCCTGCCTTCTGGGGCTGCCAAGGCCCTTTACAGAGCCAGCCCCAGGAAAGGCACCAGGAGGGAGTCTCCTGTGAGATGGAGCTCCCCCCACCCCTGCCCATGACCTGCCACAGAAGTTATCACCACATCTCTCTGCGTGGCCTGTCACAGCCACTGGGCAGGGCACAGTCTGACACCGAGCTTGGTGACCAGCATATAATCGGGGCTCCATCAGTCCCGTGCAGCCCTGCCTCGTCGTCCCCCTACCACAGACAGGAGACAAGCCATCACGCCTGGACAGCATCTGGCTGCAGGGAACCCGAGTCGGCCACCCCATGGAGCCTGGCGCCTCTGGGTGGGCTCCGCTCGCCAGGCAGGCGCACCTGGGCTAGAAAAAAGGTCTCAGTAACCCCTGGGAAGTGAAGTGAGGGCTGTGGAGAGGGAGCAACTAGGGCTGCGACCACCCTGGGGGGAGGGGCAGGTGAACCCCAACTCACCAAGGGAGGACACTCAGACCAGGATGGGTGACCTGGGGGAGGGTCCCCAAGGGAGCAGAGGACCGAGCATCCACCCTGGCTAAGGCCTGAGGCAGGAAGTACCAACCCCACATCCCCTGCCTTCCCACTGTGCCTGCCACACCGGGGGCTCGGAGCGGCCAGCTGAGCCACAGCACAAGGCGAATGGAAGGGCTGGCTGTGAGCCGTGGCCGCTCCAGCAGGGGTTCCAGAGCAAGACGGCTGACCTGACAGCGGTGGCCCCCCACCAGGGCTCCTCGAGGGGACGAGGGACGCAGGAGGGAAGGCAGGGTCCCGCCCGACAGCCCCAAAGCTTCTGGCCAACAAAAGGGCTTTAAGTGCCACTTGTGAAGCGATGGTGAGAAAACCTTTTTTTCTTGTTAAGAACACACTGTTGAACATTTACCTAACGAGGAAAACGTAACCGCCCTCCCCTCTGGAAAGGAAGGAGGACAAATTCAAGCAAAGGCTACTTTGGAAACCATGAGAGGACAAGACCACCAATCCACCGTTCACACTCCTCAGAGAAAACCAGGGACGTGACACCAGCTACGGGGGTTCCCAGGAGCTGCTTCTGCCACCCTCCCACCCTGCAGAAAGCTTCGGCAATAGGACGGGGAGAGGTTAAAGATCAAACCAACCGGACCCTGTTTCTAGCTGCCTGCCCCCCTTCTAAGGAAGGGCCAACTGTGTTTGAAACTTGTGACCACCTGCTGAGGCTGCCCCACCCCGGGCTTCCTTGAGAAGCAACAGTATCCCCCACGCACAGGCCCAAGGGCAAGGGCGCCTGCAGCTGTCCGCCTGGCTGGGCTTCAGCGACAAAGTCCCAGGGCCTCCCAGTGAGGAGCTGTGACCTTGCACTTTCGTCCTCTGCTGAACTGGCCTGGGACGAAGGGCCCGGAGGCCCCCAAGCCAGGTGGGGCTATACCAACTGGCGGGTGTGTGGACAGGGACCCCCAGCACCTGCGTTGGCCCAGGTCCACTGGAGACAGAAACTCAGCAGGTCTCTCCGGGCCCGCTTCAAGGCCACACGCCAGTCCATTCCCACTGCCCTGTGCCCCCAGGTCTGAGCTCACCTCCAGGAGGCCCACCCACGAGGGGTGTTTTGGTGCGAGACCCCAGCAGGGCCGAGGAGCTGGTCAGGCAGACCCCCTGCATCTGGGGAGCTGGCTCGCTGGGTGTCCAGCACTGGCCATGGAGGGTGGGACCCCACTGCAGCCATCGTCTGCCCGATTCTCGATGCTCTGGGACAGCAGGGCCTGCAGGGAGGCCACTCTCACACTCTCCTGGAAGGACCCCTGCCCCTCCACTCACACCCAGAAGTGGCCCTCCTCTCCCAAGGGGGGAGCAAGTAGGCACAGGTGGTGGCTGCAGGAGGGGCACGTGCCTTCATTGGTGAGGTGGGCCTGCAGCGGGGGTGACTTACTGGAACCAGAGACGTGGTGGCGGAGGCAGCTCTTCTTGGACCAAGGTAACGGCATTCACAACCGGCCTTGGCCCCAGCAGCTGTGACTCACACGCACAGAAACGCTCCAGCTGTCAGATCCTGAGGCTCGCTCGCTCGCTCGCTCGCTCGGCAGCCCCTGAGCCCGCGCTCCAGCCAACCTGTCCCGGTGCACGAAGGATGGGGGTGGTACCCCCTGAGGTGCTGGGTTACCTGCACCAAGGCCCTCCCCGGGCCGGGCCGGGGCTAGTGCAGCTCGGCGGGGTTCTGTGGCGGCCGCGGCCGGCCCACACCCACGTCACTGCTGCCACTGTCCAGCTCAAAGCCACGCCCCCCCAAGGGCGTCTGGGGCATGAACTGTCGGAAGATGCTGACGCTGCCGTGCCAGAAAGTGGGCTCTGGGAGCCGTCCCACCACGCTCCATGCCCGGGTCTCTGGGTCGTAGGCCTCCACCACGTCGGAGAGTTCAAAGGTATTGTCGTAGCCCCCAGAGACGTAGAGCTTCCCTCCAAGGACGGCCAGGCTGCCCCCTACATGCACCTGTGGGCCAAGGGGGGCGGTGAGTGGAGGCTGGCAGTCAGGGCAGGGGCGAGCCCCAGAGCGCCTCTCCATGGGGAAGGTGCCTGGGGCCCTTGGGAGGGGCAGCCTTGGCACTTCCTTCACCCCAGCTAGGACACAGGGGCTCCATGCCCAGGGGTCACATGCCACAGCGGGTCCCTATGGTGGTCAAGGGGCCATGCAGGCACTCTCCCCGTGAGCAGCATCAGCCCTGCAAAGCAGGCATGACTGTTCTCCCCATCTCCCCCCACCGCAATTATTTATTTGTTTATTTATGGCTGCGATGGGTCTTTGTTGCTGCACATGGGCATTCTCTAGTTGCGGCAAGCGGGGGCTACTCTTCCTTGCGGTGCTCCGGCTTCTCATTGCGGTGGCTTCTCTCGTTGCGGAGCACGGGCTCTAGGCCTGCGGGCTTCGGTAGTTGTGGCACGCGGGCTCAATAGTTGTGGCTCGCGGGCTCTAGAGCGCAGGCTCAGTAGTTGTGGTGCACGGGCTTAGTTGTTCCACTGCGTGTGGGATCTTCCCGGACCAGGGATCGAACCCGTTTCCCCTGCCAATGCAGGCGGATTCTTAACCACTGTGCCAGCAGGGAAGCCCTGTTCTCCCCCATCTTACAGATGGAAAAACTGAGCCTCATACAGCCGACAGCAGCAGAGCTGGGACTTGATCCAAAGTCTGAGCTTTGAACCACGAGGCTGGACTATCCCATCTTGCCCAAGACCTGCTATAATGAGTACGTGTAGCTCACTATGGGGAAAACCAAAGTTATATTTCCTAACTGTAAAGATGTTCTTTATTTATTTTAAAAATATATATATATTTTTTTTGGCGGCTGTGCTGCATGGCTTGTGGGATCTTAGTCCCCTGACTAGGAATTGAACCTGGGCCCTCGGCAGTGAATGTGAGGAGTCCTAACCACTGGACTGCCAGGGAATTCCCCTAAAGATGTTAAATAAGCTGTAGAGGTATCAGGAGAGCAGGTTTGGAAATTTTTATTTTTTATGGTCACGCTGCACAGCTTGCTTGCAGGATCTTAGTTCCCCGACCAGAGATCAAACCCATGACCCCTGCGGTGGACATGCTAACCACTGGACTGCCAGAGAACTCCCAGGTTTGGAAATTTTAAGGAAGACGGAAAATAAAGATATAGGTGGGGACTTCCCTGGTGGCGCAGTGGTTGAGGGTCTGCCTGCCGATGCAGGGGACATGGGTTCGTGCCCCGGTCCGGGAAGATCCCACATGTCGCGGAGCGGCTGGGCCCGTGAGCCGTGGCCGCTGAGCCTGCGCGTCCAGAGCCTGTGCTCCGCAATGGGAGAGGCCACAACAGTGAGAGGTCCGCGTACCGCAAAAAATAAAAAAAAAAAGATATAGGCGGGTGTAGATGTGTATCTGAGACTAAGGAGATTGCTCGTGTAGCCAAAAGCCACCCAGCCTTCCTGGCTCTATCACATTGTGAAACTCAGCACCCTCTTCTCAATAAGCAAAGAGAGGTGAGACCCCATTAGGCAGCAAAAGTGTGGGTACACAGCAGGTGCTCAATAAGTGCACTCCCAAGGTCAATCCCCAAAGACCTCCTTGTCTGACCTCACCCCTCTGTTGCCCCCTTGTTCACTCTTCTCCAGCCACATCAGGCTGAGGGCTTGTTCCATGGACACACCAGGCATGCTCTACCCCAGGGCCTTTGCACTTGCTGTCCCTCTGTGGAACACTTCCCCAGCGTGCTCTCTGGCTCATGGCAGGTACTCAATGAACACTGGTCTGAATGGCTGAACTCACTAAGCTGTGTGACCATGGCATCTTATTTAAGGTCTCTGTTTCAGTGACCCTCGAGTACAAGTCGAGGACAACGGCAGCCCTCTGTTCATGAAGGTAACGCCAGGAAAGGGCCCGACACAGGGCCCTGCCCACCAGGACTGCATCCCAAACTTACGCTGACACTTTGGTTGGAAACCAGAACCAGCTTGTGCTCCCACTGCTGGCGTGTCTGCAAACTTACCTGATTCATCGATGGGATCTTATCCCATTCGTTCTTGGTGGGGTTATATACGTCCACCTCAGCAGAGTCGTCCCTGGGGAGTGGAGGGGGGAGGAGGAGGAAGAATGGGTCAGAGTGACTAGGCTGTACCCGAGCGTGAAGGGCTGGAGAGGAGGGTCCTCCGGGCCCATCTCCTCTGGGGACCCCTGTGATGCTATCTGGCAGCCCACCGGCCAGTGGGACCCCCATCCCTGGTTCGCAGGGGCTGACTTCACCTATCTGGCCTGGGCTCTGAGGCCGGAACCCAGCCATGCTCCACAAACCCAAAGATCGTGCTCTCAGGTGCTACAACGCTTCCCCGCAGCCCAGCACCAACACGGCTGCCCCTCCCCTTCGCTGTGGTCACCCAGCCTGGCCTCAGATCTTCAACTGGTAGTGGCCCTTCCCACCAGTCTCAACGCACCCTTCCTCAGCTCACTTGTGCCGCCTCTCAGGACAGCCTTCCATGGCTGACCAGTCTAGGCCAGGCCTCCCGGCCCACTGCACAGCCCCTGTGCTCTGGACCACTGCTTGGCCACTGCCCTCCCACCGCTGTCAGTCCCTCGATCCCACCCCATTCACTGCTGCATCCTAAGTGCCCGGCAGGGTGACCAGAGTCCCAGGAATAAGGACACCAGCACTGCCCTCCCCTTTGGGCTCAGGCTCCTTCAGTCCTGTCTGACAGGCTCCTGATACCTGCAACACAAGGCTCAAAGGCACAGCCTCGAAAAACAGACACTACCCCCCAAATAGGAGTATGGACGGTAACGATGGTCACAGGTCAGGGATCAGCAGAAAGGCCAGAGAGTAAATATTTCAGGGCTTGCCAAGCAGACAGTCTCTGTAGCAGGTCCCCAGCGCTGCAGCTGAGAACAGATGCAGCCACAGTCGTATAAACAAAGGGGCTGGCTGCGTTCCCATAAAACCTTATTTATGGACACAAATTTGAATTTCACATAACTTTTCACACGTCACGAAGTATTACTCACAAAGTATTACTCACTTTGATTTTTTCCTCCAGCCACAGAACGTAAAAACCACCCTTAGTTTGTGGCACGTAAGATGATGATAATTGATATGGGAACCGGCTGGGCTGCCCCCCGACCCCTGCAGACACAGGAGCTGCAGCCAGAAGGTGCCAGGCTGGACAAGGCTCTCGGCTTCTGCCTCTGCGGGCACTGGGACAGCCCAGCCCGGGAGCCACGTTAAGCGGCGACTGAGGCAGAGCACTGCTGGAGGCACGGGCGGGGGCCACCGGTCACTGCTCACAGCCCAGGGCAGCAGCAGCCCACAGGCTGTGGCCTCCACGCAGCATGGACCCTTCCTGTGGACGGAGCTACCCCGACAGGTGGCATTCTGGGCAGTGTGATGCGGCTGAGGCACCGAAGTGCGTGGCCAGAGCGCAGGAACGCTCGAGCACACGAGACCCGGGCCCCTGGCCTCGCCCACGCTCTCAGGTGAGGCCAGGCCCCCGCTACTCAGCAGGCTGCCCTTCTAGACCACTCACCCTCTTGGCCGGTTTGGTGGTGGCAGTGTGCAGTGAGCAGAGTTGAGCCCACCTCCCGGGCCCCCCATGGCTCAGGCGACCCTGTACAAGGGCTAACAGAGGACCTGGGGGGCAGTTTAGCAGCTGACCAGTGACCCCGACCAGGAGGAGGCAGGCACAGGGGCCTTCTCTCCAAAGACCGGTCCTTGGGCACCTCTCGTTCTAGGACCACGGCAGAGGGGGTGGGGGGTGAGGGGAGGACATTCTCAAAGTTGCGCAGCCTGGAACTGCCACGAGGGGCTGAAGCCAAGGTTCTGGCACCCTCATGAGTTGTATTTATAGCCATCTCCACCCCCATCTTTGAAGACATGACTTGGGGGAGGGAAAGCTCGGCGAAGGGTCAGATGATGTTCTGTAACAGGACCGGGAGCTGGCTGGGATTCTGGGGCTTTCTCAGAGCAGATCTTCACTTCCTAGGATACGGGGAGGCCTGGCCCCTTGGCCACCTGCGTGACAGACAACACCACCTCAGTTCCAGATGTGTTCTCCCCGAAAGCCTGGGAAGGCGCCTCGAGTCTGGGGGAGGGGCAGCTCAGACAGCGAGGGGGTGTGGGCCGAGAAGCACAGTGTCCCTGTCCTCAGAGGCTCCCAATTCAAAGTCGCAGGCAGAAAGGGGACAGAGGGGATGGCCGTTCACACCTTACCCTTTCCTTCTGATCTCGTACCTTCAGGCAGGCTCTAGGCCAGGGAGGGGAGCGGCACACCTGCAGCACGTACGTACGTACACATGTACGCAGAAGCTGTGAGCAGTGGCTGGGAGCTCCTAGTTCCTTGGACGCCTACGGGCCCATCAGGAGGGGGCATTTCGCTGTGACAAGTCATCAAGACTCACAGATGCATGGTGACCCATCGGCTGCCCAGCTCCGCTGCCATGCTGCCGAGGCCATAGCCTGGCCCAGGGAGGCTGTGATGTGGTGACAGTACACGGGACCTGCGCTGGATGTCCTTGGTTCTAACCCTGTGCCACCACTTAAAGCCTGTGGTTGTGAGCAAGTCCCTTACCCCTCTAAGTCTCTGTTTTGCCACCTGTGAAACGGGGATGACAGTGGTGCCCATCTCAGCAGACAGTCATGGGGATCAGCTGTGAAAATGCCCAAGAAACAGGCAACCAGAGCTCGGTCCACTGGGGACCCCAACACGCTAACTACTGTCATCGTTCCCACAGGCAACTCTGGGCCTGCTCAGTACCAGGCTCCTCCCTGGTCCTGGGTGGCTGCGAGATCTTTGGAGAACAGCATTCTTTCAGCAAGACTCACCAGCCCTCCCTGTGCCAGGCCAGGCGGGAAGGGATAGACAGAATGTGCGGAAACGCACTGAACACACAAGTGCTGCTTTCCGCAGAGGGGGCAGGGCTGATCCCTCCACCTGGCACCAGCCCGCTGGTGAGCAAAGAGTCCCTCTATCAAGGCCACCCCACCCCAAAGACTCAAGTGTCCAGAAAGCTCTCCTCTGGTCTTTTTAAGATTCAAAGTCCCTCTCGGGTAGGACAGGTGGTTCCTTTTAGTAAAGCCCACATGAGACCAACAAGGGCTTTTAGTGGGACCCACCAGGCGAAGTCCAGCCAAAGAGACACAACTGATTTAGCTTCTAGGAATCTCAAAAAGTTCTCTGCAAGGACCTAGCTCCATCCCACTTGGGATCCTCAGAGGCCACAGAAACCGTTCTAAAGAATGGGGGCAGAATAAAGGCGCCAGGTCAGAAAGCCCCAGCCCCAGAGCCCAGTGTGGCCTCAGTTTCCTCATCTGTGAAATGGGGAGAACAGTAAAGATGAGCTTAGCATAGGACCTGGTAAAAAAGATCACGCAGTGGCCTTGGCCCCTAGGGACTCACCTGATGAAGTACATGAGTCCATTCAGAGTCACTGTCTTGGGGGCAAAGGACCAGGGCGGGAGCTGGCCGCAGTCCACCAGCGACCATAGGTCCATGTCTGGGTTGTAGCACTGCATCACCATGGTCTCTTTGCCGGCCAGGGAGCCGATGGCGTAGAGCCGGCCTCGGCAGGCCGTGGTGGAACAATTGTCCATGGGGTAGGTCATGGGCTGCAAGGCCTCCCAGGAGTCAGTGGTGTGGTCGTAGCGCTCCGTGCTGTCTGCGGCCACCACGTACAGCAGCCCATCCAGCACGGAGGAGCTATGGTACTCCCGGGCCTTCAGCATGGGCGCCACCTCCGTCCACTCGTTCACGCTTGAGTTGTACCTCCACACGCAGTCGTAGAGCCGGGAGCCATCGGACCCGCCTGCCGGGGCAGACAACGTGCAGATGGTCAGCCCACACTGACTCAGGGTGATTCACCCACCCGTGACTCCCTGAATTTCTGAGAGGGGGAAAGATAACCCTCTCATCTTGGGGGAGGGATAACCCTCACCTGGCTCCATGTAAACACACATCCTCTCTCACCAAGGCCGGGCCAGGGGCCCCGGCAATGCGTAGGCTGACCACCGCCCAGGAGGATAGCCATAAAAACACCACCAGGGCTTCCCTGGTGGCGCAGTGGTTGAGAGTCCGCCTGCCGATGCAGGGGACACGGGTTCGTGCCCTGGTCTGGGAGGATCCCACATGCTGCGGAGCGGCTGGGCCCGTGAGCCATGGCCGCTGAGCCTGCGTGTCCGGAGCCTGGGCTCCGCAACGGGAGAGGCCACAGCAGTGAGAAGCCCACATACCGCCAAAAAAAAAAAACAAAAAAAAAAAACCAAAAAAACACCACCAAATCTCTGCGGGCCAAGCCAAGGCCCAGGGGCCGCAATTCTAAGTAAACAGCAACCTCAGTCTGGACCTCCCGCACAAGCGGTCAAACACCTCAGCTGGACTGGGGCATCAGGTCGTAGAGTCCATGCTCCTGGGGAGCCACAAAGCATGTGGGTGGGGTGCCCAGGGTCTTGTTCACCAAATTCTAGGCTTCCTGGGTGGCCCCTAACCAAGGCTGTGCCAGGATGAGTTGAGAGGAAATCTACAGCACCCTGCAAGCAAGAAACCTAACACAGAAAGTGATGCTACGGGGACTTCCCTGGTGGTCCAGTGGTTAAGACTCCGCACTTCCACTGCAGGGGGCCCAGGTTCAATCCCTGGTTGGGAACTAAGACCCTGCATGGTGAGGCCAAGAAAAAAAAGAAAGTGATGCTATGAGTGGACTTCTGGGGTTGTATTTCTTGATTTATATGCAAGTTACTGACATGTTTTGTTTGGAAAAAACTCATCGAGCTGTACAAGTATGATGTATACTTTTCCGTCTATATTTCAAAAAAAAAGGCTTAAAACCAACCAACCAAACAAAGCCAGTGGTACTGGCTATAGCCACAAATTAAACCAGGTTCACCTAAGACATTAGAATTCCCACAGTATGAAGGGACCCCAAGAAGCCTGGGGGTTGTTGCATTCCTCTATTGCCCCAAGGTTGGGGCCACAGGGCAGAGCAGAGCCGGCCTGACAGTCTATCCAGCTCATAGCCCTGAGCTTTTAGAGGGAGAAGGCAGGGTCCTTGTAAAGTCCTCTCTGCCTCCTTCCTTCTAAAGAACTGTGTCAAAGGCAGCTGAAGCCTTTTTCCTTCCAAAGGAGAACCATGTCAAAGGCAGCTGAAGTTGCTTTCTCATCCCCCCGCCCCGTGAAATTCCCTAGAGGCAGCTGTAGGGACCCACTCAGCCACCTGTCTAAGCCCAAAGGATTAGCTGCTCAGCTGAGACATTTATGGAAAGGTGTGTAAAGCTGGGGCGAGTCTGACCAGTTCTGGGAATTCACCGGCCAGACTTCTGTGGTGGGGGAGTGGGAATGGTGGTCCCCAAACAACACAGGGCCAACCTCAGGTTGGAAAGGGACGGATTCTGGCAGATTCCCACAGAAGCTGGACCTGGAGCTGCAGGCCAAGGAAGCTGTGGCCACAGAGCCGAGCCAGTCCTTAGGCCGGGATGTGCCCCACTTGTCAGCTCAGAGCCGGCTTTCTCCGGACCGTGCCAGGCTGGACACAGCGCTGTGATGGCACAGCCGGGGCCTCCCAGCCTGATCCAGCCCTCTGCTGGCCCCAAGTGCAGGCCTGGTCGGTTCTTTCCTTATATAGCCGTCACACAGACCGCCCCTCCTCACCCCACTCAAGGAGGTAGACTCATGTTTGAACCGGGATTTATCTTTAACGAAAAATGTGGGAGATGCCCAGGACTTGGGCGGGCTGGGACACGCCCAGCATGACTCGGCAGTGTTTTGGGGTTTGAGCCAAGTAACTGGAAGAAAACCTCTTAGCATGTGACTCTGTTTACAGTCGCTGGGCAGGGAGCAGCCTAAACACCACGTGACCCAAGCGCAGGGCCTAGGTCCAAGCCCTGTCACTGGTGACCAAGTGTGCTGCTCAGCCATGAGGGAGAAATCCCCCGTGGGGGGCGTGGGGGGGGAGAATGGATGTATCACAGGGCGTCAGTCCCTGGCCCGTCCCCAGATTCCTTAGGGAGAAAAAGAAAGCACTCATTGTGCAGGGTGACTGCCCCAGTATCTTGCAACCTAATGGGGGCATCACCCGGGCAAGGAGGAGGCTGCCCAGGCAGGTCCTGCGTGCTGGGAAGAGACCCACAAACAGCTACTTGTCCCACTCACACAAGGCGTTGTTCTTCTAGATCTTAAGTATCAACCCTAGAAACGTACATGCGTGCCAGCCTGGGGGAGAAGGAGGGGGAAGGGAAGTGGCCACTTGCACCCAGGGGCGGTCCCGGCATTCCAGGTATTGTGGGTTCTCCTGCAGGTGGATGTATTCCCCCAGGGGGGCGGGGGTCCGGGCGGCCCAAGGTCCTCCCGACCAGCCCCCAGCCCACTCACCCGTCACGTAGATGTCGTTGCCCAGCGCCACGATGCTGTAGCCCCCGCCCAGGTGGTCGGGGAACTCGGCCAAGTAGCGCCACTGGCCCGTCTGCGGATTGTAGCAGTCGACGGTGACCAGCTCGTCGCAGTCCTGGTCGCAGCCGCCCACCAGCACGAGGATCTCCGCGAGGCCGGTGGAGGGGCGCGGGCGCATCCGGGGGCAGGGCCCACGGTCGTGGCGGTCGTAACGCGCCGCCTGGAAGTCGCGCGCCTCGCGCAGTAGGCGCAGGCAGGGCGGGCAGCGGGCCACCAGCGGCTCGGCCTCGACGTGCGCCAGCAGGTAGAAGCGGCGCACGAAAGGCAGGCGCACGGCCTCGAGCAGCTGCGGCCAGTGCGCGGCGCGCCGCGGCGGGTCGGCGCGCACCCAGCGCAACGCCAGCTGGTAGGCGGCCTCCTCCTTGGGCACGCACAGCCCGTCGTCGCGCAGGTAGCGCAGCAGCCGCGCCAGGGGCAGCCGCTCCAGCTGCTCGGCGCCCAGCTCGCCCACGTGGCGCAGGATGAAGCGCTGCGCCGCGCTCGCCAGCCCCGCGCAGCTGAAGGCCTCGGCGAAGTCCTGCATGTCCAGGCAGTTGGTCAGGTCGAGCTGCTGCTGTAGGAAGGCGCCGCACGCCTCCTTCACGGCCGGGAACTGCAGCAGGTCGGCGGCGCGCAGCAGCGGCTCGGCGTTGTCGCCGCTCACCGCCACGCGGCCCGTGTAGCTGAAGTCTAGCAGCAGCTGCAGCATGTCGGGCGGCACGCCGTGCAGGCGCACCCGCTCGGCGCGGCTCTCGCGCAGCTGCCCGGCGAACATGGCGCGGAAGTAGGGGCTGGCGGCCGCCAGCACGGCGCGGTGCGCCGGGAAGTCGCGCCCTCCCGCTGCCTCCAGGGTCACGTCCAGGAACTTGCGCTCGGCGCGGAGCTGGCTCAGGCCGCGCAGCAGGCTCAGCGCGTGCGCAGGGTCCGAGAAGGGCAGCACGGCTAGGGGCGCCGGCCGCTCCATGGCGCCTTGGCTGGGGGCGCGGGGCCGCTGCGCGCGCGCGCTGCTCGGAAAATCCGCCGCCAGGGCCAGCGGGAGAAACGCTAAGAGTCGGTCGCCCCGGCTATAAATAGGGCCGGGCGCCTCGGCTTCCGAGGGGGCGGGGGCCGGGCGGGGGCGGGGCGTCACCGGCACCGCCCACTTAACCCCTCCGGGCCCGGCGCCGCCGCCCGCCCTGCCACCCGGCTGAGCTCGCTGCCTCGCCACCCCTCGCGTGCTCCCGCCCCCGCGCTCCAGGCTGAGTCACCGCCGCCCGCGCCCGTTCCCTCTCTCCGCCCTTCCGGGGCTTCCTGCGGCCTCCCGCCGACGCCCGAGACGGGGACACCGGGTGACAAGAGTCCTCTCCGAGGGGCGGCCCTGCCGTGCGCTGGGATCGGGGGCCTCCAGGGCCTGCCCACCACCCACTCGGGCCCGGCTGCTGAACAAAACCCGGTGGTGGCGGAGGAAGCCACCCCTTTCGCGCCAGACTTCCCAACTGCTCCCGGGCGACTCGGTACAATGTTTTTTTTTTTTTTTTTTGAATTCCACTAGTTCCAAGGGTTGCTAGTTAACCCTATCTCGGGACAGGTTTCAAACGACAGAATTTCTTTCTTTTCTTTTTTCTTTTTTCTTTACAATTCAGGAACAGAGCAGGAACAATTATAAGTTTTTTAGGTGACTTTTTTTCTTGGCGCATCCGTAAGGGACACGGGGCCAGATGCCAGGAATCTGCTCCACTGTGTTCCTGCAGGAGTTTCAAACTTGACTAACGCGGTCGTTAACTTTCGTCAGCGCAGAAGGCGCAATTTTAGTTTCCGAGTCATAGAGACTCTTTCAGGCTCCTGAGCTACCCTCTGAAGGGGTCATCCTGGCCTCCTCGCCCTTCCTCTCCTGGAAATGGAAGTGGGAAAGGCAGAAATCAGGGTAGGAAAAATCCATGAGAATTCGTAAGAATATACTATTAAGCTGAACAAAAAGCTGAAGCATCAGAAAATAATTCCAGGGAAAAAATAGTTTTTCCTATTCCGTGAGAGGGGCACTAGGTACCTGGGGGTCAGGGCCCTCAGCTCAAGGTCAGACAGGGGACTGCCTTAAAAACCAGGGGATGTGGCTGTTCAGAGATGTCACAGTCACGTGTGGGGTGACCGTGAAGAAAGAAATCTTCCTTACTTTGGTTCCAATAGATACAATGCCAGGACTGTGTTTTCACTGAAACCATATGAAAAAGTTCCCTCACTTGAAAGCCATTTTTTCCTTTAGTGTAATGTATGCTTTCCTCAGTTTTAGAAAAGACCCTTAAATGTATTGTTTTGTAATGATAAAAATAAAGTTATATTCTAACTCTCTAAAAAAAAGAAAGAAAGAAAGAAAAGACCTTTATTCCACTTCTTGTGTTGCAGATGAAACCTGAGTTTCTGTTATTGGATAGCAACCCCCATGCCCCGTGGGCTTGGCAAAGACATTCCAGACGGCAGCCTCATTCCGCCCACGTGTGTCCCAGGGCAGGCCAGGCACACCAGGAGTTGCTGTCATTTCTTGGTTCCAGCTCAGTCGGCACAGCCTTTGGAGAAGACATCTTGGTTTTATTCCATCTCTGACATGCAAACTGCAGGCTTTCTCTTCTACTTGTGAATCTCTCATCATCTTGCCGTGAGAAGGTATCTAGTCTGAATGTCAGTATGGGAAGCACAGGCCTAAGTCAGAAAGCATTCAGGTACCCAGGCGGGCTGCCTGTTGCCCATAGATGGACTGTTCACACAGCTATTAACGGCAGCAGCAGCATTCCTGGGCCCAGGAGCCCGGCCAATAAGCTTACTTGCTCAGGCTTTGTGACAAGAAAGTCTAAGTAGCCAGGAAGTGGGATGTTTGTAGGGAAAAGTACTACAGTCCCTCTGGGTCAGAACTCATCCACCTGGTATAAATCAAATCTTTTAGATGTTTCTATAGTTAAGAACCGAGTCCAGTTTTATGTATTCCTAACAACAGGGGGTTATTTAACCCATGTTTCAGCCTTACTCTGAAGAATAATGATGCAGTATTGATTGAAATGGAAAGATGTTCATGTTGTAACGTCCCGCAAACAATCTGATTACCCACAGTATGACCCCATCTGTTAATTAATTAATTTATTTTTATTTTGGCCACGCGGTGCATGCAGGATCTTAGCATGCGGGATCTTAGTTTCCTGACCAGGGATCAAACCCGTGCCCCATTTGTTTTATGTGTTCGTATGCCTACCAAAAAACTGTGAAGGTAACATTTTCTCTAGGTGGCTAGGTTTGTTTTGTTGTTTTTTCTTGCCTGCATTTTCTGTCTTTCTGTACTAAACATATATACCCTGGGTACTAAAGAAATATTAAAGTTCAAAATAAAATTAAAAGTTCAGTTCTTGAGGAAAAAGAGTATATTATTAATAGCCCAGACCTAACAGATTATTTGAAGCCATGTGTATATATCTAAGTCAATAAAGGAATGTGGTTAGAAAAGAAAGGAACAGATTTAGACTTACCAGCTGTGTTTGGAATTTTGAATAACCTGCTAACCCAAGCATGCTATTTAGTTCCCTTTTTTTTTTTTTTGCTCATTAATCTCATGTGTTCAAAATGGGAATGTGCGAAATTCATTCACTGAGGTATGACAATGTCATGGATACAGTCAGCAAACTGTATTAACTAAGGAGATTTAAACTTCTCAAATATCATCCAACACCCTGGCATGGTGGAAACACCATTGTTTGGTGAGGAAGGTGTTAACTCTGGCCAACAAGCAATAGTTTGTGAGAAAATGGATTTAAAGACTAAACTTGAGCCATGAGAGTTTTAGAAGTGTACCTCTTCTAAAATCATGAAAATGCTCTTTGTCTAAGTAACTTTATGATAATGTAATACAACGTGAATTAACAAATAATGGTACTGTTTCATTAAAAAAATGAAAACTACTTAATTTTGATATTTGAATTCTGATTTTAGGCAGACAGGACAAGAGGTAACTGAGATAATTTTAAAAGCTGCTGTTACATCCTTTTTCCTTTCTTTGAGAGCATATAGGAACACATACCATAGCATTTACAGAGTCAAAAAGAGATTGCATCTTTTTCATATCACACACTGATTTCTTCTGATTCTGGGCTGCCTAAGGTGTGGTTTGTAATGTGCTTACTACATATAAACTTCTTCCTTTAAGGAATGTTACAGTATTCTCTATTAAGTGCATTATTATATGTAAATGATATACTGCAAGTAAACACATTTAAATAGTTTGGCGCATAGGTTTAGCTATTAATCTTTATATCTTACCTGTATAAACCATAACACGAGAAATTCGTTTGACTCTTCTGTGCACAGGTAATTTTCCTCACTATATGAAAAGTTGACAGTACTTAGTTTAGAAATTTATTAATGATTTAAAATTATTCACACATATATTCTTTTTTTTGTTGTTTTCTATTAAAAAATTTTTTTATTTACACATATGTATATTCATACAGCAGTCAAGGTACTAAAAATTGAAAACCATACAGTTTTGAGGAATTTTCACTTATTTTCCTCTCCTGGAAATGGGAGTGAGGAAGGCAGAAAACTGAAGATAGGAAAAATCCAGAAGAATATCCTATTAAGCCGAACAAAAAGCTGAAGCACCAAAAAATAATTCCAGGAGAAGTAAACCTTAGGTTACGTTTATAACTACACTCAAGCACAGAGAGTTAAAACAGAGGCAGAAGGCATTCCTGAATTTTCCCCAAGTGACTGCAGTGTAGCTGGTGAGATTTAGGCAGGTGAAACTGTATTTGGTAACCGAATTAAAAGAACTACATTCTCCAGCTACTTACTGGAAAACCATTCTTAGTATTTTGAAACTTGTCATAACCTGTGCTAATGTTGGCTTTTGTCTTCCTCTTTCCTGAGTAACTATAATCATCTGACAGTTAGCATTCAGCAGCAGGTGTTTTTTTTTTTTTTTTGCGGTACGCGGGCCTCTCACTGTTGTGGCCTCTCCCATTGCGGGGCACAGGCTCCAGACGCACAGGCTCAGTGGCCATGGCTCACGGGCCCAGCCGCTCCACACCATGTGGGATCTTCCCAGACTGGGGCACGAACCTGCGTCCCCTGCATTGGCAGGCAGACGCTCAACCACTGCGCCACCAGGGAAGCCCAGCAGGTGTTTTTTGTTTTTTGCTTTTTAAAGCAGGAAACAAGGATCTGGCTACTGTGGCTAATGCTCTTGCATCGGTCTTGGGATTCTAGATTTGCCCCCTGGAGCCCAGGAGTGGTACAGTATACCTGAGAAATAAACTAAATATGTTGAAGAAACCTAAGCCTGTCATACAGAGAGAACCAGCTTTATTATCCCCACAGCTACATATTATGCCATTGAATTTGGGTCAATTATTGGTGTTAACAGTCCTTTCTCAGGCTAGGGAAGGGATGATAGATATTAACATCTAAACCAAAGGGCCAAATTTCTAAGGGAAATCAAAGGAAGGAGAGACAAAGGGCTTCCTCCGTGAAGTTTTCTATTTCACCTGAGTGGCAGGCAGGGAGACAAGCAGAGTACACCGGGTGTACTGGTTGCCTCTGTGTACTAAGAACTTATTCAAGAAGTAACTATTGGATACCTATTCTGAGCAAGAGTTATCACTGTCACACGACAGAATCCAAGTCTGGTATTTTCTTAGTGTGACTGAGTGGTCCAATATAGGTCCCTGAATTCTAGGCTCTTTTGTCATCAAGCCCATTATGACTATGAACAAGTTCTTTATTTCAGTTTCTTAATTGGGTGGGTGGGTGGGGGAATTTAATGTTTACTACGTGCAAAATTATACCAGAGGGAATAATGATCAATTAAAAAAAATTCCTCTTTATTCATTTGGACTTTGCCTCCAATAATTATTGTTTTTTTGGTATTTACACCTTTAAACTACAAATAGGATAAGGTCCTTCTTGGCCCTTTCGGTATTCAGGCAAAACAAGTTGCCCTGGGTGAGTCTGACCCTGGGCAGCATTGGCTTACCTCAGGACATTTGCTCTGGCTTCACCGATCAGATAACATTCCAAATCTGGCTAAAGCATCTGAATGTGACAAGTCTGCAAGAAGATGTTAATGATGTTTCCACAGGCTAAATCCAATGTCTGTTTTTATCTTACCAGCTTTGTAAAGCACCTCAATTTGCTGTCACCTCTGGGGAGCCCTCCAATCTTTGAAGATCTTGCTAAAATAATATTTTGAAAAAAGTGGCAACAGTCATAAAAGTAAACTACTACTTATTGAGGCAAGTTACACATTTTATAGCTAAGGTAATTGAGGCTTAGAGAAGTATTTCTAAGATAAGTCAGTCTCTTAACCACTAAGTGTTTCCATCAGAATTATCTTAACCGCCGAAATAGCAAGAGCCAACCAATGTCGCACTCACTACCTCGGAAAGAATCTCATCTTTTAGGGGTTCTTCCGGTCATCGCTCCGATGTATATGCAGAGGAGTCACTTTTCTGATTTGAATTTAAAATTTTATGTCACTCCTCTTTAACAGTTTCTTTGTCTTCGAAGCTACCAAATATGTGATTGAATCATCTGCATTTCGTATACAGAATTTTTTTTCCTTTCAAATGGTTATTAAAAATAATTTAAGTACGTGAGGCCTCCTCATGGGAAGTTTATCAGAGCAGTTAATTTTCAACTAAGTGTTCAGAGTCAATCAACCTTAAACATATAAAGTTGTAAAATACTCTGCGGCGCAGCATTTAAACACTGACAACTCCTCAATTAAATATCAGTAAACAAAGTCAATGTCAACACCAAATATCTCTATCAGGTTTTCGCCTCACCCACTGTTGTAATCCTGTGGGGAATATATTCAGGAAATAATTCAAGGCAAAGTGAGAAAACAGGAGTGGTCTCAAGGTCAGGCGAAGAGGGGAAAAACGTATTTAAAGCAACATCTTCTCAAACACCAGCAACACTGGTGTAGTTTTTAAAAATGCGGTGGTAACCCGACACCTCGCAGTGTTTCCTACTGGGGACACTAGGGCGGTCCCACCCCGCCTGGTCTCGGACCGCCGTCCCGGACCCCCAGGGCAAGGAGGAGCCGGCCAGAAAAGCCACAGCCGCGAAAACAAGTTCGCTCCGCCCGGTCCAGGGCGCGGGGATTCAGCCGTGGGGCGGCTGCGACGTCAGCGCCCAGCGCCCCGGCATGGGCCGTGGGGACCCCAGCCCCACAAAGGGGCACAGACCTCAAATCCCGAAGGCGAAAGAGGAGGCGCCAGCCGCCGCCGCCCGTCGCTACCAAGGCCGTCAGCCCCTCCTCCATTCGCCGGGGCGACCCCTGACCTCTCCCGCCCCCGCGGAGACCGAGGCGCTACCGCTCGCGCCGCCCCTCCCCCATCGCCGAGCCGGCCCGAGCCCCCGCACCTCCCCCGCTCCGGAGGTCTCAGGTCCCGGAGCCACCGCCTCCGTAGACCGGGCAGCCGCCGCGGGGCTCTCTGGGGGTTGGAGTCCTCGAGGGGACCTTTGTGCGCCTCAGCCGCGGAACGGGGGACTACGACTCCCACAATGCCCTGCTCCCGCTCCCGCGCCACGCCCCCTCACCGTCGGTTTCACGTCACCCCCAGACTACATTTCCCGACAGCCCTCGCGGCTCCGCCCTCCCTCCGGAGACACGAGCCGAACTGGGCGTCAGGTCGGGGAGCCGGTCGGGTTCCCGCTCGCCGCCGCCGCCGCCGCCGCCCCCTCCGCCCCCTCCGCATCGACTCTCCCGCCTCTCCAGTCGCGCTGGTCGCGGGAGCTGCATCGACAACTCTGCTCGGCTGTGGAGCCGCCGGCCCGAGAGTACAGTGCCCGGGACGCGACACACCGAGCCCCTCATCATCTCCAGTCGGGGCGACCCCTCCCGAGTCCGCCCTCGCCCTACGCGGCCGCCGGAGCCCCCGGCCCCGAGCGGCCCCACGGCCCGGCGCCCGCAGCTCGGCCCCTGCACTCCCGCTGTCGCCGCCCCCCACCCTGAACATGGACTCCGACTCCTGCGCCGCCGCTTTCCACCCGGAGGTGAGTGAGAGCTGCGTCCCGATAGCCCCTAACCGCCTCCACCCCGATCCTATGCTCCCGGAGCCGGACCCCCGCCGGCCGAGCGCCGCCCTCCCCTCCCCCAGCTATCCTTCGTCGCCCCCCGGGTGCCCAACCCCGCCCCCCACTCGGGCCCGCGCCCGGTCTTCCCCGCCCGCCCTCTCCTTGGTGTCCCTTCCGCGGGTGTCTGCGTCCTCCCGGCGCCGCTTCCCTCAGGTTGCCGCGACCACCCCTCCCGGCCTCGCGTAGCCCGGGGACCTGTCTGCGCCCCCGGCCCCTCCCCGCCGGCCTGGCTTACCCTTTCCCCGCCCCCGGGGAGTCAGTCCGAGCTGCCTCCGCCCCGCGCTTCCGCTTGTCGGAGGAATCCCCCACCCCCTCCCGGAGGGGCTCGCGGCCCCCTCGGACGGGGACTCCGTTCCGCGCGCCCCCGCCTTCTCCCCTAATCCCCCGGGCCCCGTGGCCCGCGCCCCGCCCCCTAATTCCCGCTCGGCCCCCGCCCCCTCCGGCTGGGGTGGGGGAGGCTCGTCCTTCGGGGTCCCCACCCCCGCGGCGGCCCGAGCCTTGCTCCCACCCCGGGCACGCTCGAGTCCCCCTGCGGGGCCCCCTCCCCCGAGCTTGACTCGCCCCACCCCAGCTCCCCCTCCTTCCGGGGATCGGCCCTCGGTTCTCCCGGCCGACCCCCGCCCCGCCGCGGTCCCCTCCCCTTCCCCCTTCCGAAGCCCCGCCGAGTCCGGGGTGCGGGTCTGGCCGCGGGCGGGTGGGGGAGGGGAGGCGGCGCCGGTCGGGCTAGTCCGCCGCGCTGCCGCCTCGGGGGCTCGCGGGGCCTGCCAGTACCGGAGCCCGAATCGTGCCCGGCTACTCGCGCCCCCTCCCCCGCGGGATGGGCCCCGCACCTTCCGGGGCCGAGTGTCGGCGGGGGGCGGCTTCCGCGGGAGGGCGGGGAGGGGGCCGCACCGCCATCTGCTTTTCCTACAGGCGGCGGGGCCAGGGCAGCGGGCGCGGTAAGGGGCGGCGCGGCTTCCCCGCCCCAGGCCCGAGGCCCCCGCCGCCTCCCACTCTGCGTCCGTCCCGGCTGCTGACCCACTTCAGCACGTTCCCCGCCGAAATAAAACTTCTCCCCGAGAGTTTGAGGGCCGCGGCCCTCCCACCCGGCCGGAGGGAGGGCGGTCAATTCTTCCCGGGGAGGGGGCAGGCTCTCCCCCTCGCAGGAAGGGCTGGGCACCGCGCGGACTTCGGCGCTCCGCTGACCTGCGCGGCCCTCAGGGTACGGGCGGCCGAGGGGTGGGGTCAGAAGTGGTTTGCTAGCACCGAGTTGAGAAAATCAAAAGAAGTGTAGCCCTTGGAAGGAGACCTGCGGGTGGCAGGCCTGGGCCGCGCAGTTTTCCGGGCGCGCTGGGCTGGGGCGGGTCCAGGAGCCCACCGCCTCATTTCCTCCCCCACTTTCACTCTACCGTGGAGCGGGCCCTTAGGCTCTGGAGGTGTTAGCCGAGCTCCTAGGGATGGGCTTGGGGTGGGTGATGAAATGCTTGCAGAAGAACTAAGTGCGCCAGTCGCATGAACCGAAGTGAGACACAGTTGCTTTGCTTAGGAGCAAATCAGAGCTGTTTCTTCTGGAGCTCCTCTCTTCCTCTGGAGGAAATCTGTTCTTGTCGAGGGCGTCTCTTGATTGAATGGGGATGGGACACACAAGCCAAAACTTCTAGTATTTCATCTTTAGCGTGCAAATGGTAGTAGCAGGATTGTTTCTGGTTTATTCTGAGTTGGGAAATATTTATTTGGGTGCCTGGCCCCCGGATGTTGAAGCAGTGGAGGGACCATCCGGGGAAGTGTCGTCAGGAGGAGAGAGCGTGGTAGGAGGAAGGGGTCCTCCCGCAGCCCTGGCTGGGGAGGGGTCAGGCGAGATTCAGGTCCAGGGTCCCAGGTCTGAGTTCTGAATGTTACGGAGTAGTTGACTTTTGAAGTCACTTAAAAGACTTTAGTTACAGCTGCAGCAGGAGCTTATTTTCAAAGTGGAAAATTTGTGGCAAAAAAGGCTCTTGATAGGCCTGTAGAAACTAACAGATAATGTCAAAAAAAAGCTCCACATGACTGCTAAGAAATAGACTTTTGTGCACGTTTTTATCTCCTAACCCGTTTCCCAGTATTCTTGGCATAACATCATAATACCCCCTCTTTCAGCTTCTGAAAACAGTGTTATTTCTTGACCCAAACTTCCCTTATCTTGTTCTAGAGTGTCTGTAAATCTAGAGTGTGTTTGTGACTGGCAGCTCCTAAAAGCCCCAGCTTGCCTAGCTTTGTTTCTGCGACCCCACCTGTACGTGTCTGCTTTCAAACGCCCTCTCTTTCCTCGCTTGTTAACAGGAGTACTCCCCCAGTTCCAAGAGGCGCAGGACCGTGGAGGATTTCAACAAGTTCTGCACCTTTGTCTTGGCCTATGCAGGCTACATCCCTTATCCAAAGGAGGTAATTTTCAGCACTTTTGATTTCTTGCCGGCAGCAAAACCAGAGCGTTTGACAAGGTGGTGGCTCTGGAAGGGGTTCCCTGGGACGACTTGAGTCAATAGTCGGGCAGAAATCTATCTTACAAAGTTGGACCAGCCTGGGAAGTGGTGCAGGCTTGTCTTGAAACAGTTTGATAAACTTTCAAAGTTTGCTTACAAATAATGTTTTTGATATCTGCCTGCTGTTAACGGCCCATACTTATCAGGGGCTTACTACGGCCAGGTGCTCGTTTCTGGCCGTTGCAGTGATACGCGGTAGGAGCTATTATTTATCTCCGTTTTATTTTATTTGTTGTTTGTTTATTTTGGCTGCACTGCGCTGTGTGGCTTGCGGGATCATAGTTCCCCCGACCCAGGATTGAACCCGGGCCCCGGCAATGAAAGTGCCGAGTGCTAACCACTGGACCGCCAGGGAATTCCCTATGTATCTCCATTTTAAAGATGAGGACACTGGGGCACAGAGAGGGAACTCCTTATCCTGGGTCACAGGCTAATCGGTGGTGGAGCCTGGGGTTCAAGCTGATCAGATGGTAAGGCCCAGTCCACCCTGCCCTGCCTGGTGGGGGGCTTCCCGGTTGCTATGCACACCACATTGCAGAATCTTCAGGAACTCGTGGCCAAAATCCCATGTGAATGAAGGCATTTTTCTTTTCTTGATGAGAAATGGGCAGAACTGTGGACCAGCGCTGCCATGGTACGCAAACTTCAGGGGCTTCGTTCATATTATGTAAGGCTAAAGAGAAAGGAATCCAGTATTTCTGGGAGGCCAAACCCAGCACTGGCTTATTGTTTCTGCCACCAGCTAGGTAGATAATGCTTGCATCGTGCCATGCAGAACGTCGCCACTATTTGCAAATAAAAGTGCTTGACTGATCTGAAGGAACCATAGAGTTGAACTCACTGCTTTGGGGCAGTAATTACCTACTTTGACTTTGCAATATTTTGAGATGTCTGAAAATCCTCACAATTATTTTACATTCACTTAATTTAAAAAGTACATCCTTTGGGAGGACAAATTGAGGGGAGATTGTACAATCAGGAAAGATAATGTGAGGGTGTCTTCAGCACTCCTTTCACAGATACGTATTGAGTATCAACTAAGTTCCTGACTTGGGCAGGGGGGAGGGTTGAGCAAGGGCTGGAGGGTCCTCCTTGTGGGTTCATGTTCTAGCTGGAAGGTCACACTAAAGAACTAATGATACTGTTCCTAAAGAATAATGCTGGTGAGAGCTGGGAAGCTCCAGCTTGTGCATCTCCCACGTTTGCAGCCCGACCTGGCCGGGGGCCCTGGGGAGCTCTGCTCTGGGCCAGCTCTTGGTGCTGGGGGCTGTTTGGGATAATCAGAACCCACCACCTTTGTCTCTGTCCTTTCAGGAACTCCCTTTGAGGAGCAGCCCCAGCCCTGCTAATAGCACTGCTGGTACCATTGACAGTGATGGCTGGGAGGCTGGTTTCAGCGACATCTCGTCCACCGTGCCCTTGCCAGTCTCTGACCGCTGCTTTGGCCACCTGCAGCCCACCCTCCTGCAGCGAGCCAAGCCCAGTAATTTCCTGCTGGACAGAAAGAAGACCGACAAGCTGAAGAAGAAGAAGAAGAGGAAGCGAAGGGACAGTGACGTGCCCGGGAAGGAGGGCTACATGGGGGGTTTGCTGCAGCTGGAAGCTGCCGACCCATATGCAGAGACCCCCACGAGCCCTACCCTGCAGGATATACCCCAGCCCCCCGGCGACCCTTGTTCGGGCTGGGACTCCGACACTCCTTCCAGTGGATCTTGTGCCACGGTCTCACCGGATCAGGTCAAAGAGATAAAGACTGAAGGCAAACGGACTATCGTCCGGCAGGGCAAGCAGGTGGTGTTCCGGGATGAGGACAGCACCGGCAACGATGAGGACATCATGGTGGATTCAGGTGAGTGGCCCCTGAAGGACGGCGTGCCACGGGCGGGTGGTCAGACGAGGGGATGGTAAGAGGGGTCTCAGCGTGGTCCCTTCCTTGGAGTGTGACAGTGGAGCGTGCCCTACCACCTTCAGGGGAAAAGGTGCAAGAAAGTGGATGCCGAGTTGTTTAGGAACGGGTGATCGCAGCTGAGGACAGCTGAGATTCCAGAACAGACCTCGAAATGTAAAAATAACGCAGCTCGTAAGTAAACACCTCGCAGGTAATTCCTGGTGCCACGTGTTTCAGTGCGCTTTTTGTGCATTTGCTGCATTTTAAGAGGGAAGTATCGCCTTTAAGTGAAACTTGAAATCGGTTTCACCGCAGCTCAGCTGCTCTGTCCTATTGGAGAGCGGCTTTCCTGACGGAGAGGGGTTGTGAGAAGTTTTTTCCCTCTTCTTATGTGGTTCTCTCCTTTCAGACGACGACTCCTGGGACCTCGTCACCTGCTTCTGCATGAAGCCATTTGCTGGCCGCCCCATGATAGAGTGTAATGAGTGCCATACCTGGATTCACCTGTCCTGTGCGAAAATCCGGAAGTCCAACGTTCCGGAAGTGTTTGTCTGCCAAAAGTGCCGGGACTCCAAGTTTGACATCCGCCGTTCCAACCGGTCCCGAATGGGCTCCCGGAAGCTGTTTCTGGACTGACTGCTGGAGAGCAAGCAGACTGTGGGCGAGGAATCGGAAGGGACGATGGGCCTGCTGGCCCTGGTCTTAGTTGAGCACAGAACTCTCAGCTCTGGTGCGGGCAGACCCCTGCCATTCAGGTGCCTAAGCGAAAGGACCAGCTGTCCAAGGTATAAACTGTACATAGCCAGTGACTGAATAAAATCCTCGTTGGCCAAAGCTGCTGCTAGAGCTGTGTTCTCTGCAGTGGAGGTGGACTACACACCCAAGCGCAGTGGGTTTGGTCCAGCTGAAGATGAGGGTACGTGGTAGTTGTGAATTCTTACTCTCATTGTTAACAAACTCCCGCCAATTGGAACAAGTGCTAGCTGTTACTCCTGCTTCCGCCGTGTTGGCGAGAGGAGATGTTCAGTTTCCCTGGCCTGTTTATGAACAGCCATACCTGTAAGCTTCTTCTCGAGTGTAAGTCTTTTATCATAGGCGTCTGTACAGCAACCATCAAAGCTGCCCCTCCCTTAGTGGTCCGCCCTCTCCCCTGCCTTGGGGGCTGCCCGCTGGAGTCCTCTGGTCTCACCCTGAGAGGAGCCTGGGGGTGGGCTAGATAGTGACCCCCAGGTTTCCTTCTGTTTGTTAAAAGGGACAGTATGCAGCTGCTTCTCTGTGGAAAGGGGGTTCGGTTCGGGGAGCGGTCAAGGTGGCCCGTGTTCATAACTCAGTTTCCTGTTTTGCACGATGTAAAAAAAAAATCTGTCTTTTTGCACGAAATAGCCAAAAGTATTGGTATGCTTCTGCCTGGGTTCCCTTTCTCTCCAGTTGGCTTCTGAGGGCCTTGGGGGTGCCCAGCAAGCTGTTTTCAAGCGAGGGGGCACTCGGATTCTCTCCTTGTCTCTCTCCCTCACTTTTTTCTAGTAGCAGCATTAAAGGTTAGGCAGTCACTGGGGAACCATGTTCCTCTACGTAGTGGGGTAAGGGAAAATTGGGAGGAAGGCCTCTCCCATGGGTTTTTCTTAGTATGCCCCTCATACAGGCTGGCCTGTTGGTTGCATGGGGCAAGGTTAGGACTTCTGAAGCCTTTCTTTTGGTTTGAAGTGGTGAGTGAGTGATATGGTAACATAGGTCTCCAGGAATGTACCACTGAACTGTGCAGAGTTCCTTAGGTCTAAACTAGGACCCTGGACTGGGGAGACCCCTGTGCAGGCCAGCTCTGGAGAAGCCTGGGAGTTTGGAGCCCCTGCAGGCCTTTGCTTGAGGGCAGTGTGGTCCGGGACACTGGTGGTTCTGGGGCTCGAGGGAGAGGGAGGGCTTCAGCTTTCTCTGAAGTTGACATTGCTCTTTAGCAGTTCAAATACTTGTTCTCAAAAATGTTTTTTTTTGTTAAAAAAAAAAAAAGTTTTTTTATAAATCGATGGGTATGTTTTCATAAACATTGTTTCTTATAAAGCGTGAAAAGGGAAGGATGCCCGAGTCAGTCATATTTATTTACATCTAGATGGACTCTCAAAAAAAGGAAGTAGGAAAAAAAAAAAAAGAAAAAAAAAAAAAGATGGACCCTCAGCCTCTCTGCTGGGGGCTTCTCCACGTGGTCCCCTTGTGCAGGGCCACCAGGTGAACTTGGTCCACATTCTCACACTGAAGCACCAGGGGGGTTGAACTGTAACTGGCTAATCAGAGCCTATATTTTGTCCTAGTATCTTTCATGGTTGACCAGCCAACTGCCTTTTTGTTTTATTTTTAATTCTGTTGCTTCTATTAACACAAAAATAGAGAGAGATAGTTTCTGAAACCCATTTTATTGTGTAGATCCCCAAGGGAGAAGTTCTGCTGTAGAGAAAAATAGTAAGAAGGTGGCTTAGAAACAACCTTCTCCTCAGACAACTGTCTGGCTCTGACTAGGGCAAAAACGTCCAGGAAAAGCTGGAGAGGAATTTGCCAAAGATCTGCCCCATGACATTGCCTGTCCCGTGTCTTCACCATGAGAGTAGCCAAAGTTTCAAAGTGTTTCTCTCTTTAAAGAAAAAAACAAAACTCCGCAAAGTTTTGAAAATGTGTTTAAGAATAGGTGTGATTTTAGAGTGGAACTGCCAACACTGGCAATTGCCGTATTGCTCGTAGAAGATTCAATTCCTGGTGACGCCTCTGGAAGGCATTTGATATTCATCTCCATTTCTGTTTCCTTCATTTCCTTTCTGTTCTTTTGACAGGTTTACCCCTGTGGCTGGTGTCTAAGAAGTCAAGACACCTTGGTTTTTCTGTTAGAGTGAGCTGGGCAGCTGCAATCAGCATTATGCAAATTAGATACGGCCCATCTAGGGGGCTCCTGGTTGGAGGCTAATGGAGTAGGGGGAGGGAAAGTTGTCACCCCAAAAGTAGGCCCCTCCCGTTGGCTTTGGCCAGGCCAGACACTTAACATCGTTTACATGGTTCTGCGTAATTATAAAGCTTATGTGTATAAAGCGAAGCTGTTTCTGTGAAACTGTATATTTTGTAAATAAATATATTGCTACTTTGAGGTTCATGTCTAGCTTCAGGTGTTTCTGTTGAAAGACTGTTCATCACCACCCCCAAACCATGATTAGGGAAGTGAAGACTTGGGAAGTCAGAGTCTGAGTTTGGTTTAACAGGATGGAAAATGCTCACAGCCCTTAATATACTTTTCTAGTAAATTCTCCAGAAACAAACGGCAGTAGGAATGACCGGAATAGCTTTCACAGTTTCTTCATCCCATTGTGCATTAGCTTAAATCCCAGTGAGTGGTTACCACTGCATTGTAAAAGCTGCCGCCTCCTCAGGTTCTGCAAGCGGGATTAGCATATCCCCCGCCCCCCGCCCCGGGTGCTCCTTCTGCCCTTTACATTTGGGGGTCCCAAGTGGCTGAGCCTGTTCTGTCAATCAGCTGTGTCTGCCTAACTAATCTGGTACCAGCTAGTGGTCAGCTAGTACTTCCTCCTGTGACGTTGGAGCTGCCAAAATGTGTGAATCAACACCTCTTAAAATCTTGAAAATAGTGGCCTAAGTGGGTGGTGAGCCTTGTCCAAGACTGTGGGTGGGTGTGAGGCTCCAAAGCAAGGAGGTGAAGGTGACGGGCTTCAGCGAACCGGGGTGAAACCTGCACCGGCCAGCCCAGTTGGGGGTGTTGGGCCTGAGTTGGGCCCAGAAGCACCCCTTGACGCGGGGTCGCGGGCACTGCGCGAGATGCTGGCCGCGGAGCAGAGCCCGGCTCGCCTTCACTTGCCAGCCTCCTTGCTGGCCCCGCCCCTCCCGCAGGCCCCTCCTCTCCTGCTGGCCGCGCCCCGTCCGCTCCACCTCCACTCGCCAGTCCCGCCCCGTCCCATGACCCCGCCCCTCCTGGTGTCCCTGCCCCTCCCTCAAGCCCCGCCGCCGCCATCTTTGTTAGGGGCAGTCGGGCCTAGTGTCTGGAGATGCCAAAGTCGTGCGCGGCCCGGCAGTGCTGCAACCGCTACAGCAATCGCAGGAAGCAGCTCACCTTCCACCGGTGAGGGGTGGGGGCGCCGGGGGGGCGCGAGGGCTCGCCTCGCCCGGGCCGGCGGCCGCGGCCCCCGCCGGAGCCCCAGGCCTGGCGCGCGGGGGGTGGGGACGCCGGGGCCGCTGCCCGGTCCCTGGGCGGCCCGAGGGCGTGCGGCCAAGCCCTTCGCAGAGGGGCGGCGGCCCGGGGACCGGCGAGGTCCCAGCCCGGGAAGCCCGGCCCCGCCTCGGCCGCCTGGGCGCGCGGGGAGACGGTCGGAGAGGCTGAGTAACCTGCCCTCCGGCGCACAGCCTCCCGCAGGTCCGGGGAGCCGCGCGCGGGGGAGGCCGTGGCGGGCCTGGGGCGCGCTCAGCGCTGCGCCCTTGCGGTTACTTGGTGTGCGTCCCCTCCGCGGCCCGGGGACTGTATCTCGTTCTCAGATGCTGCCCGGAACGTAGTAGGTGTTCAGTATTTGCTGCGTGATGAGCGATGCTGACGTCTCTCAGGTGTGCGGTGCTCACATCTCCGGGCCTCATGCCGGGAAGGAAGGGTGGGGAGGAGGAATGAGTATGTTCCAGCGGTGGGGGCGCGCGGGGCCGGGACCTAGGGCTCTGCGGGAGCCCCGGGAGGACGGCGGAGCTTTTGGAGTCAGTCCCTTCGCGCCCCGCGTGCCGGACCGGCCGAGTGAACGGCCGCCTGCCCATCGGTCGAGTGTCGCACGCTTTCTTTTAGGTTCCAGCCACGGCGCCTTCCTCTGCCCTGTTCAGAGCGGGACTCCAAAGGGCTGCCGCTCTCCAGTCTCCACTTCCTCTCCTATTAAGGGTTTTCTTTTTCGAAGTGAATGTGTCTCTTGAGATGTAACACACAGACGGAAAAGTGCACAAACCATGAGCACACAGCCCAGCCAGTTTAACAAAGCGAACAGCCCGTGTGACTGCCGTGAATTTAGAACATCACAGCCCCCAGGAGGCCCCGACCGCTCCCCCTTCCAGCCCCTCTTCCTCCCAGTGCCCAAGGGTAAGGCGGACTGCTTTGGCCTGTCTGGAACCTCACTGAATGGAATCACAGGCGGTACTTTTTCCTGTGCTTTGCTTACATTGTGCCTGTGAGCCCTCCACGTTGCTGGCAGCAGCAGCTCATCCTTTTCATTGCTGCATAGTGTTTTAGGAAGGTGTTTACCAGAATTGACTTGTTCTATAGTTGAAGGGCATTTGGGTGCCTCCCTTCTTTGGCTGTTACGGGCACATGGCTCTGCGCATTGTTGCTGGGTCTTGCCTTCCAGCACCTGTATCCATAGGTGTCAGTCGGGTATGTACCTGGGGGTGGCGTTGCCTCTGGTTTTCTCCCGTTCCAGTCACTCTCACCCCCACCATTCCCACAAATGAGCTCTGTCGTGTCCCCAGTGGCCCTTACGATGCCACGTGCAGTGGCGTATCCTCATCTGACTTGATCTCTCTGCAGCCTGTGACACAACTGACTGCTGACGCCTTGAGACCCCCTCCCACCTGGCTTCTAGGACACCTCTCGGCCTCTTTCTTTGTCACAGTGTGCCTTCTGAGTCCCCTTGGCTGGATCCTGCTCATTTCCAACACCAGACAGACGCTGGAGCACTTCAGGGCTCGGGCCATGCCCCTGCCTTGTCCCTGTCCATGCTCGCTCCCCAGGGTGCCCATCTCAGTCAGGCTCATGGCTCTGCCACCCTTACCTGGGCACGGGCCCACAGTGACATCTCCAGACACGCATGCCCACCTGCCACTCGTTCAGCATTCAGACATGTAAAATGCACCTCAAATTTAACATCTGACATAGAAAACCAAGCTGCTGACCCCCCAGAGCTGCCCCTCGCACTCCCTCGCAGTCTTAGTACATGAAACTCCCTCCTCTGCTGCATGGCCCACAGGCAAACCTTACTGCCTGGTTTTCACAGTACATCCCAGGTCTGCCTGCTCATCACCCCCTCCTGCTGACACCCTGATCCCAGCCACCTGGGGCCCTCCTACAACAGCCAAGGCGGACTCACCTGCCACCCTCTGCCAGAGCCTCTGGGAAAGCCCTCCTGCCCGAGGCGAGGCCCGCAGCCCCCTCGCGCCTGCGGGGCCTTCGTGCTTGCTCCTCCCCCAGATACCTCACGGCTCTCTGTCCCACTTCCTGCAGCCTCTGCTCCGATGTCACCTCTCAGGTGGCCTGCCCCACGTCCTACTCTTTCTTCCTGCACGGTCCGTGTCTGTCTGGTGGACCGGCTGTCTCCCTGTTCTAGAATGTAGGCTCCGTGAGGGGGGGCGCTGTCTCTCCCACTCCTGCTTCCCCAGCACCGGAGCCGGAATGGAGGCCCACCTGGTGGCCTGCCTGGCAGATGTGGCTCGGGGAGCAGGTTGCTTGGGCTCTTTGGCCACGTTCACGGTCTCAGGATGCCGCCTACAGCCACGACGGCAGAGTAGATGTGGTTTAACAGAACGAGGCTACTGACGTTTGCAGGCTGTCCAGTAAAGTGCCGTGTGGGGATGTGAAAGGCCCCTGGGACCCTGAAGTGCCGCTGCGTTCAGTGCCGCGAATCCCTCGCGCCTCCTTGCTGTGCCCCCAGGTTCCCGTTCAGCCGCCCGGAGCTGCTGAAGGAATGGGTGCTGAACATCGGCCGGGGCGACTTCGAGCCCAAGCAGCACACGGTCATCTGCTCCGAGCACTTCCGGCCCGAGTGCTTCAGCGCCTTTGGGAACCGCAAGAACCTGAAGCACAACGCGGTGCCCACGGTGTTCGCCTTCCAGGGCCCCCCACAGGTGCGCGCGGCCGCGGGGCCCCGGCGGTGGGTTGGGCGCAGGGCACAGGTGGCGTTTGCGGGGACAGCAGAGGCCGAGGACTGCAGCCAGGGCAGCGCTGGCAGGCCTCGGCGTCTGGAGCCCAGCAGGCCCTGCCCTGCGCTTTAGGGAATTCGCAATTTAAAGCTGCTTTGAAAATAAGTCACGCTTCACGACAGATGCCGTGGAAGCAGCTGATGGGCGAGGGTGCCGAGAGCTCCGTCCTTCCGTGGGCTCGAGGGCGGCGGAGACCTTCCTGGCCGCGCCGCACTCAGACCTCGTCCGCCTCTTGCTCGTTGCCAGCCCGGGCTCGGGGGCCTGTGGCCGAGGACCTGCCACCCGCCAGGTCCCCGTTAAGGTCCTCCTGTGGCTGCTCCGCGCCGGCTCGGAGCCCTGTCCGGAGCGCTGGTGGGGACGGGCACAGCGGGGCAGAGGCTTGGCGGTGGCGGGGATTTGGGTGCACTCAGCGGCAGCAGCAGCGGCTCAGGCTGGTTGGAGGGCGCCGGGGCCAGTGGGTGACGGGCGTGGACAGGTGGTAGGTTTTTGGGCGAGGCCCGTGGGCAGGGACATGGCTTTGGAAGGTCCCTCTGGCTGGCAGCTGGTTCGGAGTTCACTGTGGCCTCGCAGGTGAGGGCAGTCACAGCGGCCTGAGCCAAAGGTGGGTGCTGCGATGAGAAGGGGGATGGAGCGGGCCGACTCTGCAGCCCTCGTGGGCTGAGAGGGAGGTGGTCCGGGAGAGCAGGGCTCTGGGCCCCCGGGGACCGGGGGTCCCAGATTCCCTGAGGAAACGGTCCTGTGCACGTTGAGTTTGGCTTCCCGATGGGACGCTGAGGAGGATGTGTCTGGTGGGGCAGGATGTGCGGGTTTGGCTCAGGAGGGCTCACGGCAGGACAGTTGGAGCTCGAAGCTGTGAGGGGATCATAGCGAATCGTAGTAAACCCTTGCTGTACACCCAGTCTCGGGGGGAGGGCCCGAGCCGGCGCCCACTGGAGCCGGGGAGGTAGAGTAGCAGTAGAACACACACGAGGCCCGAAGGTACCCCTGCTGGTTTGTTTTTATTGGGAATGAGAGGGAGGAGCTGATGGGAACCCTGAGTTCTAGGGTGCAGGGAAGGGCAGGCGCGGCGTCTGCCACTTGCCAGCAAACGCGCCCGGAGCGCCCTGCCCTCCATCTTCCCTTTGCCCGGTCTCTCGGCCTCCCCGTCCCCAAGTCCAGGCTCCCAGTGCCTGTAGGAGCCCCCCCCCCCCCGCCGTCCTTCCTGTCCTGCCCCTCGCTCTCTCTGGCACCTGTGAGCACCTGCCCCAGTGGAGGCTCCGTGCGGGCTCCGCTGCTTTTATTGCCAATGTCCAGAACGTTGCCCGGCACCGAGTAGGTGCTTAATGCACGAGTCTTTGGTTTTTTCTTTTAAACATGGAAGGCCTTTCATTTTATATGCACATTGCCTTGTGGTAAGAACGCTTGACATGAGATCTGTTCTCTTAACACACTTTGAAGTCCACAGCAGTATCGTTGACTGTAGGCACAGGCGTCGCACCACGGGGCTCTAGGACTTACTCATTTTGCTGACCTGAAACTTATGTCCGCTGTTGAGGAACCCCACACCCATCCCATTCAGTCAGTGTGCTTACTGTCACGCACCTGTGGTAAACTGCTCGCCCTGAAGTCAGCGATTACAGGTTAACAGCTGGCGGGGGGGTGGGGGGTGTCGGTGGCCCTGCTCCTTGGCGCCTCCGGTGCCTAGGGGTGGGGAGAGTTGTTTCTGGCGCCCGCGGCCCCAGCTCAGCTCTGATGAGGTCTGGGGGCTGCAGGCTCTGAGCTGGATGTTTCCCACTATGAGGCTGCCACTCTGAGTCACCTGCTGTGCAGCCTGAAGGGTGCCAGGCCCTGGGGCAACACGTACAAATCAGACAGGCCCCTGGCTTCACCCGGCCTCTGACCCGAGATTAGGAACACCTTCGGAGAAGGAAGGGAGCCGGGGATGGTGAGAGGAGAGCTGGGCTGGGTTCAGGGCACAGTTTACTTGAGCCTCAGCCGGCGGAGCGTGAGGACAAAGACGCACGAGGCCTGGCGCGGGCTCTCGGGGCGCGGACCTCCTGCCTGTACCCCGGGGCCCGTCTGCAGCAGCTCCGTGTCTTTTGCAGCTGGTGAGGGAGAACACAGACCCTGCCGGCCCGAGTGGAGATGCTGCCTCTGAGAAGGGAAAGGTGAGTCTGCCCTGCTGGTCACCGAGCGCTCGGACTGAGCCGCTGCACGTGCCCTCCAGGCTGGCCTGCTGGGTTTGGATTCTCTCGTTTCCTAGAAAAGGGAAAGCCAAAGCCTTCCGTGCCGCCTTCTTCCTGTTCAATATCAAGCAGTGGCAGCTGGTCACGTCTGGCTTCTGCTCCGTGTCTAAGGGTCTGACCCCAGGCCGTGGAGGAGGCTGGCTGTTCTGCAGGCGCCCCGGCTGCCCCCGGGTGGTGTGCGGGGACCACTGGCGGGACAGACAAGTAACAGCTGGGGCGGATCCGCTTCTCTGTCAGTCGGTGGCCTCCTCTGCCCTGTCTTTCCCAGGTCCTCCCTGAGACGGGGGCCGGGGAGGGTGGCCCAGGGAGGAAGGTGGACACGACGCTCGAAGCGCCGCAGCTGCCCCTGGACGCTGGAGGCCCCGGAGCACAGGTGAGGCCGGGCCAGGTGCGAAGGCAGCGCGTGGCTGGTCTCAGCTCGAGGGGATTTGCTTCAAACAGAAGGAAGAAAACGTGCCTGAACCAGAGCACCACGACGTGTAGCCTGGATTCAGACCTCACCCGTGAACTTAGCTGCGACTGGGCAGCTCTGGGCTTCGGGAGGGCTTGGGAAGTGCGTCCTGCCGCCCTGGCCGCTGCTTGTCTCTCACTGACCTCTGTCCTCAGGTCCCGCTACACAGACCGGAAGCCACTGGGGTCCCTGGTCAGCCGGCCAGCCCCATGCAGCCGTCCGATCACAGCTACGCCCTTTTGGACTTAGACGCTCTGAAAAAAAAACTCTTCCTGACGCTAAAGGAAAATGAAAAGCTCCGCAGGCGCCTGAAGGCCCAGAGGCTGGTGATGAGGAAGATGTCCAGTCGCCTGCGTGCCTGCGGCGTGGGGCAGCCCGGACTCCAGGCCAGGCTGTGGCCGGGGCAGCAGAGCTGAGCCCGCCAGATGGGCCTTTTCCGCGGAGCCGCCGGGAGGAGGGGCAGTGGTCTCGGGGCTCTGGCCGTGGGCGGACCTTTCAGTCGTGCCCTGACATTCGCCGGGTTCCACCTATTGTGAACTGTAGTGGCCTCAGGCTGGGAGGGGCGGGGCCGTGAGCGCAAGCTGGGCGAGCATCCCTGGAACCCACAGCCCGAGGAGCCATCCTGGGCCAGTGTGGCTGACCCTCCCCAACGGGGAGGAAACGCGTTTCCTTGAGGGGCAGCTGGGCCCAGGGGGGCCGTAGGGCGCTGGCACTCTCCAAGGCAGCGAGTGGCCCCCTGTCGCCTGGACGGCCGGCTCTCTAAGTGGCTGAGGCTGGCTTCTGTCCTGGGAGCGCCTCCCTGCCCGGCCAGGTGTGAGTGAGCAACGTAATAAAGTGTCTTCCTACAAGCGCTGCGCGTTTCCTCCTTCAGTTAAGAACAAGGGAGCGCTGGCTTGGGGTTCCCTCTCCTGCCGTGCCTGCCTGCTTCTGACACTGCCTGCCTGCTTCCTGTTGAAGAGCCAGCAGGGCGTGACCAGCTCTGACTACCAAAAAAAAGGTGCCTTTAAAGAAAACAGGAATCCTGGCCTATGTGATCTCCTAACTTGGACTCTTGTTTCTCAGGCAAATGTGTGACACAGAAAACTGGTCCCCGTGGTTCAAACCATGGTTTGAACGTAGGCATAAAGGGCGGCACGAGGCTTGTGAGGAGGGGGCACATCCCTCATTTCGCTCACTCCTGACGCGAACAGACGCACCGAAACACTGCCCCTGGCTTTCAGGAAAGGTTTATTGTGGTAAGAGAGTGTCCCCTGTACAGTGACCCGCCCGCCGGGCAGGGACACAGGCTGCGGCCGAGGTCGCACTCCGCTAACGCGACAGTTATTGCATGATGTACATTCAGAGCGGCAGCTCGCAGGAAACCTTTTTAAAGTGGAGATAGATAAATAGTACAGAACTGGACAACCTGAACTGAGTTTTAAAAGTGGAGGAAGGGGGTTATGAGTGATTTCTCCGGTACCAACGTCAGGAGTGAAGCCTGATTTTGACAGTAGCTGCGGAGAGGCTGTCAGAACCACCACCAGCCAGGGCTCTGCTCCTCCGGTAACTGTTCACAGGCCAGGCTGTGCAGGAGGCTCCTGGTCCTGAAATGCTATGCATCCACCAAAGAGGCAAGTGAAGGAGGGGGTCCTGGGAGCAGACACCCCAAAAGGGGTCCCGGCGAGGAAGAGCTGGACTGGCCAGGCGTGGGAGCAGCTGCGCCTCCTCCTGGCGGCGAGCAGGAGCGGCGCCCGCCGGAGCCCTGCGTCCCCTTCTCCTCCTGAACCCCGCGCTCTAGTGGGGCTGAGCTGTGTGGGGCGGGGCGGGAGGCATCGCGTTTTCCGGCGAGGACACGGGTGGCTCCTGGGACCCGGAGTTCCACCCTCTGTCCCAAGCCAGGTGCCAGTGGAATGGCTTGAGTTCTGGGAGGGGAAAAAAAGAGACTAATTTCCAAAACCATTTGTTCTCAGATAAAAAGCAGATTTATAAACCCACACAATCCTCTCCAGATTCACTTAGTGATATTTCAGCAGGAAAAGGTGGTTTTCAGGAAGCTGACCGAACAGATGCTCACTTGATTTGGAGATTCTGCTCGTGGGGACTCCTTCCTTCCATTTCGTTTTCCACGTTCAGTGTGGATTTCAGGAAAAGTAGTTCACAGTCCTGTGCGTGAGGGCAAGGTGTTCATAAGTACCTCACGGCAGACCAAGAGCTACTGGGGGGGTTGCAGCCGGCACACGTGCTGAGGAACCCGGGGAGGGACCTGGAGGCTCCAGGGGCCCAGGGCCCTTCCTGGCAGGACATGATCCTTGGGAACAGACACGGGCGTGCTGTGGTTCCGGTCCAGGTGGGACTGCCTCAGCCCTACCGACAGCACCCGGAAAGCGGGGTGCCTGCGGGTGCCTTCACATAATCGATAGAGTGCCGCCTTCTGCAGAAATACAAAATAAACACATCTGACGTCTGAAGTTTTTTCCTGTTTCCAAATTTGTAGACTCCCAGGGAAAGGTTTTTTTGTAGCCTCGTTTAAATCTGGTTTCTCAAGCAGTTTATCCATCGGTATCAATTCTGTGAGCTGTAAAAGAAAAGACAAACTCAGGGCGTCCGAAGGCAACTGCTTCCACGCCTTCTTTCCACTTCGGGGGTTTGGCCATCACCAGACCAGAGGCTGCCGGCCCGCAGCTGAGCGGAGTACAAGCCGCTGACAATCGCCTGGTTCAGCACACAAACGAGCAGCGGCGTCTGCTTCCCACGCAGCCGCCCAAGCTGCAGTTTCCGAGCACAGAGCTCACTCTAATTCCACCTGGGAGAGGGCTGACCCCTCCCTCGGGGCGCCGCTTCCCGGCTCCAAGCAGGTCGCGAGGCCCAAGCCTGCTGCTCTCCGGCAGGGGACGGGGAAGGCGGCCAGGGGCAGCTTACTCACACTGCTTTGGTATCCGGAGCGTCTCGCTGTCGAGCGCCATCACCTGATGCAGGACGCCTCGGAACTGGTAAAGCACTTTCAGGTTCTTCTCTTCACCCACACACGGGTCATAGAACCCAGGCAGCCCGGCCTGTAACGAGCAGACAGAGCAGACAGATTCTCACTCGAGGCGGTGGTTTAAAGCCCAGCAGCGCTGCCGTCTGCCGCCACCTGGAGGAGCAGCGTGGAAGGGCCTGGACTTGCCCTCGGGAGCGGCCCACAGCAGATGCAAACTTGGGAGCTTGAGGAAAAGAAACGAGAATTTCAAAAAGCTGCCTGTTGAGTCCCAGACGTCGCACTCCTAATAGGCCCCTTCTGCCACACTAACGGCACCTCTGTCTTCACAGAAGCCCCGCCGAGGTGGGGGGGCTAGCAGCCTGTTCAGGGAACGAGGGCTCTTTGGCCTGAGCTCCTCTGCGCTGTAACTCGCCTCCATCACCCACGCCCCGGGCCCCACCGCGAGCCTCAAACGTGCTACGGGCGACCTCATGCTCCTTCTGGAACGAGGCAAGGCATAAGCAGAGTGTGTGCTCCTGGGGGCAGGAGGTATGCTTTGCTTGCTGCTGTACCTGGCGCACGGTAGGGGCTCAATGATACCTGGCAGCGAACAGATGAAATCAAAGGCTCCAGTGTGGCTGTAACTTGGGTGCTGGGCAGCACCCGGCAGTGAGTGTGGCAGCACGCGAGGTTCCGCTGCAGTGAAACGGCCCCTTTGAGGGGCTGCCGTCCGTCCCTCTTCCCCAGACGCCCTTCCTGCCTGAACCCCAGGGCCCCCGAGCGCCCACCTTGGAGGCCTCTGTGAGGATGAGCTTGGAGTCCTTCACCAGGCACTGCAGGGGCACAGTCACGTCAATCACCTTCACCTTCTCGCTCTTCTTGCTCTTGTCGTTGACAAATTTCCCGTACCAGGCGTTGACGATGATGAGCCCTGAGGACGGGCCCGGTCAGGGTGGGGCGGCCGTGGCGGGCGGCCCCCTGTGCAGCCGGGCTGCAGGGACCACACGCTCCTGTGAGACCCCAGCGCCCACCCCGTCCCCAAAGAGGCCAGGCCTCCTTACCCATTCTGGACTCTTCGGCCTCGATTATTCTTCGGACAGATTCCTGCATCAGCTGAACCTGCAAAGAACAAGGATGCCACCCTCAGGGCCTCCCTGGGCTCCACCTCTGTTGAGAGCCACGGCTGCGTGCCCAGTGCCTGTCAGCCCTGCCCCATCCACTGTCCGTTTCTCCTGGACATCACTGCTATCATAGGTCATGGAAAAACAATTCACTCAAAGGGAAGGAAGAGGACAATCCCCACCACTTAAAAAAACCCTCTTATGGGACTTCCCTGGTGGGGCAGTGGTGAAGAACCCGCCTGCCAATGCAGGCGACACGGGTTCCAGCCCTGGTCCGGGAAGATCCCACACGCCACGGAGCAACTAAGCCTGTGTGCCACAACTACTGAAGCCCGTGCACCACAACTACTGAGCCCGCAAGCCACAACTACTGAGCCCGTGAGCCACAACTACTGAAGCCTGCGTGCCCAGAGCCTGTGCTCTGCAACAAGAGAAGCCACGGCAATGAGAAGCCCATGCACCGCAACGAAGAGCAGCCCTCGCTCTCTGCAACTAGAGAAAGCCGGCGCGCAGCAACCAAGACCCAATGCGGCCAAAAAAAAAGACTAAATGACCAAGGAAGTTGTTGGGGAAGAAAAGCCTGAGACCTGAGGCCCCTGAGACCAGCATACAGGGTGTGAAGCGCTTCCCCCCACAGCTCTGGCTTAAGAAGCATGGGCTCGAAGAGAGCAGCCTGTGCCCTGCACGACAGGCAGAACAGTCCCAGAAGCCACGGAGCAAAGGACCTGCAGGGTGACGGTGATGCAGCACTTACAGCAGCTTCTGCCTCTTGTTTCTTCTGCAGGATGTCGGTGGCTGTGCTTTCCCTTTGCTTCTCCAGCTCCCTAATGCGAGAAAAAGAAGCCGCACGCGAGGAGCGCGGCGTTAGCGGCAGGGAGACAACAGGGCCCCTGGCTGGGCCTGCGCCTGCAAACAGCCTGTGATCTTACTGAGCTCCCCGTTCTAGAACTTTAAACAGTATTTCCAAGATGAGCTCAAGTAAATCTGTTTATCCCAGACCTGTGTGGCTTCCCTGTTGTCCCCAGACGGCTCTCCCCGACCTCTTCCGCAGAGCACATGGGAAACCCAGCACTGTGGGAGGAGGGCTCCACACGGCAAGAATCGCAGGAAAGGGGTCAGCGGAGAAGGTGAGAATCACAGGAGATGCCACCAGCCTGGCATCATCACATGACCCTTCTGACAGGGACACTGCATACTACCTTAGACACATCCATGTACTTTGCCAGGGCAGCACACGCCTGTCCCATCAGACTTGACCCGGCACATTCTCTGCTCCAAGCCTGAAGTCTCCTGAGGCATTAGAACCCTGAGCTCTAATGAGTCAAAGGCTAGAGCGGCCCCAAGAGGAGAGTCCTGCCCTTCTCCCAGACTCTCTAAGCTCAACGAGTTATTAAATTAGATCATTGTAAAGTAACAAATCTAAACCACCTCTCAGATTTAATGTTATGCTAATGGCTTATCTATAAGAAACTGCAAAATAAATTACATCTCGATGACTTCTAAGACTATAGTTAACACACGCCTTGTATGTAAGAACTCAGAACCCAGTCCTCCCGAATTCAGTGCCAGGAAAAGAAATGGTTAGAATGAGAAGAAGGAAAACTTGTCATTTCTGTGGTCATGGTTTATAGTCCCAACAGTTTTGTAAACTAATTCTTTCTGAAAGTAGGAAATGTGGGTTAACAGTCGCACTACTAAGAACTCGCGACAAGAACTAGTTAACATTTACTGAGGACGTGCTGCGGACCAGACACCGCGGTAATAAGCACCGCAGGCGGACCAGCGCGTGTAGCCCCCCCGCCAGCCCTGCGGGGTAGCTTCTGCCCCCCCCGCCCCCGCGCCACGGACGAGGAAGCTGAGCACACTGCGGCTCAGTGGGGTCCCCGCCACGCGCCGTGAACTCACTTCTCCTTCTGAGCCCGGAGGTAGGGTCCGATGACCAGGCGGTGCAGAGCGAAGTAGAGCACGAGGGGCCCCACGGTGGCATAGAACACGGCGCTGGGGAGCAGCTGGTCCGTCAGGTGAATGGGGAAGAAGTAGGTCTGACTGGCCCTGTTTAACCTGAAAACAGAACAAAGCCGAACGCCCACATGAGCCAGGTTCCCAGGGAAGGGAATGGGGTCTCAGCCCCAGGAAGAGAACCTCTCAATACACGGGACTCCAGGAGGAGGAGGAGAGCCTGATGCTTCAAAGTCCACTCCCGGGTGGTCCCCTGTCCCAAGGTTTAGCCGCTGGATCTGATGTAAGTGACGGAAGAAAGGTCTCACTACTTGCTGACCACAAGCAACAGACTAACGCCCGACCAAAGTACCCGTGGCCGGAGGAGACAGGAGTGGCCGCTCCTCCAGGGGTCCTTTCTGCTTTCAGCGATGGCTGAGTAGTTCCTACTGGACCAATCATCCCACAGACATCAACTGTAAACTCTGGATCACACATAACAAACACCTTCAGGGACTGGATAGCAAGCAAGGGCAGAAGAACAGAACGGCACTGGTGAATTTCCTGATATTTTTTTAAAAACAGCTTTTAGCCTGAAGGCCATTCTCAGTCTGTACCATATGGATGATTAAAACTGGAAAGAAATCTGCAGTCCTATTGGACTGAAGAACCAGACCTCAGAGTTTGGGGCAACCATTGCAGCTGGGAAGAGGGGGTCCCCCAAAAGGAAAGTCCCAGGTGGGGAGTCCCGGGTTCTGTGTATAAATGTGCCACAGGTCTCCAGCTGACCCCTGGTCTACCAGTGGCCGCCACACAGGTGAGTCCGAGTTTGCAGTCTGACTTCAGTCAAGTTAACGACCTTCTAAAAGGAAAAAAAGACAATGCTTTTTGGAAAGACATAACAGAAAATAGAATTTCTACAATATATTGTTTGCAATACCCAGAATACAATACCGACTACTCTACGTAACCAAATACAACGAGAGAAAAAGAAAACGAACAGAGACCGACCCCAGATGACCCAGATGTTGGAACCAGCAGATAGGATTTTAAAGCAACTATTTTAACTCTGCTCGAAGACATAAAGTATTCACTGATGATTTAACAGCAGACTGGATATGAGAGAAGAGTCAGTGAATTTATAGATTAATATAAACGATCTAATATGAAGAACAAAGAGAAAAAGGACTGACAGCAAATGGGCAGAGCCTCGGAAACGTGTGAGACGACATCCAGAGGTTTAGCACACGAGTAATTAGGGCCCCGGAGAGGAGAGGATGGGGCAGATATTTAATATTAAATATTTAAAGAATTAAATGGCCTAAAAGGTGCAAATTTGATAATTTTACAAAAATACATACATAGATTTACAGATGCAAGAAATTTAGCAAACCCCAAGCAGCATAAATACAACAAAACCACATGTAGGTCAGCAGTCAAAGTGCTGAGAAACAAAAGTGAAAAAGTTGAGTAGCCAGGAAAAAACCAAAAAAACCACACACATTACATGCAGGGTATGTTTCAAATGACCAACAACTTGCCAGGAACAAAGGGAGCCAGAAGACAGCAGAACACCTTGAGAGTACTGAGAGAGAACTCTGTTAACCCTGAATTCTATACCCAGGGATGGGACACTTCAATAATAATGAAAGCAACTCCAGAACTGATAGACACTCAAAACTAAAACAAGAAATCAAACAACCCAATAATAAAACAGACAAAAGATGTGAACAGAGATGTCACTAAAAAAAAGATATGGGTGTCAAATAAGCACATGAAAAGATGCTCAGTACCTTAGATATGAGGGAAATGCAAATCAAGACCACAACGATCTGCTAAAACAGCCGACACTAAAAAACACGACCCTACCAAGGGCTGGGGAGGATGTGAAGCAACGAATTCTCGGAGCCGCTGGTGGGAAAGTGAGATGAAGCCGCTACCCTGGAACACAGCTTGGTGCTTCTTATAAAGATCATGAATCAATGAAATAGAAAACAGATGAACAGGGGCTTCCCTGGCAGCACGGTGGTGGAGAATCCACATGCCAATGCAGGCGACACGGGTTAGAGCCCTGGTCTGGGAAGATCCCACACACCGCGGAGCAACTAAGCCCGTGTGCCACAGCTACGGAGCCTGCGCGCCACAACTACTGAGCCCACGTGCCACAACTACTGAAGCCTACGAACCTAGAGCCCGTGCTCTGCAACAAGAGAAGCCACCGCAATGAGAAGCCTGCACACTGCAATGAAGAGGAGCCCCCGCTCGCCGTGACTAGGGAAAGCCTGCGCGCAGCAACGAAGACCCAAATAAATAAATCATTTATTTATTTAAAAAAAGGAAACAGATAAACAGAGAAAATGAAAGAAACCAAAAGCTGGTTCTTTGACACTTGAAGCGCCTTAGCTAGACTGATAAAGAAAAACGTAGAAAGAACACAAATTAGCAACATTAGGAATGAAGAGACATCATCTATAAATAACTACTGACATCAAAAGGGTAAGGGGGTATCAAGAGCATGCTAACAAATTTGACACAGATGAAATGGACAAATCCCTTGAAAAACACAAATTAACAACACTGGCGTAGGATGAAACAGAGAGAGTAAATCCTAAGAGTTCTCATCACAAGGAAAAAAAATTGTTTTTTCTATTTAATTCTGTATCTATATGAGATGGTAGATGTTCACTAAATGTACCGTGGTAATCATTTCATGATGTACGTAAGTCAAATCATTATACCGTGCACCTTAAACTTATATAGTGCTGTATTGTCAGTGATATCTCAATAAACTGGAAGAAAAAAAGATGAAACAGAAAATTAGAAGAGCCCTATATTTATAAAATAAATTGAATTCATTATCAAAAATACTCCTACAAAGAAAATTCAGGCTCAGTTGATTTCATTGGTAAATTCTATGAAACACAGGGAAAAAAAATACCATTCTTACACAAATTCTTTCAGAAAATAGAGGAGGGAACAATTCCTAACTCATTTTATCAGGCTGGCATAACTCAGTCCAAAACCTGACAAATATATGATAAAAAGAAAATTATAATCAGCATCCCTTAAAAATATAGATTCAAAAATTCTTAGTAAGAGAACAGCAAATCAAATCAAGCAATATATAAAAAGTATTATATGTCATGATCCAGTGGAATTTTCCTCCACAATTTTCCTGTAAGGTTGGTTGAACGTTCAGCAATTACCGTGATTCATCAAATAAACAGAACATAAAAGTTAGCAATTGCTGACCTGAGGTGCCTTCTAGTAAAACTTTGGTTTATTTACCAATACAATTTGGACAATTCAGCCTGTTGGTAACAGGAAACCTGGCTGAAGTGAAAATGTTTCTTTCCAAAGAGGCAGGGTGGCATCCTTGGGATAAGAATTCAATTCAGATCATGTCACGTAACGTCGGCAGTGGAGGAGTGTTTAAGGCAGATACAGAGTCGCAGAGAACTGTGCCTCGTCGGTGGTCCCGACGTGGGGGTGGGGAGGAGAAGGGACTGGGACGCAGGGGACCAGACGGCTCCCTGCACCCTTCATTAAATCTCGGGCGTCCTCAAATCTCATCTGAGAGGAGAGGTGCCTGATGCCAGCTCTGGCTTCGGCTCCGGGGCTGAGACGTGGTCTGCTTCCTCTCGCTCACCAAGTCCCTCTTCAGTGCCAGGCTGTGTTCCAGGTGGCAGGAGTACAGAGAATAACTAAACGGACTAAGTTAAAGCGCTTCTGATGAGGGGCAGCGGGGGATGGATGGCCTGTCTGGGATGAGGTGAGGGCCGCTAAGTTTTCACAGGGCGATGACGGCAATCGGGTGACACGCGCAGAGACCGGAGGGCACCGAAGGAACCAGCCACGTGGTTACCGGGGACTGAGGAACGGCAGATGCTAAGCCCAGAAGCAGAAGCAGGCTCGGCGTGGTCCCGGGGCAGCCAGTGTGGCTGGAGTGGGGCGACCAGGGGGCAGAGAGGACAGTGAGAGGCCAGATCGCAGAGGGTCCTGAGGACTCCGGCTTTTGCCCTGAGTCGAGGGAGTCGCTGAGGGCTTTAAGCAGAAGGCTGACATACACTGGCTTAGATTTTAAAAGACTGTCTGTGTGGAGAAAAGTGTCCCAAGGGTGAAGGAGATCAGTCAGGAGGACACTAGTAATTCCACGAGACGGTGGCCGCAGAGGTTGTGAGAAATGGTCAGATTGAGGATGTGCTTTCAGACGAGAGCCAAGAGGATTCCGAGATACACTCAGTTTGGAGTGTGGGGAAAGGGTGGTGAAGGTGAGCTCCAGGGTTCTGGACAGAACCCATGGAAAGATGGAGCACTGAGATGGGGAGACTCCAGACACGGCAGGCTTTGAAGGGCACATGTGACCGAGGGCAGGGGGAGGACCGGGGCTGCAGATGTGACATGGGGATGCTGTGAGGTATCTGAGGAGAGATTTGGGAAAGGACGAGGGATCTATGAGCTGGAGGCCTGTGGGGAGCGCCAAGCTGGAGCTAGAACTGTGAGCGTCCCCGGAGCCCGATGCTACTGAAGCCAGGATGCCAGATCAGACCGCCGGGGGTAAGTCTAGGCCGACCAGGGCCCGACAGTGGGGCCTCCGCTTAGAGGCAACCAGCCAGTCAGGTGAAGCCAGAGGCAGCTCGGCGAGGCCGGCAGGCGGGGGAGACGGGGTCCGTGTGCAGGCGGGAAGGATCTGGTAGAGAGAACCCGAAGCTGCTGTGCCGGGGACCACGCAGTACACGTCACACTGTGAGGGCCGCAGCCGGGTGGGAGAGCGGGCGTGCGGGGCCCGCACCCGGGCCATCGGGGAGGCAGAGGGTGGTAAGAGACAGGCGGGGCGGGAGACGGGCCGGGGGGCACAGGGAGGTTCTCTGAGGCAGAGACTCAGACCTCACTGAGCGAACGTCGGGCTTTTGGACTCCTTGACATTTGCTTACACGCCCAGACAGAAGCAACCGCATCTCTAAGAACAGAATCACAAAGCAAAGTCTCCTCCTTCCTTAAAGTAGGTAAAGCCCAGGTGAGTTACAAGGTGCCAGATAATCCCTGGCCAGAAAGACGAGTTCAACATACTTGACTTTGAGAGAAACTCCCTGCGGGACTCCAACGCTGACAGCTGCACCTAAAACGCTGTGCCTGGAGATCTTCCTCTCTGCTCCGTACTCCACGACCGTCCCGAAGAAGCCTGCCCTGCAGGAGCAGACCGCAGTGAGCGAGCAAGGGCCCCTCCGCTTCTGATCCCTCCTGGGTCCCTCCCAGTCACCACGGGCAACTGCCACTCGGGCCAGAGGCCGGGGCCCCTACCCCCAATTCTCTCTTGCCCTGCCAACCACCCACAGGGAGGACGTTCACCACTGACCCCTGGTCAATGAACAGAAGAGTCAGGACACCGGACCCTGGGCGCGACCGCGGGCAGCTTACGGTAACCAGCGCCACTGCCAGAAACCCCTACACAGATCAAGCGTGCTCCCGCGTCAGCCCGGCCAGGACTCACTTAAGGGATCCTTTCACGCGAGTCTGATCGTCATCCTGGAATTTGTGCTGATAGCTGATCAGCGCGAAGGAGTGAGGGATTCCAAGCTGGGGAGACACAGAGGGAAGCAAGAAGGCAGCTGAAACTGAAGTAAGCAGGGTCGCCCTGTCCCACAAAGTGTGTGAAAATTTGCCAGTAGCCAATGTTTAAAAACTGGGAGATTTCAAATAAAAACCATTTTCTGACTTCCCATGAAAAACAGAAACTCCTGCACACCGAGCCTGCGCTCTCACAAGGGTAGCGGCTGCCCGCCAAAGGGCGGCTGCTGGCTCCCCGCGTTCCTGCCCGGCCACCGTGGCCCCGGCGCGCACGACTCTGCTGGGGCGCCACTTACTGACCACGGCTCTCTCCCACCCCGAGTCTGTGGGCTTCTCTCACCAGAAAGGTGAAAAGGGCCTTTTGCTTTAGGGCAGTTGGAACACAGCTCCCGTGGGGGCCTGAGAACAACAGTGTTCAACTCCTGAGTGTGGGTGGACAGAACTCGCCCTTCGGCCATGTGGGCGCTGGATTTGGGGGTGAGCAGGGGGAGGGCGGTCAGGGGCCCACAGAGGGGCTGGAGGAGGGTCCCCCTGGAGCTGTCCTCACCTGCAGGGCCACGGTGAAGTGGCTGGTTTTGGTGTCCCGGACGATGCTGGTGTTCATGGCCGACTGGATGCCCCAGCGCCACTGCAGGTAGCCCACCGTGTTCTTGTCCAGGTTCCGGGCCAGGACAGTGGTGAGGCCAGGCCGGATGCCACGGGATGAAAACTGCAGGGCACAGTTTGTCGTCACAAAGCTGGGGGGACACACAGAGAGAAAGGGTCCTGGATGACAGTGGCCACAGCCGTGCTAGGCCCCGTCCTCTCCGCCAGCCCACACCCTGCTCGCCATCACTCCCACGGCTCCCCGCCCGCGATCCAGGGAATCTCTCCAGTTACCCACCCGCCAAATGGCACTCCCCACCCCCATCCCATTCCAACTTCAGCCAAAGAGGCACCTGCATGTCTGCGCTCCTAAACCAGCAGATCCAATCCTGTCGCAAGTCAGAGCCACCTGCGGAGGTTCCCAAGCTTGGCTACACGCTGGACTCACCTGGTGAATCTGAAAACGCCGATGGTCGGCTCCTGCCCCCAGGTGTGCTGATTTATAGACCTGGCGTGGGAAGAGCTAGCCAGGTGACGCAAACGTGCAGCCAGTCTTGAGAAGCCCTTCTCCAGGGCCCACCCCGGACCAACCAAGTCATTCTTTTTGGGTGGGGGCCCAGGCATCAGTGCCGTTTTCAAAGCTGCCCTTCCATCCTGATGTGCACCCAGGGCTGCAAAGTATTGACCGAAAGCTACTTGAGAAGCTAGCAAACCATCCCCCGAAAGGGCTCTGAAGTGGATTTCCGAGGGAGTCAGCCCCATCTTCTGGATAAAAAGGGGTATTTCACTTCAACAGCAAAGGAACTCACAGCACTTCACTCAAGCCGCTCAAAGACGAGCAAGCAGCTTGCCTCCAGCGAACAGCCGTCATACACTAGATGCCTGTTTCCTTCCTATGCTCTGGAGGCCTCGCTTGTGCCCCTAAAATAACAATACACTTGGTAACTCTGATGACATTTTCTCCTGTGCTCACAGACCTCTTCCCGAGGCCACGCGAATGAGGAATCAACTCCTTGCTCTGCAGAGACCCCCAACCCCACTTTGCCCCTTCGTCTGACACTCCAGCCGCACCGGCCAGCAGCCACACTCTCCCCTCGAGCCACACTCGGGTCCTTCGGGGGAGGCAAGCAGGGAGAGGAGAGAGAAAGTCACCCTGTGGCTTTTAAAGCAATCAAAACATAAACAATGAGATCTCTGTTTAATCAAAGTAATACGATTTCGTATATTTCTGGAGCGTGTCCTAGAGAGAGAGAGAGAGAGAGAGAGAGACAGAGAGAAAGAGACAGAGAGACAGAGACAGACAGAGACAGAGACAGACTCTGGGGCCAGAGCAGCAAGTCAGGCACTGCCCTGGGAGATGGAGAACTTCCCACCGGCCGCCTGCCTTTCTCCAGGCTCACGCACACCCACCAACTAATAACCTTCTCGTCACCAGTTTGGACTTGAAAGTAACTTGACCCAGGGACTAGGGCACCTGGAGGAGGAGACACTGTACATTAACAAGCTGGCACCCTTTTTTTTTATAAATCTGCATTCTCAAGTCTGATAAGCCGGGTACTACAATGAAATTCAATCTCCAGACCTGCAAAAGCTGATGACCAGCCACACCTAGACTCGGGTGACCACTTAATGGATAGACACTTTGAGGCTCAACCAGAACGAAACAGCCCACAGATTTTCCTCAGTGAGTGCCTCCTAAATGTGTCTAGTCTTCAGAATGACCTGGGGTGCTTGATAAAACTATGGATTCCAGGCCCCCATCTCAGGGGACCTGAGAGAGGTCTGGGGGTGGGGGCAGGAACCTGTGCTTTCCATCAGCAGCATCAGAGGGGACGACCCCAAGCAGACAAGCTTAGGACAATGCTGACACGTACATACACTGCCCACTTCGAGTTCTGGTTAAAAGCCTTACCCCTTGCCCCTCTCCCAGACCTGCCAGGTCCGAGTCCCAGAACAGAGGCCTGAGAAGCCGTGTTCTAACCAGCATGTGGGTGACCCCCGTGCTGGGGTGTCTAGTGTACCCCTCTCTGCCTGGAAGCCCCGCTCTCGGAGCTCTGCTCGGGCTGTGCTCATGTGCACCCGTCGAGAAGCCACAGCTTCTCTCTCACGACACTTCTTACTCTGCGTGGGACGGCCCTGCACACTGGCCTTTACCAGTCTTGCCCTGCAGGCATGCAGACGCACATGGAGCTGGAGGCGAAACACCTTTCTTTGCAAACGTGTGCTCTGTTCCAGAATTCCTTTAGCTGTATTTTATCCCCCAGAGGAAAGAGTTGTTTACCTTCCACCCAATTCTTTTATCTGAGCTCAGTGGGGAATAAGGACACCTCTGTTTTCTATATATATATATTTTTTTTTTGCGGTACGCGGGCCTCTCACTGCTGTGGCCTCTCCCGTTGCGGAGCACAGGCTCCGGACGCGCAGGCTCAGCGGCCAAGGCTCACGGGCCCAGCCGCTCCGCGGCATGTGGGATCTTCCCAGACCCGGGCACGAACCCGTGTCCCCTGCATCGGCAGGCGGACTCTCAACCACTGCGCCACCAGGGAAGCCCTCACCTCTGTTTTCTAGGAGGGACAGTCCTTCAGCACTGCCAAAGCAAAGACGAAGGAGAGCAGAGGTGGTGGGGTTTACAGCTCTGGCATAACACGAATGGGCCTAATAATCAGGCTGCCTCGCTGCTGACGAAAGCCCCTCTCGAACCTAACACGCATTCTCTGTGACAAAGGAATGAGCCGCAACCCGGAAGTATTTCAGACCCTGACCCACTTCCCTATGAAGTGCTTCCCCTCCAGTGTATCATGGTCTTCACAGCCCACGATGACCAGGCAGGGCAGGAGCCTGGCCCTGGGCTGGGACGAGAAGCAGACCTCCCTCACCCTCGACCCAGTGCTCTCTGCAACGAGCACAGGGCCTAGGCCCCACGCCAGCTGCAGGGTCTGCCCTCAGTGACCTTGCAGGACAGACGACGTAACTGCAGATGACTCTGACAAAAAGAATACACAGGTTCTGGTCTCCTAAATCCACAAGGACCACCAAAGGGCATTTATCTCTTCATATTTACCATCTTGGTGTGAGATTACGGAACAACTTTAGGCCAAATAAAGGCCCCTGCAGGTCCCCAGCTCCAAATTCTAACTGTTCAAAAAAGAAAAAGAAAAAGAATTAATGGTGTTTTATCTCACAGCACAGTAAGCTCCTCTGGTTATAATTCCCTCATTTAATTCAATGCCATCGGCCCTCAGGGCTCTAAAAGTAGGGGTGGAAGAGTCTTAATATCTCATCTTAACCTTTGCCAAAGGGAGATTACTGTCTCCACAGACGCAAGGAGGCCTGAGCCCCTCCAAAGAGAGCGCTGCTGGCCCCGGGTCCCTGTCTCCCTGGCTCAGGCCATCCACACGGTGCCCGCTGCAGTCAGGGGCGGCCGCCCTCGTGCTGCACAGGTGCACTTCCACCTGCTCCACTGCACCGCCTGCAGGCCCCACAGGTGAGCGGCGATGGCTCTCAGGGGGCTGACGCTAAACCCACCAGCAGTTCTGCACTCGCAGTCGTGAAGTCCAGCCGCTTTGGCTGCCTCATTACTATTCTGGGTGACTTTCAGGGCAACTCTTCAATGTTAATTTGATGCAGTTCAATTTGCTCGGCACAACTGGCTGCTTAATGACTGCCAAGCAGTGGACCAGAGCTCTGAGATGGAGGCACCTGCCTTCTGCACTGTGCAGGAGAAGGGAACAGCCTACAGGTTTTTGCTTAAGGGAACAGATGCTGAGTTTCTAGACGTGGGATTTCTGGAGGTTGGCATCAGGGGGATATCTTCTTGTTCTATCCTAACTTTGAGCTGCCTGGCAGACTGAGAGCAATCCTCAGATATGAGACACAGTTTTCTCTCGGGGACAGCCAACTTATGCAAGTGTGACAGCTGGCACTCTTACACAGTGATGTGGCCAACTGAGGTCGTTCTGTTGCAGTGGACAACACGCTCTCCCCCGCTGGCATTCTTACCTCTCCCCAGCCCTTCGCAGAAGTGACTCGTCGGAGCGCGAAGTTAATGGAACCCCCTCCGTTCCCATTCTGGGTTGAGAGGCTTCCAGAGAGGATGGCTGTGTCTGAAGCTGTCAAGGGTGCCTAGGAAATGATACCTGCTGGTAATAAATCAATCAAAGCAACAGGAAGCGCCAAGGACAGAGCCTGACGAATACACCCCAAGTGCAAGGCCACAAGTATAGGTGAGTTCATGGTTCAAGCATGCAGGGATGCAGAACTGCCTCACCTGCCTCACTTGTCTCTCACCCTGGCATCCGAACTGCACGTGGCCACCAAGGTCAGGTTTTGCAAAAGCTTTAATGGGCAAATTTCAAAAATCCAGGGGAGACGCAGGGCTAGATGCTGGTTCTCGGTGTCCCAGCGCCATCAGACTGCACGGTAACTTCACCCCGTGCCTCCCCACGCAGGACGTCTGGGACTTCCCAGTCCTTGCCATGGCTGCAGTGACTGACTCTGGAAGCCCCAAGAGGGGGGCAGGTTTCCCTGAGTTAGGACTTCACGCTCTAGGCTGATGCACTGGAGAATAAGTGCATGAGCCTGGGGGGCAGAGACCCACCCTGTCAGCAGGATGGCCTCACACTGTCACACCCAAACAGCGGGCAGAAAGATGACATTTAGTGACCCCAGGGCTCAGCACACAGGAGTGCGCCTTAAAACTAAGGCCGGTTCTTGGAATTTCCCACGGAGGGCTGCTTTCTCTCCTAAAATCGTCACGACCTTGGCTCCCCCTTCTAGAGCGTGAGCGAAAGTTTCCTGCTGGAGAGCCCTGAGACTCTGAAGCTACGCACCCCTGGCACCTTGCTGCTGACATGCTGGCAAAGCAGTATGAACAAGGTCGTGACTGGAGCTCTTCTTTTTTTAAGCGGCTAACTGCATCCTTTGATAAATAAAGATGAGAAAACCCTGAGCAGACTCTCTCATCCCAGCTGCACATCTCATTAATCCGAGTGCCCTCGCTGAGCCCCCTTGCACTGGGGGAGGCATCTGTGTGCTTTACCTCAATGGACTGGGATATGTGCATCTTGTTAATTTCAATCTGCGGAAAGCCACTTCCGGACACATCTTCGTACTCCTCCTCATAGCGATCAAAAAGGTCAGTGGCGTCGATGCCAACGCTGATGGTCCCCTGGGGCAGAAAAACAAGCAGTCAGCACCAGGCTTGGGATTTGTGGGATGAAAGACAACACTCTATATTTCAGCAGCCGCATCGTTCATTGGGTGCGCGGGACTCCACGAGCCCACGGAGCACAAACGTCATGGTTGAAACCCGAACAGTGGTCGAGCACCACTGACTCGTAGAGTCAGAAAGCCAGGCATGTCCACAGGCGGATGACTCACCAAGGACAAGTGGTAGGAAAAGAAGAGTGACCTCTTTCATGGCTCTGAATCGCTCATCTCCGGATGTAACCCACAAACGCAGAAAACCACCTAGAAACTAGCTACATGGATTAAAAACTTTTAACGTTCAATTCTAAACACTCTATGTCACCAAAGTACCTTAAGAGTCTTTAAAATATAGAAATACCTTCAAAGACAAAGAAGTGCAAACCAAATAAAGAATGGCAGATTTAAAAATTGTTCCACCTCCTAAAATTAATTTGAGACTTAAATTATGAGAAACAGAACCCCATTCTCTCAAGAAATAATAAGCTAAAATTTTGCTGATAAAAATGCTCTTTACTCAGAAAATCAATGTTTATTATTTTTTTTTACCGTCATAAGACCTTACAAATGGGCAGATACCTTAATCTAACATATAAAGACATGACCCCACACACATTTTTATTAAATTCTCTGCAGCCCATTAAAAAAAAAAACAAACTTCATTGAGGTTTAATTTACATGTAACAATATAAACCACTCCCGTTTGAAGTGTACAATTTAATGAGTTTTGACAGGTGTGTCCACTTGTGAAACCACCTCCAAAATCACGATACAGGACACTTCTATCACCCCAAAAGGAGCTTGGGAGAACGTGTTCTCTCCCCGAGAAGGGGACACGTGAGCTGGGTATGAGAGGGAAACAAGGGATGAGCCTGCAGGACTCAGGAGCGTGGAGGCCACTGGGGCTGGAGCGGAGGGAGGCGAGACTGGGGGGTGCTGGGTGTGGCTGTTCACATAGCAGAACATTACGGGTGGGGTTCATCCGGGATAACAGCAGTTTAACCTTGATGTTTTGGTTGGTTTAGCAGTTATCCCAGATGTTCATTTTTAAACAAAGTGACATCACCACCAATAGTATTTTCATCACCAACAGTATTATCATCATCAATCGTTGTCCGAATCTACGCAGCCAGAGTGGGTTTGGTGGCAGCCTTCACTCTGTGCTTCTAGCATTGGCCACCGTCTCAGCTAGGTGTGTGGGATGCAGGGAGAATCTAGGAGGTGACAAGGCTAACCCATCACTCTGCTCCTGTCTCCTTCCAGGAGGCGTGAACAGCACCTCCCACTCCAGGACTGCACGCACGTGCCCGCTGAGACGGTGGCTAGACACAGCCCTCGCGGCCGCAGCTGGCGGCGGCAGAACTATTAGAGGCTGCTGCCCGTTTGGCACATCAGGCAGGTGGCCAGTGCCCGGGCCTGTGACGTGCGTGAAGCTGTCAAGCCCCCGGTCGGCTATGTCCAGGGGCAACTCCAGGTGTATGTGAACGCGTGGGAAACTAAGGTGGGCCAGTCCTGCAAGAGAAGGTACCAGAGAGCAGTGTCAGCACTGCTGCTGGGGTTTCTCCCCATCTCCTGAATGGTGTAAACCAGGAGCCGGCACGCTGGCTGTGAAGGGCCACAGGACATACTTCAGGCGTCGTGGGCCACACGGTCTGCTGCAATTCACGTCTGCTGTGGGGAAAGCAGTCAGACTATCCAGCAAAGCACTGGGCCTGACTGTGTTCCAATAAAACTTTGTTTATTGACACTGAAATCTGAATTTCAGATAATTTTCACATCTCAAAACACTATTCTTCTTCTGATTTTTTTCCCCCGACCATTTAAAAATATAAAAACCATTCTTATCTCATAGGTCACACAATAAGAAGCAGTGGGCCAAACTTGGCAACTCCTGATATAAATCTGCAAGGTTTCTTTCTTTTCTTTTTTTTTTTCTGGGGGGTAGGACAGGGGGTAATGCTTTCATTTTTGATGAACGCTTCAAGCAGGAATGAGATTAAACATAGTGTATGTTCAATGAAAAAAAAAATTAGGACTAAATTTCCACTTTCTCAGAAAGTTAATGAAAACTGACCATCCACACCAACCATATGAAAATCAAGCCTTAGCATCTTTTTCAACAGTGAGTCATTCTTTAAAGACTGTGACCCAAAGTGAGGCTGTAGTGGCAGGTGTACTTACATATAGCTGTGAAAAATGACTTTTCATTTAGATCAAATGGTAGTTCCTCTATGTTAATTTTACTCATTTTTCCATTCTAAGGTTTGTAACGCACGCACGAAGGTAAAGCAATAGCTATTTATAAGTTAATTCTATTAGCAGAAGAACCTCACAACTAACGATACCACTTTTTTTTTTTTTTTTTTTGCGGTATGTGGGCCTCTCACTGTCATGGCCTCTCCCGTTGCGGAGCACAGGCTCCAGACGCGCAGGCTCAGCGGCCATGGCTCACAGGCCCAGCCGCTCTGCGGCATGCGGGATCTTCCCAGACCGGGGCACGAACCCGTGTCCCCTGCATCGGCAGGCGGACTCTCAACCACTGCGTCACCAGGGAAGCCCTGTCATTTTTAATTGGTTAAATTTATATCCTTTCCTGGAATGGAATGAAATTGACAAGGTCTTCCTATAGTTTTGTGACATCTAAACTTGAAGCATTCAGAAGATCATAAATGGATATGGAGAAAAGGGAACCCTGGTACACTGTTGGTGGGAATGTAAACTGGTGCAGCCACTGTGGAAAACAGTATGGAGGCGCCTCAAAAAACTAAAAATAGAACTACCATATGATCCAGCAATCCCACTCTTGGTTATATATCCAAAGAAAATGAAAACACTAATTCAAAAAGATACATGCACCCCAATGTTCATAGCAGCATTCAGGTGGCCCAGGTTCGATACCTGGTCAGAGAACTAGATCCCACATGCTGCAACTAGGACCTGGCACAGCCACATAAATAAATAAATGTTAAAAAAAAAATAAGAATGAAAGTTTGCCATTTGCAACAACACAGATAGACCTGGAGGGTATTATCCCTAGTGAAATAACTCAGAGAAAGAGAAATACAGTATGTTATCACTTATATGTGGGATAAAAAAATCAAACAATCTAGTGAATATAACAAAAAAGAAACAGACTCATAGAGAACAAACTAGTGGTTAGCAGTAGGGAGGGGGAAGGAGGAAGGGGAATGACAAGGGTAGGGGATTAAGAGTTACAAACTACTATGTATAAAATAAATAAGCTACAAGGACACACAGGAAATATAGCCAATATTTTATACTAACTATAAATAGAGCAGTCTATAAAAATTTTGAATCATTAAGTTGTACACCTGAAACTCACATAATATTGTAAATTAATTATACCTCAAATTAAAAAAAGGATGCTAAGTGAAATAAGTCAAAGAAAGACAAAAAAAAGAATACTACAGTATACAGAGAAGAATCAAATATGCCAAAAATTTCAAATTTACTAAATAAATTTGCTCCTTGTATGAATATGGTAGGCAATGTTATGAAGGAATAAAAAAACAGAGACACTGAAAGGACATTCTTCAGAAAAACAGCGGTGGGGGACTTCCCTGGTGGCGCAGTGGTTGAGAATCCGCCTGCCAAAGCAGGGGACACAGGTTCAAGTCCTGGGCTGGGAAGATCCCACATGCCGCGGAGCAACTAAGCCTGTGCGCCACAACTACCGAGCCTGCGCTCTAGAGCCCACGAGCCACAACTACTGAGTCCACGCGCCTAGAGCCCGTGCTCCGCAATGAGAAGCCACCGCAATGAGAAGCCAGCGCACTGCAATGAAGAGCAGCCCCCGCTCGCTGCAACTAGAGAAAGCCCACGCGCAGCAGCAAAGACCCAACACAGCCAAAAATAAATACATTTATTAAAAAAAAAGAAAAACAGCGGTGACAGCGTGGACTCGAGAATCCCAGGAAGGCCTCCCACAAAGGCATGCCTACTGGGACTGCAGCCCTGCACAGAGCCCCCTCCTCGATTTGCAGTGACCCAGGACTTGCTTTTGCCCAAGAGGATGCAGAGGATGGGATGGCGCAGACTCCAAGGCTAGGTCACAAGGAACCTTGCAGCTTCGTCTAGGCCCCAGGGGAAGCTAGCTACCGTGAAACAACCCAACTACCCTGAGACTGTCAGGCTGGGAGTCAAGGTAGCCGGGGTAGAGGCCACCTGCGAGAGACGGCAGGCCACCCTTGGCCACCACAGCTGCAGTGTAGGAGAGGCACAGGCGTGCAGATGCCATCTTCAACACGACCCAGCTACCACTGGGCTGCATGGGGAGACCCCAGGCAAGAACCATCTGCCGAGTCCAGTCACTCCACAGGAGCGAGGAGAAAATCAACTCGTCTTGCAAGCCGCTAAGCTTTGGAGAGGTTCGTCATGCAGCAGCATGTAACCAGACACAAAATATCAGAGAAGGATGTAAACCAATTAAAGTATGTAAGTGTATGCCAAAAATAAGGATTCCACTTCCGCGACTTTCTTCTGAACACCCTTTTCACTCTCAGAAATGTCCTGATTTGGATGTTGAATGACACGGTCTCCCCGCCTACAGGTCACCGTCAGGATGCTGGCTGACCATGAATGACGTAAGCCACCAGAGAGCAGAGCAGAGCCACTCGGTCTGACCTGCAGGCTCCCCCTGGCTCTGTGCTTGGGTGAGGAGGGAAGCAGGGTCACGATGGCAGCAGCATCACGAGCCGCTGACTTGCGTGTGTGGGTTTCGTCATCAGCCACCTCATTCAGCTCACAAGCCCCGACAGCTTTCAGTTGCTTCTTTAAAAGACAGGCAATGATACCATATGCAAACAATGAAAACCCTTTCAATATTTTTCGCTCTCTTGTTATTTGTCTAATTATATTGGCTAAAACTTCCAGAATAACGTTAAATACGGTTTTCTTTCCTTTCCCAAATAAAACCTTTGAAATGATAAACATTTGTGTTAACTCCACACTGACAATCAATGGATTCACCAGAGGGTAGAGTAGACTTTAGAAGTTTAAAAATAGTGCTGAAGGCATCATTTTCTCAGCTATTTTGTTGTTTCTCTAAACAAGGCCAAAACAGTGGAAAACTTCAATGAGCCAGTGACTTCTGTGACTCAGTGGCCTTTGGTGTTGATCCAAGTCTATGGAAAATGACCCCCCCGCCCCCCAAAAAGAAAGAGAATGACCCAGAGAATGCAAGGCTCCAACGCCAGCCACACCTGAAGAGCCACCCAGAGAGGGGCTGATTGTCACCTTCTACTATTTCCGAGAGCGGTTCAGATGCCTGCCATCTGCTCTTCCACCATTTCCAGGAAATGACCTTTTGAAAATGGACTGGTCACAGCACCAGAACTAGACAGACTTCTTCTCTATGAGCCAAACAGGGGTTTGGCTGCAACTTACAATTCGTTTTCACTTTCAACATAACATGCTTTTCATACAATGAGATGTCATGACTTAGGAATGAGAGTTGGATCTGAATTTTAACAGAGGATCAGAAAGGATCGAGAAAAAGAAAAAAGAGAAAAGATAAACTCTAACTCTGGATAAATTAATGGGTTAGATTTCTTCCAACAGCTTCTAGCTCAATATATGCAAGTTTATGTCCTTTTTTTTTTTTTTTTTTTTTTTTTTGCGGTACGCGGGCCTCTCACTGCCGTGGCCTCTCCTGTTGCGGAGCACAGTCTCCGGACGCGCAGGCTCAGCGGCCATGGCTCACGGGCCCAGCCGCTCCGCGGCACGCGGGATCTTCCCAGACCGGGGCACAAACCTGCGTCCCCTGCATCGGCAGGCGGACTCTCAACCACTGCGCCACCAGGGAAGCCCTTTATGTCCTTTTATTATTAAATCGTTATTAAATCAAATTTTTTCATATAAAGAGTTTACAGAGGAAAATACTTTTAGGTAATCTTTGCTATTAAGTGCAAATCACAAAACTTTTAAAGCATTTTCTTTATTTTTTTCCCCTGCTACAAGCACATCTCACCTTATTTTTCTAGAGCAGGGTAGTCGAACTTTTTCTGTAAAGAGCCAGGTAGTACTTAAGGCTTTGTGGGCAACTGCTCTGGAAACTGCTCAACTCTGCTGCTGTAGTGCAAAACGGCCACAGGTAATCTGTAAATGAATAAGCTTTGCTATGTTCTGATAAAACTTTATTTATGGACACTGAAATTTGAGTTTCATATCATCTAGCTCCATACAACGAAGATACTGCTGAAAAACTGTCAGTGGGACAGCCGGCAGCTGCAGATTTTCAACTGAGACCTTTGAGACTTTTTTTGGAGCTCAAAGATTCAATCTATAGCATGGGACAGTCACCCCTCCCACCAATTAGCAGAGCTAACAGACTCCACGGGGAACACACCCCACAGTTTCATACTATCTTCAATCAGGTCAGTCATTCGAGTATAACACAGGTTGTAAAAACAATCTATTAGTTTCTCAAGTTTTGAGCTACTCAATGAAAATCACAAACTGATAAGATTCAAAGGTTTAAGGAGCCAAACACAAGAGGAAGTAGCTGAATGCTACCTGTTAAGAGCCCATTGTAACCTGTAAACTACAACCCCACTGGATCACCATCTTCCCGGACTACCAAATACTCCATTCATAAGTCAACCCTTTTTTTCTTTAACTGATAACAAAACAATGTAAAAAAGATACCTGTTTGTTCTCTCATCTGCAGACTACTGCAATACTTCTCAAATTCAGCCACGCATCTGAATTCCTGGGGTGGGGACTTGTATAAATACAGATTCCCAGGTAGCAGACTGATAGGCTCCTATTTATTTGCTCTGAGGCAGAGCCTGAGAATCTGAATTTTTAGTAGGTGAACATATTGTGATGTAGCTGAGTTAACTTACTAGCTTTGGGGTCTTTACTTATGACTGAGTATTTTATTTAGATCATTGTAGATGCACATGCAGTTATAAGAAATAACAAGAGACCCTGAGTACTGCCTTCCACAGCGGTAAACTTGCAAAACTACAGCAAACTATCCCAAATCGGATAGTCACACTGACAAGTCCACCGACCTAACTCGGATCGCCTCAGTTTTATTTATTTTTATTTTTTCACCTGTGGTTGTATATTTAATTCTATACCACTTAATCGCCTATGTGGGTTCATGTATCCAGCACTACACTCAAGACACAGAACACTCCCATTGCCACAAGGATCCCTCTGGTGGTCCTTCTGCAATGGCTCCTACCTCCTCCCCGCCCCCCTCCCCTTACCCCAACCTCTGGCTACCGGATCATTTTTTTAAATAAAGAAGCTGCAGCTGACACAGTTTTTGTTCCTCTATCTCATTCATGATTATGGATAAATAACACAGTCCTTTCTAATGCAATTATCTCCAATACATAAATTTGGATGGGTTAGATCAACGGGATTAAAATACACGTTTATCTCAGTGTCCTCCTGAAACCCTCCGCCCTCCCAAAATAACAATAAAGGAATGACAAAGCCAAAGACAAAAAGAACAGGATAACTAAAGGTGACAGATAAGAGGTGTTAACCAAATTTTAGAAACTGGAAAAGGATGAAGAGATGGTAACTGATTCTGCAGAGAAAACTGAAACCTAAGTGTTGCTGGTCAGGAGGTGGAGGGACCACGCACCCCAGGAGTCGCGGAAACGTGGACCCCTGCCCACTCCCCCAAGGAGCCAAGTGACAGAGGCTTGTTCTTTGGAGAAGTCACATGAAGGGATTCCAGGCACAGCAGTGGGGGAGTGGGGCCCGTACTGGAAATAGGTTGAGGTGGACTACACGCTGAATGGTCCCAGCCTCCACTTCCTACCCCACTCAGCTATGAGACTGCTGGCAGCCAGGCGGGAGACTGGAGGTTTCTTCTCAAGAGAAAAACCACCTGCTAATGAGAGGAAGCCTTTGGACGCTAACCTTTGGCGGGGTTGGGTGGGGTGTGTGCGCGTGGGTGCTCCACCCAAACACCCCAGAGTTAAGCCCATCGGGGACGAGCCCGGCCAAGTAACATGCAGTGTCTACTCAGCCTCACCGCCTCACTCTTCATGGCAGACAGCCAAGGACTACCAGACATTTGAGGGAAACCTCCAACACCAAAGTCTGAAACCAAGTAAAGATCAGAAAGAAGCACAGAATACAAATGCCAAAGAAAATGGCGAGAAATCTATAGGTAATATCCTTAGAAAAATAAGAGGTATTGCATTGATAATAAAAAACATTTATGAACGCTTACTATGTGCCAGGAACTCTTCCATTTAACCTTCTTAACAGTGAGTAGGCACCATTTTCTCCATTTCAGATGAAGAAACTGAGGAGCACAGAGCTGCAGTCTCTTGTGCAAGGCCACAGGTGATAAGTGTCAGAGACAGGATTTGAACCTGGGGCATCTTCAAATGCCAAATTCCTACCTCGTTACTTCCCATGAAAAGAACAACAAATCTGAGAATAAGAAAGTCTAAGATATTAAAAACATTGTATACAAATTAAAAAATTTTCTATATTCCTTAAATAGAAAGGCTGGAAAATAATCTAGGGAAAAAAATCTCCAAAAAAGTAGAACTAAATGAAAAATATGCAAAATGGAGATGGAGAAAAAAGAAGATGAAATTATTAGTCCAAAGGATCCAATATGTGAATAAAAGGAATCTGGAAAGAGAGAAAGGAGGGGAAAAAAAATACTAGAAAATGTCTCCGAACTGAAGACCACTCAATTTTCCAGGTGGGAGGGTCTGCTATAACTACCAGCACAAGTGAGAAAGTCACCCCGAGATTCTCCGTCATGAAAACCCAGAGAGAAAGACCCTAAGGGTTATCAAAGGGGGAAAAGAACATCACACACAAGAATAAGGAATTAGAACTAGTCTTCTCAACAGCAACCCTGTAAGCTAGAAGCCTTGGAACAAGGTCTTCTGAGGCCTCGGAGGAAAAATGATTTCCAAACCGGAATTTAATATCCAGTCAAATTATATAAAACTGCCAATTTTTAGGCCTAAATAGACAAAAATAAGCAATACCTATTATTAAATATAGAGAAATAACCAAATATTAAGTTACAGATACACACACTTTACAAGTGTATCTATCTACACACACATATATATCACAAAGAGTATAAAGATATATGCTTTATAGTACTTTTAGCATCAAGTATAAACTTGATTTTGAGTTATGCAAAGTCAATGTTTTACCTCTGGGAAATAATATGGCAACATCTGCATATATTGTGACCCATAAATTTCACATCTAGGTATGTGTGGTATATGGGTGTACGTGCGTATGTGCAAACACATGCACGCACACACACTTAAGAGACAGTCTTGCACATGTGCACCAGGAAACATGCACAGGAATGTTCACAGCAGCAACGTTCATAACAGCAAAAACCTGGAAACAACTGAAATCTCCACCAGCAGGAGAACGGATAAGCCGTGGTACCCAGCAATGAAAACGAGTAAGCCACAGCTTCATGAAACGTACACAATTTTGGAAGAGTATGAGTGACGGGGAGAAAGCAAGTCCCAAAAGAATGCCTATAGCATGGCACCATTTTTACGAAGCTCAAAAACAATAAAAATGAAACAGTATATTGCTTAAGCAAACATCCAATTTGTAACAAAATTTAAAAAGCAACAGAATGAGGACCGTGTGAGTTTCTTGCTTGTGCTGGGAGCAGAGTGGACCCTTCCCACCTGGAAAGTTGAGTCGTTCAATTCTGGGAAATTTCTCATATTATTTCTTTTATATTCGTCCTCCCTTTCTTTCTATTGACACATTCCTTTTATTCACATATTGGACCCTTTCGGATCGTGTTTCCTTCCGGCAGGGAGATGGAAAAGGAGAGAGATGTGGAAGTGAATGCAAGTTATGGGCAATATTCTTGTTTTTGGGTCAGGCAGTGGGTACGAGGCGTTTATTACTATGTTATAGTTTATAATATTACACATATCTTTTCTATGTATGTATGTATATATAATTACATACATAAATACAATTATATATAAATTATCTTTTTTTTTTAAAGACACTCGAATGGGAATGAAACGGAAAAGAAATTAGACTTTTAGGCATGTTGTGTAAAGGAGCAACTGGAGAATGTGCTTCCTCCACAAAGAGATAAACCAAAAAGGGGAAGGTGTGGGAGCCAACCAAGGAAAGGGTTGGAGGGAACCCAAACTCCACGAGGGAAGGGGCTGCTCTGCCGAGTGTCTAACAGTGCCTCTCTCGGCCGGCACTCAAGGCCAATTTGTTGAATGAATGAACACAAAGGCAGTCCTAGGAAGTTGGCGAGGAAAGTCCTGAGGTCACAGCTGGACGGCAGGCCTAGAAAGCAGAGTCTAGTCTGGACTGGGATGGGGGATGATGGAGGAGAGCTACAGAGGGCTGCTACCAGGAGCAAAAGGAGAGAGACAGAACACACAAGGTGTCTGACAGATTTATAGGAAACTAATCAAAGGAACCAAATGGGACAACTACTAACACCATGGAGTAAAAAGCATGTTAAGAGAAGTCAGGTAGTCATAGTATACTATCAGGCTCAACTGAGTATTCGTACCGTGAATATTCATTTAACCCTAAAGGGTGTTATAATTACACTGGATGAACTGAAACAAACGTGTTGTTTGGGAGAACTATATCCTTATCTTTTCTGGCAAGAGGTCAACAGATAATTACTGAAACTGAAAAAAACAGAACAGAGTAAATATGCAACTTAGACGTAGTAGGAAATGTCAGAGAAAAGAGCTCAGAAGGGAGGAGTGAGGAACAGGAGTCAGGAACCCACAAGGTGGGGGCAACATAAAAAAAAAAATAAGCCTAGTAACTATCTGACTTTCTAACCTACTTACACATATTATTTAGATACACACACACACGAAAAAAAAATTGCCATACTTTAGACTTCGAAACTAGGGGCTACTTAAAAATGATTAATATCTCACAAAGGTCTGATATGCATATTTAAAAACTAGTAGAGGACTTCCCTGGTGGTGCAGTGGTTATGAATCCGCCTGCCAATGCAGGGGACACGGATTTGACCCCTGGTCCGGGAAGATCCCACATGCCGCGGAGCAACTAAGCCCGCATGCCACAACTACTGAAGCCTGAGTGCCTAGAGCCTGTGCTCTGCCACAAGAGAAGCCACGGCAACGAGAAGCCCGCGCATCTCAACGAAGAGTAGCCCCCAACTGCCGCAACTGGAGAAAGCGCGCGCGCACCAATGAAGCCCCAACGCAGCCAAAAAAAAAAAAAAAGTTTAAAAAAAACTTTTAAAATTATTTAAAAAAACCCCCCAAAACCTAATAGACCTCTTGTGCCCATAAGTCTCAGATGTTCCTTGATCAGGAGGGCCCAACATAACCAAATGACACCATCGCCCACAGGCTGGGCCTGGAGTTGGAGAGATGAGGCCCAGCCCTTTCCTAGAGGCCATCAGATGGCATCTGCATCAAAGGCTCAGCCACTCCTGACCCAGAGGAACTCATGCCGAGACGGGAGCACTACCTGCCGGCTCGGGATCCACTCCCACACCGGCTCTGTGAACAGCCTGGATAACTTACTGGGTTGACCAAAAAGTTCCTTCGGTTTTTAAGTAAAAATAAGACACATTTTTCATTTTCACCAAGAACGTTATTGAACAACGTATTCACCGTTCTGTTCCACCACCTTCTGCCATTTTTCAGGCAACTTCATAATTCCATCTCCCCAAAACTTTTAATCTTTTTGAGCAAAGAAGTGTTCCAGGTGCCTTTTACAGTCTTCTAGGGAATTTTGTAAAGACCAAAATAAATGGAAATCCGAAAATAAATGGAAATCTGAACGTGCAATGTCTGGTGAATACGACAGAGAAATTGGAACTTTCCAGCCAAGCTTTTCTGCCTGGTCATCAAAGAAACATGCAGTCTTGCATTATCCTGATGGAAGATTATACATTTTCTGTTGACTAATTCCGGATGCTTTTTGTCAAGTGCTGCTTTCAGTTGGTCTAATTGGGAGCAGTGCTTGTCGGAATTAATCGTTCGGCTTTCCAGAAGGAGCTCATAATAAGAGGACTCCCTTCCAGTCCCACCATATACACATCACCACCTTCTTTGGATGAAGACCAGCCTTTGGTGTGGTTGGTGGTGGTCCATTTCGCTTGCCCCGTGATCTCTTCTTCTGTTCCACATTATTGCACAGTATCCACTTTTCACCGCCTGTCACAATTTGTTTTAAAAATGCAATGTTTTCGTTACGTTTTAGTAGAGAATCGCATGCGGAAATACAATCAAGGTTTTTTTCGCTTAACTTACGTGGAACCCAAACATCAAAACAATTAACATAACCAAGCTGGTGCCAATGATTTTCAACGCTTGACTGGGATATTTTGAGTATGTCGGCTATCTCTCACGTGGTGTAACATTGATTCTTCTCAATTAATGTCTCGATTTGATCGCTATCAACTTCAACTGGTCTAGCGACCGTGGAGCGCTGTCCAGCGCGAAATCTCCAGCGCAGAACTTCGCAAACCACTTATGACACATCTGGTCAGTCACAGCACCTTCTCCATACACTGCACAAATTTTCTTTTTTTGCATTTCAGTTGTGTTTTTACCTTTCTTGAAATAATAAAGCATAATATGCTGAAAATGTTGCTGTTTTAAATATTAAAATGGCTCCCTAAAACTTCATCCATTTTGATACATTTTTTAAAAAATTCATGCTATGACATGACAGTGGTCACAATACAGTCTAACAAAATTGTTTGGAATGAAGTTAAAGACAACTAAGCGCTACTAGAGCCATCTTACAGAACACCAAACGAACTTTTTGGTCAACCCAATATTTTTATCTTCATTATATACCCCACCCAGCCCACTGGCACACTGTGTGGATAAAAGTGCAGTCTTCATTAATCCCCAGCAGGCTGCCTTGTTCAATGTTCCTTATACCAAACCCAAATCATCTTCCCGCTGTCGGCTCTGTTCCTTGTTGCTGATCTTAAGCCAGGGAGTCAATTAAAGACCATCATTTCCCTGTCTCCCCTTCTCTCAGCCAGCACATTTATCCCTTCCACTCTAGTTTACCGGGATCTTCTAGAATCTTGGCTTTGTCCTTCCACCTTGGGTCACCTGTGAATGTGACACACACATCCTCACTGACATCATTCCCAGAAATTCTGAGTGTGTCAAGTTAGAGCCTTTCTCCCACAATGAGAAGCTTGTCACCAGGTTGGAAACGATATCTTAATCAACCCTCTGAGTAGAATCAGTTGTTCATTCGGCCAGGAATGTTCCATCCTGAATATTTTTATTTATTTTAATTAAAAAAAAAGTTTTTATTGGAGTACACTTGCTTTACAATGTTGTGTTAGTTTCTGCTGTACAGCAAAGTGAATCAGCTCTAGGTATACATATCTCCTCTCCTTTTTGGATTTCCTTCCCATCTAGGTCACCACAGACCATCAAGGAGAGTTCCCTGTGCTATACAATTGGTTCTCGTTAGTTATCTATTTTATACATAGTATCAACAGTGTATATATGTCAATCCCAATCTCCCAATTCATCCCATCCCCCATCCCCCCTTGATGTCCATATGTTTCTTCTCTACGTCTATGCCTCTATTTTTAAAGATTAATTCATTCATTCATTTATATTTCTTTTTGGCTACGCTGGGTCTTCGTTGCTGCACGCGGGCTATCTCTAGTTGTGGCGAGTGGGGGCTACTCTTCTTGTGGTGTGCGGGTTTCTCATTGTGGTGTTTTTTCTTATTGCAGAGCATGGGCTCTAGGCACACGGGTTTCAGTAGCTGTGGCACACGGGCTCAGTAGTCGTGGCTCACGGGCTCTAGAGTGCATATGCCTCTGTTTCTGCTTTGCAAATAGATTCCAGAAGGAGCTCATAACCATTTTTCTAGATCTCACATATATGCGTTACTATGATATTTTTCTCTTTCTGACTTGCTTCACTCTGTATGACAGTCTCTACGTCCATCCACATCTCTGCAAATGGCACAATTTCATTCCTTCTTATGGCTGAGTAATATTCCATTGTATATATGTACCACATCTTCTTTACCCATTCCTCTATTGATGGACATTCAGGTTGTTTCCATGTCCTGGCTATTGTAAATAGTGCTGCAATGAACATTGGAGTGCATGTATCTTTTGGAATTATGGTTTTCTCTGGGTATATGCCCAGGGGTGGGATTGCTGGGTCATATGGTAGTTCATTCTGAATATTTTTGTGTTTATATTTCTTTATCTGGCCACAAGGATAATGTGAGAAATTTCTGTCAAATGCAGTCTCGATAGTAGCTATTTACTAATTGAAAATTCCACCGGAAGAGGCTATCACAGTAAGAGGCGAGGTGAAATTTGCCCTTTTTATAGCCGATGAACCCGTGGTGGCTCTTGTGAGACTGTCTCCACGGGACCGTTTTGTCTGAGATCGAAGTTGGAGCCTGTACTCTCCACTGTTACGGAGAAGCCAACTCAAATTTACCAGGGCTTCTAAGAGCGATTCGGTCCCAGCCACTCCCCCCGCCCCAGACCTCTGCCCCATGGACTTTACCCTGACACCCTGCTTATGCAAGTGGTCATGCCGGCAGGATGCAGGTGCAGCTGTGACCCACTCAGGTAGCTTCCTCTATGCCTCGCCACAGTCGGCCACCTCCCTCCTCTCCTCCAAAGACCTGCTTTCTAGCTCAGCGCTTTCCCAGACTTGGTCCCCCCTCCTTAAGGGACAACGTCCAACTTCTTCAATTTCAATAGCAGCCCCTTTCTGCCACTGAGCATGACAAACATATGGGTTCCAACAACTTTTCTTCTGCACGATTACCCGGTCAGCCCAGATGATTCAGTTTATGACATCAGAATCACCTCCACGGAACCGCCTGAAGCCGTAACCACGGGCTCATTCCGACGGCTATGATCATTAGCCATGGCAACCAAAACAAACCTTTTTAAAAAATCCTTTAATAATAATTGAGTAATGTACTCATACATCTTTTTTAAAAAAAATAAATTTACCTATCTACCTTTCTGTTTATTTACGGCTGTGTTGGGTCTTCATTGCTGTGCGTGCGCTTTCTCTAGTTGCGCCGAGTGGGGGCTACTCTTTGTTGAGGTGCGCGGGCTTCTCGTTGCGGTGGCTTCTCTTGTTGCGGAGCACAGGCTCTAGGTGTGTGGGCTTCAGTAGCTGTGGCTCGCGGGCTCTAGAGCGCAGGTTCAGTAGTTGTGGCGCATGGGCTTAGTTGCTCCGCAGCATGTGGGATCTTCCCGGACCAGGGCTTGAACCCGTGTCCCCTGCACTGGCAGGCGGATTCTTAACCACTGCACCACCAGGGAAGCCCTGTACTCATACATCTTTATGTAAAGATGTACTCCTACATCTTTACATCTTTTTGGGATTATGGTTACATGTCTTCCTTGATATATTATTTAACATTTTTTTCCTGATAAAGCTAAATTTTGTTTTTCAGCTATTATAGGAACCACTGATAAGATGGCCTTTCTAAAACCAGAAAGAAGGTCTTACTGGGGAGTTTATGTCAACCTCTGTAACAGCAGAAGGAGAAAGGAAAATGAATGGTCCAGGGAATACAGTAACAATCTCCAAGAAACTCTTATGTAACAGCGTCCAAAAGAAACGAGTTGATACTCTCAGAGTCAGACAATGAAGCCCCCTAAACAATCCTTGACTTAATGCCCTTGCTTCCTATGGGGTCTGGACAAGCTCATTAGGAAGGCAGTGAAAAGTCCGATTCCCAAACTGGCTGCTGTCCACAGAGAGAGAAGATATATGGGTATTAACAAAAGAAAGGAATGACAATAATCAGTATGGTGTGAACACGGCACAGAACGAGCCTATCGTATGATCTTAAGTCTCTAAAAGGCAAGAAATAGAGGTGGATTATGCAAGTAAAACAGGGGTCTTCAAGACGCAGGGAGGAAGGCCAGGGGCGTCCAGTCAAGACTCCAGTCACACACAGCCCTTGAGATGCAGACGAACCTCATCATCTGTCGGGTCATAAACTCCCCTCACCCACACGCCGGCTCAATGTGCAGGGCCCTGGAGGCCCCAGGGCCCCAGCAACCTGAGCTTGGTGTTTTCCAGCAGGAAATACAGACAGAGGAATTTATTCCCACGTGGCCCTAAAGACAGAAAACAGAAGCAATTAAGCTAAGGACTCTGGGGTCTGAGGATGTGACCCCAAGCACTGGGCCTCATGGCAAACCTCTCATTTCACACAGGGAGAAACTGAGCTAAGACTGGAGAAGTGGCTGGACCCGGGATGCAGAACTGGGGCTGGGGGTGGAATCCGAAGCCAGAGCTCTCGACGCCAAGTGCAAGGTTCTCCCACGCTGCCCCCAGCATACGTGGAGCCCGCGTGCCCTGTTGGCTGGAGGGTGGTGAGGGAAAGGGGATACACACTGGAGCTGGGCACGGCACTCACTCCTTCCGGCCCCGCAGTGCTGTCCAGGGCACCTTCACGCAAGCCAAGACTCACAGGTGACTGGCCACACTGAAGCCACTGGGCCTCGGCCACAGGAGCAGGTGGATGGTATCAGCAGAGAGCCATTTCCAGAACCCAACTAACAGTCCCCACCCAAACCCAGCCAGCCACCAGGGGCAATGAGCTACCCAACCAAGCCGAGTGTTTCCCACACGGTGCCGAATGAGATGCTGAAGCAAAGTTTAGTTCTTAACCTCACCTTGGTGCACGTACCACTTTGCACTTACATAGCAGGCTTGTCTTTCTCTGATAAATTAACGTCTATTTCATACTTTTTCAATCATTTAACAACTTGGCGTGGTGGTTAGGGGACGTGTCCTCATTTTCCAAATGAGAAAACTGCACATAGGTCAAAGGGTGAGCTCTGCGTCCTGTATCGCTGTGTCAGAGCCAGTATTTCCAACCTACGGGTTTCCCCACTCGACCTTTTTGTCTGTTCTTGGTACACACTCCTCCTGGAAAATTCCTACCCAATGAACTCCTATTGGTGAAAATGGAAAAATACCCATGCAAGTTTCAGACAGCAGCACCACGAACGTCACACAGTCTGTCCATCCTCTACAAGCTGTGATCCTCAGTGCAGGTCTGGGTGACAGGCCGTACCAAGCCCCAAGGTCATCAAAGGTGTCCTTCTCCCTGTGGTCTTCTTCTTTTTTAAAAAATTAATTAATTAACTTTTTATTTATTTATGGCCGCGTTGGGTCTTCGTTGCTGCGCGCGGGCTTTCTCTAGTTGCGGCGAGCGGGGGCTACTCTTTGTTGTGGTGTGTGGGCTTCTCACTGCGATGGCTTCTCTTGTTGCACAGCACAGGCTCTAGGCACGTGGGCTCAGTAGTTGTGGCCCACGAGCTCTAGAGTGCAGGCTCAGTAGTTGTGGCACACGGGCTTCGTTGCTCCGCAGACTGTGGGATCTTCCTGGACCAGGGCTTGAACCCATGTCTGCTGCATTGGCAGGTGGATTCTTAACCACTGCGCCACCAGGGAAGACCTCCCTGTGGTCTTCTTAAAAGAGATCACCGCTTTCGTCTTAGGATGAGAACATTCTAAATCTTTCTGCTCATCTTGCAAAGCAAAAACACTCAGAAGTGGAATAAAAGATCCAGCTAAACCTCTCCTCAAAATGCCACAGAGCCGGCATCTGGTTTTCACTCAGTATTTCTGGTTAGAAAATGTCTTATTTCTTTGGCAGCACTTTCTAGAAGTAGCAAAGTATTGGGAATCATACAGTATCTTATAGGCATGTGTGAAATGGTCACAGCTGTGCTCCCTCATTTCACAGAAACATGGCCTGGAGACACATTTCCATACGATCCCAGTAAGCAATCACCGCGCACACGCAGATGGCCAATTTTATCACGAGACACAGAGGCTCAGGCTACTGTGATGCCGTCTTTCCCCCTCATTGTTCCGAATGCAGCAAAACTTCAGCCAGCAAATCAAAGACAGCACAGCCTCAGACTGCCCCTGCCAGGCTCCCACCCCGGCTCCCCGACCCTGAGCCCCACATGCCAAGGCTGACCTGTACGCAGACCTCCTCCAGTGCACTGGCTGGGATACCCGAGAAGGGAACCCGTTAGCGCACTTCAGGGCCCCTTGAAGATTTTCAGCTCTCTCAGCATCTCACACCCCCTGACTTGGTTCAACCGGTGTTTCAAGTCTCTACCTCCACTGACCCAAAGTTAACTACATTCCTGAAGCTGTCCTCCACTAAAGGGGACGGCAGGAGGGAAGTAGAGGCGTTGGCGTTTACAAGTATACTTTGAAATGTAGGATTCAAAGAGATGGGAGTCTTCTGAGTATCTGGACCTTTAAGTGCGGTAGGGGTCTTAGAAAACTCCACTTTCCAGAACGTATTTGATCGGAAGCTCATAACATCATGCTTCCCAGTTGGAACCTAGCATTGGTTCTTTTTCCTTAGAAGATTTTCAGCTGCCTGCCGGGCTATCCCGGCAGCGATGACAGCGTCTGGATGCTGCGCCCTTCGTTAAACACCGCGGAACGGGAACACCGGGCCACGAGCAGTTAGCCCTTCAGCATGACAGGCACCTCAAACTGACCGAGCTCTCCTTTTGCCACAGGACCGTGGCATGCACGCAGAACAATTTGTCTCCCCAACACATCCAAGCAAAAGGAGATCATACAGGACTGAAAAGTAACCTTCAGACTCAGGTGTGTCCCTGGGGTACACGACTCCAACTTCATCGGGGGCTTGACTGATGGTTAAAGGTGGTCACCCTGTTGCTGTGGAAACAGCCTGGCGACTGCTATTCACGGCACCGTCGTCCTGGGGTGGTGAAAGCACGCCCCTCACTTCACGCAGTCTGGAAACACCCCCAGCCCTCTGCGTTCTCTGGCTCTCTGTCTCGTAACTGGTCCGCAAGGAATCCCGTTGCCTCAATGCGTGGGTAGGTGGCTGTCCTTTCCTGACACAGACCTCTGATTGATTTTCACGTGTCAAGGGCTTGGGCAGCAGGATTACAGGGAAAGGTCTCAGACAGCTAGCCTGCGTTTCTGCTCAAGAAGTCTCCTGGCTTCTGGGAAAACCAGGGGGTTGGTTTTGCCTTCACTCCGGCTCATCGCCAGCAGCTCTGCTGATAGCTTTCCAGGCAGATCCTACTCTTGAGACACAGCAAGCAAAATGCTGTTCCACCCGATTCTGTATGTTATTACGATAAAAGGCCACCAGCACTGATTATTCTAGATCTGCTGTCTGGTAAACAAGCCTTGCAACCCTTCCCTCCAGAACTGGCCCGGCTCACCTTGGGGTTGGTTCGCTGCTGCAGCCGCCTCTCTTCCCTTTCTCTCTGCAGCCGCTCAAACTCTTCTCTGATTTCGGCTGGTGTCCTCCTCCTTTCCACAACCTGCAGGCAGAATGGGGGGGAGAGTCAGCAAAGGGCCCAGAAAGCGAGGAATACACACAAGAGACGGCGTCATTAACCGTGTCCCGCCGTTCCTTTCCCTCAGGATGGTTAAGAGCCGCCAGTGAGACCGCGGGGATTTTCCCTTCCGACGGCCTAGTCCCTGGTGAAGCCAGGTTCACCGTCACAGCCGCTCAGTCCCAAGGTTGTGCTTTCCCTCAGCTCTCCAGAGACTGAAGCATTATTGTCTTCATTTTAGTCACTTATCTCCGAGGCTGCAGGAATCTTACAAAGAAAACATCACCTTAAGTGTCACAGTTTAGATTTCCTAATGAGCCCCAGGTAACACATGCTGAAAAGTGTCAAGATGGAGGCGAGGCCATCCACAATGGCACTGGCACGTCTCCCTCATGTGCTGGGGCCACCACCAGAGGTGCCCCTTGAGCATCCTGGACCAAGGGACCTTAAGCCATGAGGTCTGGGTGTTTCAGAATCAGGGGACTCTTCCAGTACTCAGGTGCAAATCGGCAGACCATGCTAGCCCTCGGGGAAGCGCAGGGATGTCAGATCTGTGAGGAGGTAAGGCATCCCACATCAGCCTTTCTGAGCTCATCACGAAAGCAAGACAGCCCAGCTGAGATTTCAAACAGGCAGGGAAGCGCGACGGGGGCCTCGGGTACCATGCCCGTGAGAGAGGAAAGCAGACCACGTCATTTCCAAGGGTCCCGAACGCTATGGCCTGTGAGAAACAGAGAGTGGGAGCGGGACAAACGTGACCAAAGTCACTGGACACATGACGGGGGGAAAAGGCCCAACAGCATTGACCCTGTATTAGTGGCAGAAATACCGCGGAGTCCTGAGGCTGCTCAGAGAACACCTGCAAAGGTAGGTGAGGTGAGGAAAAGCTATCTTGGAAATCAGAAGTTTTAAAAATTATTCAAAAAAAATGCATGCTTATAGCAAAAAATCAAAATAGTACAGAAAGATATGAAGCACAAAGTACAATTCCCCCTCACCCACACAGGCTAACATTTAATTTTTTTTAAATTTTTTATGTGTCTTCCTAAAAACCTATTGCATATGTGTGTATGTATATATATTACAGTAAATGGGGTTTTGTGCAACTTGATTTTATTATTCAGCAATACAGAAAAATAAATACAAGAACTGGCCTATCCAAAAGAACTGAGAAATTCGTTCACTATCACTTTTAGCAAGTAAGCAGAAAAAAATAACAAAAATATTTTCTCCTCTCCCATGTAAATTGTTAATTATCAAAAAGGGGGAGGTGTTTCTTTTAAAGGAAGTTTTAAAATAAAAACACTGTTAAAAGAATCCAAGAACAAACTGAAAGTCCAAATGGCACAATGATCGCTCTGTGACCTCACAAAAACATTCTCAATTATATTTAACCAATGTGGCACGCTCACTCTCCTAGTTCTTATTTCGCTTCCCCAAAGTTACCCCATCTTGGACTGATGGCGTGCTTCCTCCATGGGGCCCAGAGCAGAACAAGATTTGCTTTCAGGAATTCTAGTTGTTGGACCTTTGCAAATGACTTTCTCTCTGCCACGCTCTGTGACAGATGAAGAGGCAAATATTCCAAAGGTGTTAAGTCATCCCATTTCTAGTCGTATTTTACAGAAGTTCTGCAAACAGCTGGTACATAATCAGAGCTAACTGTAAAGTCAAAATGGCTGGTCCCTCTGAAGCCGTGAAGAACTTGGCCAGGCATCTCATTCTAGCTCCCACAGGCCCTGATGGCCTTTACTATTTATACTTTCTTTACACAGGGTACATCACGGTGGAGAATGGAAGAAAGCTAAGCCAGCTGCAAGTCACTGTTTCTCCCTTCGGTAACCCTCAGACATTTGCACCCCAAAACTGCATCATTACAGTTGTTAAGTACTAGACATTTTCTTTCCTTTTTTTTTTAAAATTTTTTTTATACAGTAGGTTCTTATTAGTTATCCATTTGATACACATCAGTGTATGTATGTCAATCCCAATCTCCCAATTCATCACATCCCCACCCCCATCCCCCTGCCGCTTTCCCCCCTTGGTGTCCATATGTTTTTTCTCTACTTCTGTGTCTCAATTTCTGCTCTGCAAACAGGTTCATCTGTACCATTTTCTAGGTTCCACATATATGCGTTAATATACGATATTTGTTTTTCTCTTTCTGACTTACTTCACTCTGTATGACGGTCTCTAGATTCATCCACGTCTCTACAAATGACCCAATTTCATTCCCTTTTATGGCTGAGTAATATTCCATTGTATATATGTACCACAACTTCTTTATCCATTCATCTGTCGATGGGCATTTAGGTTGCTTCCATGACCTGGCTATTGTAAATAGTGCTGCAATGAACATTGGGGTGCGTGTGTCTTTTTGAATTATGGTTTTCTCTGGGTATATGCCCAGTAGTGGGATTGCTGGGTCATATGTTAATTCTATTTTTAGTTTTTTAAGTAACCTCCATACTGTTCTCCATAGTGGCTGTATCAATTTACATTCCCACCAACAGTGCAAGAGGGTTCCCTTTTCTCCACACCCTCTCCAGCATTTATTGTTTGTAGATTTTTGGTGATGACCATTTTGACTGGTGTGAGGTGATACCTCATTGTAGTTTTGACTTGCATTTCTCTAATAATTAGTGATGTTGAGCAGCTTTTCATGTGCCTCTTGGCCATCTGTATGTCTTCTTTGGAGAAATGTCTATTTAGGTCTTCTGCCCATTTTGGATTGGGTTGTTTGTTTTCTTAATATTGAGCTGCATGAGATGTTTATATATTTTGGACATTAATCCTTTGTCCGTTGATTCGTTTGCAAATATTTTCTCCCATTCTGAGGGTTGTCTTTTCGTCTTGTTTATGGTTTCCTTTGCTGTGCAAAAGCTTTTAAGTTTCATGAGTTCCCATTTGTTTGTTTTTATTTCCATTACTCTAGGAGATGGATCAAAAAATATCTTGCTGTGATTTATGTCAAAGAGTGTTCTTCCTATGTTTCCCTCTAAGAGTTTTATAGTGCCCGGTCTTACATTTAGGTCTCTAATCCACTTTGAGTTTATTTTTGTGTATGGTGTTAGGGAGTGTTCTAATTTCATTCTTTTACGTGTAGCTGTCCAGTTTTCCCAGCACCACCTATTGAAGAGACTGTCTTTTCTCCATTGTATATCCTTGCCTCCTTTGTCATAGATTAGTTGACCATAGACATTTTCAATGTTTTCCGTCAACAGAGTGTATCATATGCCACCCATGTATCCATATACCTGTACTGTGCACCTTGATCATTTACCAACTAGGTCTACCCTGTGCTAGTCAGGATGACTTATTCTGTAGATGAGGCCTCTGTAGAGAGACCTGTAAAACCAGGTGGCACAGTGGGAAGAGGACAGAGACCTAGGCTCTCCAATACCACCTGAACCTCCCAGGAGACCTCAGGTGAGTCACTTCACTCTCTAAGCTTCAGTTTCCTCCTATAAATGAGGGGGTAATATTAAAACTACACGATTCCTGAGGTGCTGTCTGGTTTGAAAATTCTATGATTCCAGTGAGTCAATTTTTTATTTTGGAATAATTTTAGAAAATTATTTAGAACTTTAGAGAAGTTACAAAGATAGTACAGAAAGTTCTCGACTACCCTTCACCGAGCCTCCCTCAAATGTTAACGTCTAACAGAACCATGGAACAAACATCTGTCAAATCTAGTAAACCAAGATTAGCACATTACCACTAACTAAACCCAGACTTCTGGGATTTCACGAGTCTTTCCGCGAACGTCGCTGTTATGCCCTAGGATCTGATCCAGGACTCAGGACCCAGGATTGTATTTAGTCACATGTCTTGTTAGTCTCCTCCCATCTGTGGGAGTTTCTGTCTTCGTTTTCATGACCTTGACCATATTACAGCTCCTAATGCAGGGTGACTTTCCTAGACACTATAAGAATGATGTCAGGCAGATAGAGTCCGGTTCCCCCGCCGCGGCCCGCAAAGTTGCCGCCCCTGCCCTGCCGCCGCTGCCCATGTCACCACCGCCTCGGGACCGGCTGTATGATTAGGCCACAATCTCCAATGAGCAGACATATTCCTCAGTTCTGTGGTGTTCTTGGTCACACATTTATGGAGTTTCTGAAGGGCGGTGGAGATTACTGCCAGGCACAGCACGACCTCTATGCAGACAAGTGAACTGTAGAACTTCATTACTACTCCACCAAGAAGCCCCCATGAGAGTGCTGAACCTGGACACAGAAGTGTTGAATTGAAATCCACAGCATTTTTTACAAGAGTTCTGACCTAGCTGGGGTAAACCTCAGTGCACTTCCTTTCTCTTGCCTCAGTATTACTGCATTGAAGAATTGCTGCTTCTTGCCAGGAGGTTCATTTCATTTCCCATTACTCCCAACTTCATATTCAAAACCACTGAGAATTTCAAGTGGAGTATATTGAAGTAGACTCAGTTTCTTTGCACCATTTCTGTATTCAATTTTTAAAATTCTTTCATAACCCTACTGAGTGTTTTTTAACTAAATTAACATGGATCGAATGAACCGCCCAGCTCCTGTGGAAATCACTTATGAGAACATGAGATTTCTTATGACACACAATCCAACTAATGCGACCTTAAACAAATTTATAGAGGAACTTAAGAAGTATGGAGTTACAACAATAGTAAGAGTATGTGAAGCAACTTATGACACTACTCTTGTGGAGAAAGAAGGCATCCATGTTCTCGACTGGCCTTTTGATGATGGCGCACCACCATCTAACCAGATTGTTGATGCTTGGTTAAGTCTTGTGAAAATTAAGTTTTGTGAAGACCCTGGTTGTTGCAATTGCTGTTCATTGTGTTGCAGGCCTTGGGAGACCTCCAGTGCTTGTCGCCCTAGCGTTAATTGAAGGTGGAATAAAATATGAAGATGCAGTACAGTTCATAAGACAAAAGCGGCATGGAGCTTTTAACAGCAAGCTTTTGTATTTGGAGAAGTATTGTCCTAAAATGCGGCTGCACTCTAAAGATTCCAATGGTCATAGAAACAGCTGTTGCGTTCAGTAAAACTGGGGTGCCTGATGCCATCGCTTGGAAGTGGAACCTAGACAGGACAGAATTTGTTGTACGTGTCAGCCAGCACGTTGGCTTGGTGAAGTCTGACGATGCTTCCACAGGAGTGTTGAAAAGCAGCTTTACCAGGCCACAAAGCTGGCAGAACTGCAACCTCTATGTCTGGGTTATGATCAACCTACTTGGACACTTAGCAAAGATTCTTGCTGTTCAGCATTTCAAATGTGCTTATCGTTTGTACTGACTGACCTTTCCCCTTTCCTGGGGGGGGGGGGGCAGGGAGAAGTGAGATATGGATAAAGGTAAAGGACTGCAGACAAAAACTAAAGTGTGGATGATCCGGGCCAAAGGCTGCTCCTCTAAATGTAATCTGACGTCTGCAAGCCCCCTCCGACTTGTATGGTTTTCCACTCCACTTGCCAGCTGTTACCAGACTCAATACTGTCTGAACATTCACAGCTCAAAGCTGGATTTTTGCCATTCTGAAGAGGCCAACTTCATTTGAAACATGGGTATCCGCACAAACACTGCGACTTTAAGAACTCAAACGGCTGGTGTTACGAGCTGGGAATGGTTGCATCTCACTCCTTTGGAATCCTGCCAGAGCATGACGAGGTCCCTTGAAGGTTAAAAAAAAAGAGAATAGACAAAGACTAAAAACCTACCTAGTGCCTGAAAACAGGGTCAACATTTGATGCAACATCTGATGCAAACGCTCAGTTTCATCCCCAGCCTCCACCAGCAGAAAGCGAATGATGCCAGAGCTGGGACAGGAGTGACTGCCACATCTGTGGCTGCTTTGGCATTTTGGGCTTAAAGGCGTCCCAAACACTACGGGCTTCGCCCGTGTCCTCCATCCCTCCCCGACTACCGGTGGGTTTAGACTGACAGACACGTGGCAGACGGACACCGGTCAGTAGTCTAAAAATACTAGCAACAGCGTGAAGGGAACACAGCCTCCTCCCTGGGGTGGAGGCTGTGACTGAAACGGGAGAACCCTCATACTGAGAAAGCCACCAGCTGCAGAATTCCTCAAGGGAACGGTGACGCCAGCTCCATAAAGCGCTCGAGTTCAGCGAGACTCTTCCTTCACGGTATGAACAGCGGGCTCAGTTTTCCTACTATACGTTAGGCACCCATACAGCTCTTCTCAGTAAGTATCTGAGGAGGTACCTTCCTGTAGTTTTCCTTCAAGGCATTTTTATCATCAGTGAAGGCTTAGTATTGAGGCAAAAAAAAAAAAAGCCAATTCTGATCGATGAGAACTTGATTCCCTTAAAGTTATCTACTAAAAAATATGAATATAAAAGCTTATCCAGTCACCATCTATGACTGCCTGCATACTTTTATAATCACGACAGTGTGCATGGTTTTTCTCTGTTTCTAATGGGGAGACAATTTGGTTTGGAGATAGGAAACCACGTGATATTCTGCCAGGAAGACGTCACCCCGCTGCTCCACTGAGTGGGAATAATGCTGCTGGGAATGAACCCTAGACTCTGAGGAGGGGATACACAGGAGAGGCCTGCAGCTTTTCAGTGGCCCTGACTGCTGCCGTGAAGAACTGCAACCAACCCACGGCTTCAAAACATCAAAACACAAGGCGCTTTAACCTGGGGCATGAGGAGAAACTTAGGAAATTCAACAGGATTCTACTTTCCTTTTCTGATGAAAAAAATTCTAAGCCACTAGACCCAACACTTTGCTACCATGAACTAATGTGACATGGTGCACTGCTATTTCCACTGAGCCAAAGGCCAGAAGCCAAACGCCCGCTGGGAGCCAGGCGGGGCGTGGGACGGGTGGAGGGAGCGGCGGGGGCTGGGGCAAACTGGGCAGCACGGTCCAGTCCCACGGCAGGGGCTCCTCAGACCTGGGGGACTGTCGCCTCAGAGGGGAATTTAGGCACGGTGTTACCAGGTCTTCTGATTTTTCCAGAGAAGATAAGAGACTGGATTTTCCTGCAAAGCCTCCTAAGTTTCAAATGTCAGCAAATACATTTCACTCTGTGGGCAACCAAAACACGGCTATAGGTTGGAAATGGCCCATAAGCCACCAATATCAAGCAGTGGTGAAAACGGCAACAGAACCCCATTTCACTTCTGTTCTAGTCCGTATCCAAAGGCCTTTAGAAGGTTTTCACCCTAAAATTAGAATAGACAGTCATGCATGCGTGAGAGCAAATACCAAAAGAACTTCAAGGGAAAGCTTACATGACGATGAAAAAATAACTCAATGATAGTTAAGTTAACGTTAACAGCCTACCAGAATTTCTTGGGCATCAGAACCGAGTTTCCGTAATGAAATTAATAACACCTACATGTTCTTACAGCAATACAGAGGTTTACAACAAATTTTCATATTACTTTTTCTACTTGATCCGCATATCACTATTTTTTAGGTTATAACACGGAAGTACAAAGCAGTCAAACGACTTGCCCAAGGCTCTAAGACTACTCAGTGGCAGAGTGAAAGAAAACGGAACCTTCCGAATTTTAGTGATAGTTCCCACATGGCATGGCTGTCCAGGTAACCTATTTCATAGATACTTGCTATTTATTTTGTTTTACTCACTATATTTATAACATTCTAATAGTACAGCCCATTAGAGTTGGGTCATTACAGACAATTTAATCCAGTAGTTCTCAACTTTTCCGTGCTTCCGTTTTGTTCACACGCACAACACAGCACCAACAAACACTTCCTAGATTCAGTTGTAACCTCGGGTAGAAAGAGGGGCTCAGGGCCGTGGAGGGTGGAAGGAAGTATACGTGTGGAAGGAGGGTACGTGTAGGAACTGTGCCCTTTCAGAAACCATCCACCATCACCCCCTGAGCGGCCTGCTCCCTCCCCTGGGTTAAAGCTTACTGGCCTAGACCATCCCTCTTACTATTCACCTGATGGGTTAGGAAACGGAGGACAAGGTGGATGACTAACTGTCCCAAGTTCACAGAGTTACAAAGCGGCAAAGCCCAGTGTAGAACCCAATTCCTTAAACCAAGATATAAAGGCGAGAGGAGGACTCTGATGTCTTCAAACATTCTCAAAGGCATCGCTGCAGGTTGCGGGATTTGGGGGTTGTTGTTCTGTAGCTGTTGAGTGACGTTCCTGGGACACCAGACACAAAGTTTCTCTTACCTCCCATCCTTCCATTTCCAGTCCTCTCTTGCCATAGATATCGTAGATGGCCCTGGTTTGGGGGTCACTGAGCACTGCAAGTTAAAAACCAAACATGTTTACAAAGCACAAAATTCACCTTTCAGTCCTGGCCACAATACCACCAGGCAAGGCCACCTCTTTTTGTTCTTCTCTTTCCAGCCACAATCTTCCCAGAGACCCCATCATTCCCAATGTGTCTTTCCTCCTAATTGCTCCCTAGATCCAAGCAAGGACATGTTTAAAGGTGGCTACAACAAGAAACACTGGATTTTTCATGTCCAAGCTACTCTTTGCTTCGTTGTGAGGTGCACTGACCCTGCATCTCTAAAGGACAGTTTTTTGGTTTTGTTTTGTTTTTGTTTTTATTTTCTTTTTGCGGTACGCGGGCCTCTCACTGCTGTGGCCTCTCCCGTTGCGGAGCACAGGCTCCGGACGCACAGGCTCAGCGGCCACGGCTCACGGGCCCAGCCGCTCAGCGGCACGTGGGATCTTCCCGGACTGGGGCACGAACCCGTGTCCCCTGCATCGGCAGGCGGACTCCCAACCACTGCGCCACCAGGGAAGCCCAAGGACAGTTGTTTTTAAAAGCACCTAGTGAGCTTCCGCCACAGTCTATAAAGTATCTTGGCTTGAGAGAGTGAATTCCAGTTTCTAACAGAGCCTAACGTAAAACTAGGGACAGGCTCTGACCAGAAAAATCTGACTTATTATTATGTAGGGGTTTGTTTGTTTGCTTTTGGATGCCTCTCTTCTTTATTTGTAAATCATTTTTAAAAGACACAAACACCTCTCACTATGGTGTCAGCCATGTCACCTAAAGTACATCAGAAAAAGACTGTTCAGTGAGGGTGAGAGCTGTTCAAAGGCCCTCCAAACCGAACCTGAACATCCGTACAGCAAACAGTCGTTACCTCCCTCCTCTGCTGGGCCAACTTCTGTTCAAGACCTTTGAATCTTTCCCCGCCTGAGATTTCCCATATATTTTTAGGTCTAATTAAAAAATGATGTAAATGACTCTATCCATACTCAAATCTAATGAGGAAGAAAGAAATGCGGACCACCGGAAAACTTGGGAGCCAAACTTCTTGAGCTGATCTCTAGGATTTAATAAGGAATTACTTGTTTACCATCTCAGTCTCCCTTTAGGCCAAACACTGGGGCCAGGTCTGCTGCGGCAGCATTTTCACAAGTGCTGGCAGGGATTTTCTGTCAACTCTTCCCCAAATCTCCAAAACAATACAATCCAGTGTGTGGGCAATTCAGACAACCAAATACAATAAAAGGAACGAGTTTGTGGTCAAGCTTTATTCAGACCAGGTAAGTAGCCTGAAAAGTTACATTTGGTGAAGACACAGGCTGACTGTATACACGTAGGTGCCACAGTCTCAGTTTTACTGGTCATTTGAAATCTAACTTTCTGGTAAAACTATAGTGAATACAGCAATACGCTTTTATGTCCACAATGAGAAGTCTTTATTTTGTAAAGAAAATCTAATTTTCGGTCTACCTAATTAAGGAGCAAATCACCAAATGGCTCTGGAATGAATAACTTACTTTACTTGGCACAGATCCTAAGAGTGATTTCATATTTTTTTAATTTTAACTTTAAAAATCGTGGTATAGTACACACAACATAAAATTGATCATCTTCACCATGTTTAAGTGTACAATTCAGTGGTGTTAAATACATTTGCAATGTTGTGTAACCACCACGATCTATTTCTAGAACTTTTGCATCATCTCAAACAGAAACTGTACCTATTAGTGATTTTAGTATTTTATAAACAAATATATCGCAAAACTTTTTCTGAACTACGTAAGATATAAATATAAAAATCTGAATTACTTGATTCTATTTCCTGTTAGGCTCCTTAACACCATTTTCTTGCTTTTGTTAGTACCTTTCCTTAACGGAATGCTACAGAACCAATAAAATCACTTTCAGACGGAAAAAATGTTCTTTGCATCTTCTCACAAAAAAAAGAGAACAAAGAGAGCTTGTCTGTAGTGATCAGCCTTTTACCTCTAAGGGTTCCCTTTAGAAGAAAACTAGTAAATGATTTAAAGCTGGAGTATTCCCTTGCAATTCAGACTATGGGCTATTACTTCACCTGCAGCCTCATTTTCTACTTACTGGACACGTATTGATTTCCAAAGCAAAATACTACTCTTTCAAAGGTCCCTGTCAGTAAAAAGCACTAAACTAACCACCTCTTTTATACACCTCTAAGGACTCTCTTTTTCTATCCTCTACAAATCAAGACTCTTAAAAATTGAGTGTCTGCTACCAGGGTGTTTCTGTAGAGCCAAGCCCCGCTCTGACCTTCATAAGCCTGGTGAACGAGGTTAAACAGTCGCTCCGCCTGCAATTTGAGCTCCGGGTCTCTGTGCTTGTCAGGATGGTAAAGCATACACAGCCTGCGGTAGGCCGCTTTCAGCTCTTCGGAAGAGGCCTACAGAAGGAAAAATCCAATTAGAGAGCAATCAATGCTACTTAAATATTATCATGATCAGAATCAGCCTTGAAATGGGAAGCTGTCAGCCACTTTCCAACATGTTTGCTTTCTACATATAGGACATAATGAAGTTATGCTTTATTACTTCAATAAGGTCCCTTTTTTCCACAGTTAATAAAGTGATCAATTATGTACATCGATAGCAACTGTGTTTTGCTGGGAAATGCTGCTATCAGATGAAATGAAAGCTTGTGTCCCTACCCTGGTTCTCTGTGCTCTAAGCGGAAATGAGAAACGTCACAGAGACCTGCTTGCTCTTTAACCTGAGTTATTTAAAGTCAATCCTGCCAAGGTACTCTCAACAAAGAATTTGTTCAGAAAGGAAAAAAGCTATATACCATTAGACAGAAATGCCACGCATTTAATCCATTTTCTGACAAAGGAAACTCAATGAATATTCACCCTTAAAAAATCAAAGACATGGGCTTCCTTGGTGGCGCCGTGGTTGAGAATCTGCCTGCTAATGCAGGGGACACGGGTTCGAGCCCTGGTCTGGGAGGATCCCACATGCCGCAGAGCAACTAGGCCCGTGAGCCACAACTACTGAGCCTGCGCGTCTGGAGCCTGTGCTCCGCAACAAGAGAGGCCGCGATAGTGAGAGGCCTGCGCACCGCGATGAAGAGTGGCCCCCGCTTGCCACAACTAGAGAAAGCCCTCGCACAGAAACGAAGACCCAACACAGCAAAAATAAATTAATTAATTAATAAACTCCTACCCCCAACATCTTCTTAAAAAAAAAAAACAAAGACATAAAATTGTCAAATCAACACACATTTCTATTCAACCTCTAATACTAAAAGGTAGCACATAAAGCAGGCAAAAATGCTTTACTATCCTACAGTAAAAAGCCTTCCCACCCCCAGCACCCAAAGGGTCACTACCCAACACATACACCTCTCCAATTCTTGTAAGTAATCAATTTGAGGGGAAAATGCACCATAAGAAGAGCACAGATGACACAAGGAGTGAAATGGGCTCTCCGTGTGTTTTAACTGCACAGAAGGGAGGAAGGAAGAGGGATGACAGAAATCCACCTTCTACTTCGCCTGCCTCTCAGCGGCCAAGTTCTCAGAAGCAGACTTCGTCAGAGGCTCTAGGAACACTGTGCCATCTCTCTGGCAGGGCCCTCAGGTGTGTTTTGGGGAAGTACTATGTCTGATATTATACCAACCCCAGGGACCATTTTGGTCTGTCAGAGGTGATGCCAAATGGACAGCTCTGTCCAGATGATTTGTCAAGTAAATAACACTTTATTTTGCGAGGCAACCCCACCGTTTTGACAACAGAAGCAAATTCTGGGTCACTGACAACATGCCAGAGGGGCCTGAAAAGCCAGCTCCCTGGGTAGAGGAATGGGACCAGGTCCCCACTGAGGAAGCTGAGGATGGATGGTGCTCTGGGATCAGGTCCAGGAACACGGGTACACAGGAGAGCGGTCACAGGGACATGATTACTCAAGACATCAAGGTTACGAGGGAAGACGTTAAACTGTATTTTTCTGTAATGTCCACAATTTTTCAATATCTTCCAATTCCAGGAGTAATGAATGCTTTTACCAGTGAAAAAAGGCAAAACCTTACTTCAGTGATAATTTTTGGTCTGAAATTTAGGTATTTTCTATAGGGCTAAGTTATTCTGATGCCAGGAAATCTGTGCAAGTTTACCAGAGATCTTAAACAAGGAATTCTGCAGAACTCCCAACAGGAGGACAATAACCGTTACTGGAACGGTACGTGTGTCAGTCCCACGTGCCCGGGAGGACAGGCTGTGAGGCCCCAGGTGCCACTCTTGGGCCACTTTCTCCGTCCGAGGAGTGGATGGTTGGGTGGATCACCTCTGTGGGCCTTCCCAGCTCTAACTGGACGTGGTTCTGTCATGAGAAAAGCTCTGCTAGACCCGGGCCACTCGGCTGTCCTTTAACGCAGACAGGACCCTCACAGTTCGACTATAGGCACAGGCACATCAGTGTTTTTAATCAGCAGCTTCTTGATGGTTTCCATTAACTACTTCACTGGAAAACGGTCAAGGACCTTGCTGACTGAGCATCCTTTTGCCTCCAAGGATTAGGCAGATGTCTGCCCCGTGCCAGCACTATTCTCTTTCTCCATCTCCTCTTTGGTGTAGCCTTTGGGAATCACACTCCTGAACGATCTGTAGATGGCCGTCCTCCCCCTTTCTCTGCCTCTGGCCGTCCGTGGGATTTCCTCTGGGGTCACACACCAGCCTTCCAGGGGTGAAGAACGCAGGCTCTGGGCTAACGAGCTTTCTGACCCTCAGCTTTCTCAGCTGCTGAAGGGGATGACAAGTATGCTCAGGGGCGGTGTGGAAATGAAATGAGACAGTGACCACGCACTGCTTCATACGGCGCCCAGCACACAGCGAAAATCTACTCATTGTCGCTCTTCTAAAACCTTTTCTTTGTTTTCTCATCTTGAAACTGTAGACAACAGTACCCCATCACACTTACTTTGAGGAGTAGATGAGCTAATACGCATACAAGCTCTTAACGATGCCTTGCACACATGAGGAATTTAATCACTGTAGCTATCATTACCGTGACAATTCAATTTTGATATCCTTTTGGCAGCATGAATACTGAAACTGGGACAATTCAGAGAGAAGGCACAGCCCTGGTGTGAGGATGACAGGAACATTCATTCATGAAGGGGCCCACATTTGTGAAAATTCACTGACCTGCATGCTTATGACGTGCACTTTTCTATACATGTATTCTATTTCAATAAAAACACAAGACCAAACGTTCCCATCTCTGTGATCTCTGTGGTTCCCTTTTCTTTCTCCTACCGTAGGCTTCTTTCCACATTCACGTCAATTATGCAACGCATTCCCTGCCACACTTACCAATATGCCACCTGTGCCAAACCCCATTGTTTTAAGTAAATAAAGAATAGTTAACTAATGGCAAATTAAATGTGTCTTCTCCAGATAGGTTTACTTATGTAACCATGTAAAAGGGGGTTGTTCCTTCCTGAGTAGCCATTACAAATTATTCCCTTTCTGCAAATTTTAATTGCTCTTTCCAGCATCTCATAAAAATTACAAGGGCAGGATTAGATAGACTTGACTGACTTTAGGTTAGACTGCTATTTCCTGGTTGTTAAAAGTAAACCAGATGACAAGGGAGTACAGTGTCTAGTCTGCAATACCTTCTTTAATCATATTAATAAATGGCTTAACGTGCTACTGATTAAGTAACAGAAACGAGAAGTTTCACTTTTAATAAATATCACATTCAATAAAAGGTTAGATTGGGCCTTTTATCGTAACTGAATAGCTAAGGTCACTGGTTCGATATTTCATAAATGATAAACTCTTTCACTGTCGTAAAAACACTGATACCATTTCAAAATAGGTGATATCATTAAAAACGATGCCTAAAGTTACGTACTTATTTCTAAAATTCATTATAAAATTAAGAGATGTATTGTGCTTTAAGTGTGAAAAGTTTCATCATCTCAATCATCTGGTTATAATTTCAATGGAAAGTAAATCTATTATAAATTCAACCTTTATGTATCATAAGATTCATAATGAAAAGGTCCCTAGAGACCTGTAGAGTTTAGTGGTCTGTTAAAGCTGTTGGATTAGATGCTATACGATACAAAAATACAATAAAGCACAAAAAAGAAATTCAACGCAAACATATTAAAAAATAAAAATATCTGTATATGCAGATGTTGTCTATGTAGAAAATCGTAACGAATCTACAAAAAAAACGTACTAAGTGATTTTAGCAAGGTCATGGGATACAGGATCAACAGGCAAACATCAATTTATTTCTGTATACTAAAAACTGAAACTTAAAACGACAATACCATTTAAAGTATCATTAACAAACATAAACTACTTAGGGATAAATTTAACAACTGCAAGACCCATACACTGAAAACTACAATGCACTGCTGAAAGAAATTAAAGAAGACCAAAAATAATGGACAGATAAGCTGTCTTCATGCATCAGCAGACTCAGTATTGTTCAGATGTCAGATTTCCCCAAAGCAACCGACAGATTCAATGCAATCCAATGAAAATCCTAGGTTTTTTTTGGTAGAAACTGACAAGCTAATTCTAAAATTTATATGGAAAAATGATATGGAGCAAAAATAAATTTTACTTTCCTAGTTATTTTACTAACCAAAATAACTTCGAAGAACTGGAGGACTCACATTACTGGACTTTAAGATTTATCATACGGGGGCCTCCCTGGTGGTGCAGTGGTTAAGAATCTGCCTGGCAATGCAAGGGACAGGGGTTTGAGCCCTGGTCCAGGAAGATCCCACATGCTGCAGAGCAACTAAGCCCGTGCACCACAACTACTGAGCCTGTGCTCTAGAGCCCACAAGCCACAACTACTGAGCCCGCGTGCCACAAGTACTGAAGCCCACATGCGAAGAGCCCGTGCTCCTCAACAAAGAGAAGCCACTGCAATGAGAAGCCTACGCACTGCAACGAAGACTAGCCCCTGCTTGCTGCAACTAGAGAAAGCCTGAGTGCAGCAACAAAGACCCAACGCAGCCAAAATAAATAAATAAATTTTAAAAAGGTTATAAGACACAAAGAAAGACATTACATATTAATAAAGGGTTCATACAGCAAGAAGACAGAATAACTATAAACTTATATACCTAATGACAGACCATCAAATACATAAAGCAAAAATTGACAGAACTGAAGGGGGAGAAATAGAGTTTCACAGTAATAGGTAGAGACTTCAACATCCTATGAATAACCAGACAAAAGATAAGTAAGGCAATAGAGGACTTGAACAACACAATGAACCAACTAGATCTAACAGACACATACAGAATATTCTACACAACAACAGAAACACATTCTTCTCAAGTGTACATGGGACATTTTCCAGGACTGACCGTCTGGTAGGCCACAATTTAAGTCTCAATAGAATTTAAAAGATAGATATCATACAAAGGGGCTTCCCTGGTGGCGCAGTGGTTAAGAATTCACCTGCCAATGCAGGGGACACAGGTTCGAGCCCTGGTCCGGGAAGATCCCACATGCCACAGAGCAACTAAGCCTGTGTGCCACAACTACTGAGCCTCCACTCTAGAGCCCGTGTGCCACAACTACTGAAGCCCGCATGCCTAGAGCCCGTGATCCACAACAAGAGAAGCCAGTGCAATGAAAAGCCCGCGCACCGCAACGAAGAGTAGCCCCCGCTTACCGCAACTAGAGAAAGCCCGCGTGCAGCAACGAAGACCCAACGCAGCCAAAAATAAATAAACAAAATAAATAAATTTATTTTTAAAAAAAGATATCATACAAAGTATCCTCTCCAACCACAATGGGATGAGATTAGAAATCAATTACATAAGGAAAACTGGAAAAGACACAAATTTGTGACAAACAATACACTCTTAAATGACAAGGGAAAAAAAATCACAAGGGAAATTAGAAAATACTTAGAGATGAATGAAAACGAAACACAACATACCAAAACTTACGGGATGCAGTGCTAAGGGGGAAATTTATAGCTATAAACGTTTACATTAAAAAACAGGAAATCTCAATTTCCTGGCAGTCCAGTGGTTAGGACTCTACACTCTCACCACCAAGGGCCCGGTTTCAACCCCTGGTCGGGGAACTAAAATCTCACAAGCTGTGTGGCATGGAAAAAGGAGATAACAAATCAACAACTAACTTTCCAACTTTTTTTTTTTTTTTTGGGCTGTGTTCTTTGTTGCTGCGTGCTGGCTTTCGCTAGTTGTGGCAAGCGGAGGCTACTCTTCATTGTGGTGGCTTCTCTTGTTGCGAAGCATGGGCTCTAGGTGCACGGGCTTCAGTAGTTGTGGCACGTGGGCTCAGCAGTTGTGGCTCGCAGGCTCTAGAGCTCAGGCTCAGTAGCTGTGGTACACGGGCTTAGCTGCTCTGTGGCATGTGGGATCTTTCTGGACCAGGGCTTGAACCCGTATCCCCTGAACTGGCAGGTGGATTCTTAACCACTGCACCACCAGGGAAGTCCCTAACTTTACAACTTTTAAGAAACTAGAAAAGAACGAAATAATGTCATTTGCAGCGACATGGATGGACCTAGAGATTGTCATACCGAGTGAAGTAAGTCAGACAGAGAAAGACAAATATATTTTGCTTATATGTGGAATCTAAAAAAAATGGTACAAATGAACCTATTTACAAAACAGAAATAGAGCCATGGATGTAGAGAACAAAACTATGGTTACCAAGAGGCAAAGGGGTGAGGGGGAGGGATAAATTGGGAGATTGGGATTGACATATACACACTACTATATATACAATAGATAGCCAACAAGAACCTACTGTATATCACAGGGAACTCTTCAATATTCTGTAATGAGTTATATGAGAATAGAATCTACAAAAGTATGGATATATGTATATGTATGACTGATTCACTTTGCTGTACAGCAGAAACTAATCCAACATTGTAAATCAACTATACTCTAATAAAAATTAATTTAAAAATAAATAAAAGAAAAAAAAAGAAACTAGAAAAAGAAGAAAAACTAAACTCAAAGCTGGCAGAAGGAAATCATAAAGATTAGAGCAGAGATAAATAGAGAACAGATAAACAATAGAAGGAATTAGTGGAAAAAAAAGTTGACTCTTCAAATAGACAACACAATCGACAAACCTTTGGCTAGACTAACTAAGGAAAAAAAAGAAAGAAGACTCAAATTACTAAAATCAGAAATGAGGGCTTCCCTGGTGGCGCAGTGGTTGAGAGTCTGCCTGCTGATGCAGGGGACACGGGTTCGTGCCCTGGTCCAGGAAGATGCCACATGCCGTGGAGTGGCTGCGCCCAGTGAGCCATGGCCGCTGAGCCTGCGCTCTGCAACGGGAGAGGCCACAACAGTGAGAGGCCCGCGTACCGCAAAAAAAAAAAAAAGAAAAAGAAATGAAAGTGGAGATATTACTACTGATTCTACAGAAATAGAAAAATTGGAAAACTTAGATGAAATGGACAAATTACTAGAAATACAAAAACTACCAAGACTGAATCATGATCTAACAGGAAATCTGAATAGACCTATAACTAGTAAAGAGATTGAATTAGTAATCAAAAACCTCTTGACAAAGAAATGCCCTGGGCCTGATGGATTCACTGGTGAATTCTTCCAGACATTTAAAGAAGAACTAATATCAATCCTCAAACTTTTCCAAAATATTGAAGAGGGAACATTTCCAAACTCATCCTATGAGACCACTATTACCCTGATGCCAAAGCCAGACAAAGACACCACACAAAAAAGAAAACTATAGACCAATATCCCTTATGAACATGGATGCAAAAATCCTCAACAAAATATCAGCAGAGTTCAGAAGCATATTAAAAGGATACACATTACGACCAAGCGGGATTTATTCTTGGAATGCAACGATAGTTCCATGTATGAAAATTGATCAATATAATATACCATGTTCATAGAAACCATGATCATCTCAACTCTTGCAGAAAAAGCACTGACAAAGTTCAACACACTTTCATCACAAAAACACTCAGCAAACTAGCAACAGAAGGAGACTAAAAGAAACTAAAAGCCATAAAGAGCTCTTACAACTGAAGAAGACAAATTCAAAGCAAACATCATACTCAGTGGTGAAAGACTGAAAGCTTCTCCTCTAAGATCAGGAACAAGGCAAGAATGTCTGTTCTCACCACTTCTATTCAACATAGCACTGGAAGTCCTAGCCAGAGCAATTAGGTAAAAAAAGAAATAAAAGGTATCCAAACTGGAAAAGAAATAAAATTATCTCTGTTTGCAGATGATACTATCTTATACGTAGAAAACTCTACAAAAATTCCACACATACACAAAACCTTGTTAGGACTAACAAATGAGTTCAGCAAAGCTGCAAGATACAAAGTCAACACACAAAAATTAGCTGCATTTCTATAAATGAACAATAAACAATCTGAAAAGGAAATGAAGAAAACAGTTCCATTTCCAACAGCATCAAAAACAAAGAAACAAAAAACTTAAGAATTAACTTAAACTTAAAAGATTAACATAAAGAAATTAAGATGACAAAAATAAACAGAAAGATACTTTATATCAATGGATTGGAAGACTTAATATTATTAAAATGTCACTACTATGCAAAGCAACTAACAGAATCAATTCAATCCCTATTAAAATCCCAATGACATTTTTCACAGAAATAGAAAAGTCCCTTCTAAAATTCACATGGAATCTCAAGGGATCCCAAAAGCCAAAACAATCTTGAAAAAGGACAAAGATGGGGGACTCACACTTCTGTATTTTAAAATTTACAACAAAGCTACAGTAATCAAAACAGATTGATATCGGCCTACAGACATATAGACCAATGGAATAGAGTAGAGAGCTCAGAATTATACCCTCACACAAACCGTCAAATTATTTTTGACAAGCATGCCAAGACTATTCAATAGGGAAGGGATAGTCTTTTCAACAAATGGTACTGTATACAAAAAATAATGTGACTGATTTTTGTGTGTTGACTTTGTATCCTACAACTTTTGCTGAATCCGTTTATTAGTTTATCCACCCAAAATGGATCAAAGACCTAAACATAAGAGCTAAAACTATAAAACTCTTAGAAGAAAATATAGAGCAAAAGCTTCATGACATTGGATTTGGCAATGATTTCTTGGATACAACACCAAAGGCACATACAACAAAAGAAAAAATGGACAAATTGGACTTCACCAAAATCAAGAACTTTTATGAATCAAAGGATACCATCAAGAAAGTGAAAAAACAACCTACAGAATGGGAGAAGGTATCTGCAAATAGTATATCTGACAAGAGATTAATATCTAGAATATATAAAGAATTCCTAAAACTCAACAAAAACAATCTGATTCAAATATGGCAAAGGACTTAAACAGACATTCATATATCAAAGAACATATACGAATGGCCAAAAGCACATGGAAAGATGCTCCATACCACTAACCATTAGGGAAATACAAGTCAAAGCCACAATGAGATACCACTCCACACCCATTAGGCTGGCTACTATAAACAAAAAAACAAGCAAGTGTTGGCAAAGATGTGGAGAAACGGGAACTCATGTGCACTGTCGGTAGGAATGTAAAATGGTAGAGCTTTTATGGGAAATAGTATGGCAGTTCCCCAAAAAAATTAAAAACAGATTTACCATACAATCCAGCAATTCCATTTCTGGGTAAATACCCAAAAGAACTGAAAGCAGGGTTTTGAACAGATATTTGTACACTCATATTCAGAGCAGCATTATTCACAACAGCTAAAATGTGGAAGCAGCCCGAGTACCCATCAACAGATGAATGGATAAGCAAAATATGGTATATAAATACAATTGAATATTATTCAGCTTTAAAAAGGCAGGGAATTCTGACATGTGCTGCAACATGGATGAACCTTGAGAACATTATATTAAGTGAAATAAGCCAGTCATAAAAAAAGAAATACCGTATAATTTTACTTACTGTTTAACAGGTATATACTGTTTAACAGGTATAGAGTTTGGGTTTTACAAAATGAAACGAGTTCAGGAGATATAAATGGTGGTGGCAGAGGCACAACAATATGTAAGCAGCATTTAATATCACTGAACGGTATACTTTAAAATGGCTAAGATGGCAAATTTTATGTTATATGTATCTTACAAGTTAAAAATTTGAAAAAACCAACAACCCAACAAAACCTGAGAATGGAAAAAAAGATACAAATGTGAAAGCTAAAACCGTAAAGCTTCTAAAAGACAACACAGGAGATAATCTTTGTAACTTCGAGTTAAAGATTTCCTATATAGGATAATAAAAGAAAAATACTTGTAAAATATCTGTCTCATAGATTTGTATTTGGAATATACAATGAGCTCTCACAACTGAAGAAGATAAACAACCTGATAAGATAAGGACTAACAGATGTAAACAGAAACGTCAACAAAAGATGATACAGGAATGGTGAACAAGTACTTGAAAAGACATTCAACATTGCTAGTCATTAGGGAAATGCAAATTAAAAACACTTAACCACTAGAATGACTAAAATGAAAAAGACTGAGAATATTAAGTGTGGGTGAGGATGTGGAGCAAAAGTAAACTTCATTTTCAAAAATATGAAGAGCAACTTTGTCGTAAGCATAGATTATAAAAATGGCATCAGGGGCTTCCCTGGCGGCGGAGTGGTTGAGAGTCCGCCTGCCGATGCAGGGGACACGGGTTCATGCCCCGGTCCGGGAGGATCCCACATGCCGCGGGGCGGCTGGGCCCGTGAGCCATGGCCACTGAGCCTGCGCATCCGGAGCCTGTGCTCCGCAACGGGAGAGGCCACGACAGTGAGAGGCCAGTGTACCGCAAAAAAAAAAAAGTATTTCTTCTACAATATAATTGTATAACTTGTTTTTTCAGTTAAAGGTCTTGTGGAGTTTTGGTTTTTCGGGTATTATTGGTCATTAAGTGTTTTCTACACCATTTTAAATGCCGTTATTACAGTTTATGTAACAATCTTCTCTTAATAACTTTCATTTGTTTTAAAAAGGCGGCAGTGGACATCCCTAGAGCTAAAACTTTGTGTGTATGCATGATTATCTTTTTGAAAATAAGTTTCTAAAATTGTTGGGTATAAGGGTATAAGACTTCCATTTTAGTCTTCTGAACTGATCTCCAGAAAGTATTTACCATTTAATTATTTTAAATTTAAAAATTTAATTTTATCCACGGACTACATAAACTGTTTATAAATAAAACTACTAGACTTATAACCCCAAACAGCATTCACTCCCACTCCTCAGATGCAAGCACTTTTAAATCTTTTAGCATTTTTCTCATTTTATTTCTAAATATACTCATATCCTTAATTTTAAAATTTTAGACTTAATTTAAGAGAATTTAGTTATCTTCCACTTCCTTGTGCTTATCTTTCCCCTCCTTTCTATGTAATTATCACAACTTTCGTTCAAATCAATGCACAGTTTTTCTTTTTAATTAGTTTAGTTTTAATTATGACTGTAAATATAGTTCAAAGCTGAATCAAACAGTGTACTATGATTACATTTCTTTTCTTGAACTACTTTTTATTTTTCCTGGAGTTAACAACTGCCTCATCTTTTTCATTTGCTTTAGATTTCTATGGCTCTGTTACGATTCTTCTCCAACTCTTCACAGTATACTTCTTATAGTAAAGACTTCTAATATTCCTCTCAATATCAAACAGCACATCACTTTCATTTTTTTTTTCCCTCTAAGAGGCACTCCTCCAAGAGCTCTCTGCCCTGTTCTTGTTGTTGGGCTTGCTAAACAAACTTCATCTTAGGATTTCCTGTCACCATCTTCCTGGGTATCTTTCCTGGGTTGGTATCTCTTTTCTGTATCCTATGCTTTTCTCTTTCTTGGTTTTCTTCTTCATTTTGATGGAGCTCAATCCCCAGTAGTCTCCTTTACAGATATTCTCAAAAGAAGAAGAAGCTCTCGGAAATTAAAAATTAGATAACAGAAGTAAAAGACTGGTTGGGAGGAAAAATTTTTTAGGCCTTGTATATCTCAAAATGTTCTTATAATCTGCCTTTATACTTAATGAATAGTTGGCTGGGTATAGAATTCTAGCTTGGAAATAACTTTCCCTCAGGATTTTTATTACATTGCTCCACTGTCTTCCAGTTTACAGTACTACTGGTGAGATACCTAACGTCTTTCCAATTCCAGCCCTTTGTTTGTGACCTGTTTGGAAACTTTTAGGACTCTCTCTTTGATCTATGATTTCCTTTAGTATGGGGAGTCCTTTTCTCCCCCATCCACTATGCTAGTTATCTGAATGGCCCTTTTAAACCTATAGTCTCCTATCTTTTGAGAAATATTCTCATATTAATTGTTTCATAATGTCTTCCCCCTCATTTTACTTTACTTCATAGCTAAGAACTGATCTTCTAGTTTTTAAGTTTTACTTTTGTGCATATTTCCTCATCTTTATCTTCCAGCCCTTCCACAGAATTTCTGTTATCTTATTTTTAATTTCCAAGAGCTCCTCCTCTTTCTATACAGTATTGCTCTTTGATATATCACCTTGTTCTTATTTCTTGCATGTAGTATCTTATCTATCTGAAGATGATCTAGCTTCCAAACTCCCGGCATTGTCTGCTTCCTTCTAGTTTCTCCTTGCTGTCTGTATGATCTCAGAATTTCACGTTGGAGCCTTCCCTCAAACATCTGACATTCTCTGGCAGTTGACTTACACTTCATAGTAAGATACTAAGAAGCTATTTGGAAGCTCTGTATGTGTGAACAGGTCTTGTCATCTGATGAGCTTCTCTGTGAAATGCCTGGGAGGGAACCTACAAGTTTCATTTGGCAGTCTTTTCTTTCTGATGGGCTAGTTCCTTCAGGGGAGAGACCACAGAATAAAGGAAGAAAGGCCAGAAGTCTCGCCACGCAAACACTAACGCACCCCCCTGCCTTTGTTAGCGTGCCACTCTCACCCTTTACTGTCTATGTCCAGGCTCCAGAGTCCCTCTGGCTCAACTTCTCCAGAGGAGAATCCTCCTGCCTCCTGGCTGGGTTGGCTAACAGATTTTCATCTTATCAGAGCTCAATACTATCATTAAAAAGAAAAAAAAACTTTGTCAGTCTGGTAGAGAAAAAACAAAACAAAACAAACAAAAAAAGTCTTGTTTTAACTTGCATTTGTTTTTTTACTAGTGAGGGTGACATTTTTTCCATACACTTATTTGCATTTTATTTTTTTAGATTTTTTTTCTGATGTGGACCATTTTTAAAGCCTTTATTGAATTTGTTACAATATTGCTTCTGCTTTGGTTTTTTGGCCACGAGGCATGTGGGATCTTAGCTCCCTGACCAGGGATCAAACCCTCACCCCCTGTATTGGAAGGCGAAGTCTTAACCACTGGACCGCCAGGGAAGTCCCTTATTTACATTTTAGATTTCTTCCATTTGTTTCCTATTAGGGTATTAATCTTTTTCTTTTTGATTCCAAGAGTTCCTTATATATATTAAAAATATGAATTTTTATCAAATATATTAGATTCCTTTTGAGTCTTTTAACTGGGTTTATAATTGTTTTTAGACTTTATTTTCCTTTAATAAACACAGATATTTCTCATTTTTACAAAATCAAACCTATCAATTCTCTCTGATTTCTGCTCTGGTATCATGCTTAGAAAAGTCTCCTGACGACAATTTCATTGTATTCGCTTCCCTTAGATAATTAGGCAATTGAAGACACTGCTACATTTTCACTTATTTAATTTCTAGTTGATGGAGACCATCTCTGCAATCAATGTGCACATACTCAGAGTACACAGCCACTGTGCTTTTAGTTTCTACCTTCGTTTAGCAAAGTAAGCTACAGCATGTGAGGAACATCAGTATGTCTGAACCATGACTGTATCCGTCAGGATGGGCTGGGTCAATGGTTCTTAAGTGTGGTGTGGGGCCCCCTAGGAGTCCCTGAGACCCTTTCGGGGGTCCACAGGTCAAAACTATTTTCATAATAATACTAAGATTGTATTTGCCTTTTTCTCATTCTCTCATGAGAGTATAGTGGGATTTTCTTGAGGCTACATGATTGTATATCATTGTTCTGATGGTTAATGAATTGTGTACTTGTATACTTTCCTGTTTTCTAGAAATTTCTAAGGTGGTAACTTTATGGTATAAACACGTGAGTTTTCAGAGATTAACTCAACTGATTTTAAGTTCTTTTGCTGCATACTTACTATCTTTCGTTACATCTGCTATGCTATCTGTGTATCTGTAACCTCACTGTTGTGGAATACATAGTTATTTTGAAATCCGTAAGTCTTCCTTGTGCCTGTACTGAAATACAAGAAGTAAGTACACTCTGTGTCTTATTATTAAATATTGATAGTTATAACCCACACAAACAAAAGCTCTTTGGGAACCTCAATAATTTAAGAATGTAAAGAGGCCCTGACAGCAAAAAGTTTGAGAACTGCTGGGTTGGTGATACCGTGGTAACAAACCATCCAAAAATTCCAAAGGTTTACTTCTCCCTCACATTACATGTCCATCTCAGGTCAGCTAGTTCTCTGCTTGGAAATGTCCTCAGGTCCCAGGTGGACAAAACAGACACCCTTTGGAACCCTGCCAGTCATGGAGGCAGAGGGAAGAGCATGAGACTCTCCGGCTGGCCTGGCCTTGAAGTACCTCAGCCTGAGCAGGACACACATCACTTCCACTCACACCACTGGTTAGAAAGGGTCATGTGACCCCACCCAACCGCTAGGGGACTAGGAAATGCAGCCCCCTCGCTAGTTAAGAGCCAATAACGTTTGGTGTAGAGCACATCTAACTACTACAGTGGTATTTATTTATTTAGTTAAAGTTTATTTATTTGGCTGCGCCGGGGTCTTAGTTGTGGCATGCGGAATCTTTAGTTGTGGCATGCGGGATCTAGTTCCCCGAGCAGGGATCGAACCTGGGCCCCCTGCATTGGGAGCACAGAGTCTTAGCCACTGGACCACCAGGGAAGTCCCTACAATATTTAATACAATATTTTGAAGACCTAATAAGAGTATGCAAATAACAGCTAAATTATAACATACCTTCACTTTAAGAAAAGTAAAGCCACAGACTTTTTATTGCTGAAGCCTATAAGTTTCAAGTTCAAACTTCCAGGCTGTATCTATATATTAGTGCATCTCAGCAACAAAGTCTCAACAAACTATATTCTACTGGATTTGGGCGGGTTTGCCTAATTACCACAATTGAAGATTCATGACTGTCCACATGTTCCACGACAATCTGATTGAAATAAACTGCAGCAGCTAATAAAAGGCTGTAATTTTTTATGATACTTGGTGCTCATACGATTTAAAGGAAAAAGCAGATTTCAGAGCTAATTTACACCAAGACAGCATGGGTACTTTGTGCTGAGCAAGAGCTGCTTCATGAAGAGAAAGGGTGCCACAGATTACTTGGTGCCACTGGGTAGATACTGATTATACCAAGAGACCAGTTTTTGTAAAGGTTCCTGCTACACAGTCTGAAGCTTCAGACAATGAAGCTGCTCTCATACACGCCCTACCCTCTTCTGACGCCATTTTCCCTGCTCAACACAGTCTTCTATCCTTTTCATTTACATGTGGAAAAATCTCTGGAGGATGTGGAAATAAGTTCCTGCACGTGGGGTTCATGCACAAACATAACAGACCCCAACAACGTATGTGGACTCACCCTCAACGTCAAGTATGATCCAGACTGTACTAAATCATTCTGCCTGACTCATCTTTGTAAGGTGCGTCACAAACAGAACAGGATTTCAACGGAAACTAACGTGTGCCAATTGTAAAAATTCAGCTCCATTTAACTGACAAAAGGAAAAAGAACCATACAAAAATAAATTGAATCCGTCTGAAGCTATTTACTATTTACTTTTACAAGTAGTATCGGTGCTAGTACAAAACATGATAAACAAGTAACCTTTCCTCACTGCAAAAAGGAGACATAAGAGGAAGATAATATCTGCCAGATGGGAAAGGACAAGGGAAAGGCGTTCTCTCCTCTTCTCACGTGGTGTTCAGCCTGGAACTTAGGGGCCCGAGCATAAAGGCATGCGTCTGAATTTGCTCTCATCTTCTGGTACCTGACTTTAAACGATTTTCATAAGTGACAATTTACATTTACCAAACTGATAGTTGATAAACTCCTTTCAGTAAATTCCTCTAGAATGATTTATTGCCAAAAGTGCAATGTGTTCCTCAATACAGGTATTCCACAAAGTAAAATGCACCCGGACTGGGTGAGTACGGTGTTAGCAAATATTCATCATTTCAAGCCAGAATGTCAACCCTACTCTAAGTACCACAGGAGGTACAAAAGAAATATGTCATCCCAGCCCTCAAGGAGATTATAAACTAGAGGGAGGTGTGTGTGTGTGTGCGTGCGTGTGTGTGTTCCTTAAAACCCCATACACATGGATTTAACTAAACAATATATAACAAAAATGCTAATATTAATGATAAAGACATAAGTTCAGGGCTGTCAGAATGCAGAGAAAACTTCGTGGAGGCAGTGGGGTCTGAATGGGAATGCAAAAGGTGGATTCAATTTGCTTTGGTACCAACAACAGGCTGGGGCATTTCAGGGGAAGAGAATGCCCTGAGGAACCAGGAGAGATAGAACACTGACAAACTGGCCAGAGTAGAGGCGCAGAAGAAGGCAGGAAGTAGGTAATAAATCAATGTGGACATCCACCCACCTGCTCATCCATGCAGCAAACATCTGGTAAGTACCTGTCATGTGCCCACACTGTTAGGGACCTGATGGCGAACCAGACAACTATGGTCCCTGACCACATGGAGCTTGCTTTGCAGTGGAAGAAAGCAGAACATCACCACAAAGGAGGCAGAAAAGAGAGAAAACATCTAATTTGTAAGGGGCTTTAAAAAGGGAGCCAAGAGTTTGACCCTTCCTTACCCAATAAACAATAGGAAGCCACAAAAGGTTTCTGGCTAGAGAAATGTGATCAGTACCGTGGGTTAATATTAACTTGTACGGCTTGACTAAAGCCGACAGAAGGCAAACCAGAGAGACCTGAAGAAAACTACAGCAGAAATGTAAGGCTGAGGTTATGAGGGCTGGTTGGCTGGCTGGCAGCCTAGAAGTTGAAACAGAAATGAAGGGGTCAAAGTCGGCTGGAGTTGAGGGGGTTCATGGACTGAGTGGCTTACAGGACAGTCGAGAAGGGGCTCAATACCATGCGGAGAAGAAAAGCCAAAGCGCATCCGGGGTTTTGACTGGGATGCATAGGTCAGGAGAACCTGGGAGGCAGACAGGCTTGAGAGGCAGGTGAATCTAACATGTAAGCAATAATGGGCAGAAGGCAGAGATGCGGGGCCCAAGCAGAGCACTTTAAACCAGCCGAGCTGGTGAGGACTGAACCTGGGGAAATTCTAAGGAAGACAGGAAATGAGCAACTGGCAACGTGAGAAAGGAGGGCAAGGAGAGCATCGCAAAAGCTGAAGGGGATTTCGAGGCTGTCAGTGGTGTCACAGACGCATCTGCACAGACTTAAAGCTAATAAAGTACTTTCACCGATATTTCCTCATTTAACACTTGAAGACTCATAAAATGTCTTGAGATTGGTATTAGAACCCCCATTTTACAGATAAAAACAGTGAAGATCAAAAAGGTTAACTAAGTGACTTGTCTCAGATGGAGAAGTTTATCTGATTATGTACCCCTGACCCAAAAGCTGGCTAGAAATTATAACTTGTGTGGCCTGGCTCAAACCGATCTTCGGTTCATGAACATTTACGAGAGTGAAAGGCAAACTACAGAGAGGGGACAGATAGTTATACTAATCTATCAGACAAAGGACTCACCCAAATTCTATAAAGAACTCCTACAAATCAGTAAGAGCATTCCTTATGAACTTTTATGCTCACGATACTAATAAAAATACACCGGCGTTTACTTTACATCATAATATGCCCATTACTGTGCTAAGCGTTTACGTGCATTCTCGCTTAATTCTCCCAACAGCCCTATGACAGTAAAATTACTGTCTGGATTTTATGAATGAAGAAGCAGGCTCAGAGAGGTTAAGTAACTTGCCCCATATCAGGGGGCTAGAGAGTCAAACTTGGACTTGACTTCAAAGGCTTTGCTCTTTAAGCCACTGACCTCTTCCGAAGCTCCACCTCCATCTTTGGCCTTTTTACGCCATCATCAACACGCTCATAGGTGCCCAAAATGCCAGGTACAGGGCTAAGTGATCTCAGCTGTCCTTCCCTAAAACCCGCCTGTGTTAAGTATGGAGGTCAGATGCACACACTGTATTTCTCATGATTTAGGAGGTTGGCCTTCTACCACCACTTCAGGACTCTTCATTTTGAAAAGGTGGGCTTAAGAGAGAAACAATCAAATCGTGAATATGTCAGAAAAGCTAAACAGGAGATTGATCAAACAATTCCAAGTTTCTACAGCTAGGAATAACCTTAGAACACTTAAGTTCTACTTAACATAGAAGGAAAAAAACTTACAAAATTTATAGAATGCATTATCCCCAAGATGGCATTATAATTTCAAGAAAGGACTAGGTGGGACTTCCCTGGTGGCCCAGTGCTTAGGACTCTGTGCTCCCAATGCAGGGGGCCTGGGTTCGATCCCTCGTCAGGGTGCTGGATCCTGCACGCCGCAACTAAAGATACCGCATGCCACAGCTAAGACCAGGCGCAGCCAAAGAAATAAATACTAAAAAAAAAAAAAAAAAAAAAAAAAAGGACTAGGCAATCGGTAAGGACAGAACTCTATAAATACTAAAAAGAGAAAAAAAGCAGGGCCCACATCACCTTTAAGGTTTGCGGGGCCGATGGGGAGTCCCATCCTCCAGGCATACCCCTTGCTGACAACACACGAGAACAAACGGGCCAAAGGAGCAGAAATTCTGATTCCTGATTAAAGGTCATTCCAAGGGCTTAGAAAAGACTTTCCTACCGTTGTACAACTTTTTCATTTCTCTTCCTAGTCATGTCCATGTTTATTTGGGGCCTTCGAGACAGGACAGTAAATAAAAAGGCCAGCATCTGAGTGACATGAACTCAAGTTCCTTTCTGGGTCAAAAATGATGGTTCGGATCCTCTCTTTACATCCAGAGTTTGGCTTATTTTTTCCTTCTCGTCCGTCTGCATCTGTTACATCCTGCCCACTCGTGCAGGATTCTTGTGGTTTGATGTCTGTTGGCATTTTACTGCTGAAGAATGTTCTGGCTCCAGCAAACCCGGGAGGGAACACTGTGCACTCACTGCAAGTAGAAGTGGTTCCAAATGTCCAAGAGCCAAGCAGGATGCAGCCATCAGGCCACGAGTTTCTCCAAGGGAGTGCGATCTGTATAACCCATGGGCCACGATGGTGGCAATAAAGCAGCAATATTCCCAGTGGCCTTTTTGTTTGTTTGTTTTTGGTGCCCCCTTTTAAACATTTATGCTATTTTACTTTTTCATCTCTGTTAGCTGTCTTAAATCCTCTCTTGAACAAGGTAGGGTATAAATAAAACACATAAGTAAAACTAAAATGAAAGTTTAATAGAAGTGAACACTAAAATTCCATAGCCAAGCAAAACGTGCAGCTTGCGTATCCCATATTCTCTTCTCCATGGTTTTATTACTGAACTCACAGCAAATATAAAAGCTTTCAATTGAATTCTCTTTAAGAAAGAAAGAAAAAAGAAGAAGAAAGAGGTATTTTGGTAGATAACGCAGAACTGGAGCATTAAAATTTCAAGATGCAATTGTTTGAAACGTCCAAAGCAGAAAGGTAATAACTAGCTTACGGTTTACTGAAGAAAACAATTTGAAAATTCAACCTCCTGGTGTTTGCTAATCCCATTATGAGATGACACTGGAACTAGCAGGACACCGTGACGGCCCCCTCCCCACCCACAGGGAGACCCCCAGAAGCCTCTCTGAGCTCCACCCAGGAACCCTCCTGACCGCCAGTGCTGTCTTGCTGTCACTGGAGCAGAACCTCTGCCTCTGCCAGGTCCTCCCCTCTCTGCCTGGCCTCTTCAAAGCTGATAGCTCACAAGAAGTTTATCTGTGGGTCCCACTCTGCCTCTACTCCAGACACCGTCTTTCTGGATCATCCCTTGGCTCTGCACTCCACTCCCATGCTTAACCCCAGCTTCCGGGAACCACTGCGCCCGCCACCCAAGTCACCCTCATGACCCTGCAGGAAGAGTTCAGAGGGAAAATCGTCTTTTGAAGAGAATAAACTCAGTATTTTGAACAGAAAGAACGAAGAAAGCTTTGGGAATTCATAACCTAATTCATAAATTCTGGCACTATGTTTTTAATTATTACCGCAGCAGATTTCGCCAGGATGAGGCATCCCAAAGCCCTCTATATATATGTACGTCTTTTTAAAATTAGCGAAACCTCGTGTTTATCAAAATCCAAGAAGTAGCAACAATAAATATTCTTAACCAAATACCTACTTTCACCAGGTGCTCTGTACATACCTACATGCTCCACTATCCAACATCTTGGCTCAGTGAGTACTTAATACATTTTCACCTGTTACCTACATTTCAACAGCCAGGGAAACAGGCAGCAAAAAGGTTCAGCTCCTAGCCTAGAGGCACAAACCCCCCAGGGGTAAAACCGGGCTTTGAATACGGGCCTTCTGGCTGCAGAGCCCCACAGTGGGCCTCCTCCGTGAAGTGCGCTGCAGGTCAGCACAGGAGACTCTGAGGCTGAATGACGTGCTCAAGCTCACCTGGGTGGCAGGGCGGCCTGAGAGTCCTGCTCCTAAGGCATGCTCACTGACAGGACGCCTTACCATCCGGATAAGGCAGGTTTTTGGACAACCAAGGCTCACACTACTTGCCCAGCACACTCGTTTTAAGCAGGGTCACTGTTGTGAACATCCAACCTAATGCAGCAGATGGGAAACTCATTGAAGGAATGACCTTCTTAGACCCACCTTTACATCCCTCATTAAGACTAAATTACCTGCCCATAAGGTTAGATAAGCAACGAAAGAACAAACACACAGCACCTCACTGCCTTAGGCACCTAACTGTGCACCTGGCTTAGCCAACGCTTTTACATTCAGTTTCTGCGGATGGCCCTGCCATCCTGGTTGGGGGGCTGGGTGACTGTCCCCCAGGTCAATCCTGGCTGTGACCAGCAGACCTTCCTCTAGTGCTCTAGCCTGTTCCTCCCATCTGCAGTCCAAACTTGAAGTTTTAGCCCCACTCTGTGACTGTAACCTATAGCCAGAGAAACCCAGGCAACCAAAAACTGTGGAAAGACCAACAGACCCTATACCAGGGAAGGAATGAAAATGCATTTTTTATTTAGGTTTTGATTCTAGTTTCTAGTCTTCTAGTTTCACAGCTGTCATGGAAGGATAAAGATCCCAGAACACTGACCTCCACATGTGGACTACAAGAAAATACATTTTTACTTAAGTTCATTTTTTATTTAACGACTGTTTTATTTCAAAAGTGTTTAAAAGTTGAAAAGGAGATTGGCTCCTTTAAGGGTCAATCCACTGGGACCAGAGATCTTAAAACAGGTTATAAACATTGCAGACACGCATAAAAATGAAACTCTTTCAACTACAACAATGGTTAAGTAGGAATTAAACTCAAGTATTTAGGAATAAATCAGGTTTAAAATGTGTCAATCATAATGTCTATAAAGAGCATAGAGATCAAGAAAATTTCACTCTTACTCTTCAGGAATCCTTTCTCCAAATAAATTTTGGCAAATCACCTCAGAAATCTCAAATCAGTTAGATTTCAGGCCCCTGATGATGCATCTGACTACCTAAACCAGAGATGCCAATCTGGTTTCAATGTGCCCAGTTAATGATAAACTACTCCTTCCCCTCAATGTGTGACAGGCAGACAACGGCTCCATTCCGCAAACAGGAAATCCAGAACGCTAGAGAAAGGGAGTTTTTTTTTTCTCTTTTAAGAGAAAGGGAATTATTAAAGGTCATGGAAGTCCTGTCTAGCTGCCTGCTTCACTCTCTGGGATACAATTTAAGGGGATATTTTAAAGTTTAAAACATGGGCATGGGAGATTCTTAAGCTGATTTTTGACATTTCTGTATTACTCCATTGTTATTATCATGTATTATGCCTGTAAATCTGAAACTTTTAAACAGAGTCCCCTGGTTTTGTGTCAGCTTGCTTCCATCTGAGACTCCTGGTGGAAAGTCTCTGAACTTTCTAACACGAGAGTTCTGAAGGTGCTCTGGAGCGCTGGTGGGAAGAGGACCTCGCCTCCTAGTTACACTTCAGTGTCATCAAGCTGTAGACCCGAATGCGAACACATCAACAGGGGTTATTACCTTCTTTTGACCACACAGGTAAGAATAAAGATTACCTCTATTTTTTCTCTCATTCTTCAGCTAAATCATGGTATTTCAACTTCAGGTTGATTTCTAATTTCACAAAAAATCCTAGTAAATATCAAGTCCAGAGATCACCTTCAGAGCTTCTCTTCTAGTGGAACCCTGAGAGAGAAAATCTCCACACCAGAGGGGATGGTGTTTTACACTGTTTGTTGACAATGGCAACACGAGAAGATAAGCAAGAGGACATGTTTCATAGGGATTTCACCTACAGTCATAAATGTGGAGGTGCCTTCACTCATCCCGAGAAGTAAAAAAATTTTTTTTTTAAAGAAATATTTCTTTGGCTTCCACCCATCAGTCCAATAACAATGACGGGTCCGAACACCCTGGTAGTTTTATACCTCTGACAAATGTTTACCTAGGACTCTGGCCAAGCCTATTATTTTATATCATTTGCAGCGGCCTAAGACTCAGTAAGCCTGGTAAACAGGTAAATAAATGGCTGCTCAATTACTGATAACCAGACTAACTATAAATGAGCGGGGGGGAAAAAAAGGCTGATTTCAGAAAAGCCGGTTTTATTTACCGCTTTGCTTCTAAGAACTGGAGAAAAAGAATAGCCCAGGGAATTCCCTGGCAGTCCAGTGGTTGGGACTCTGTGCTTCCACTGCAGGGGGCACAAGTTTGATCCCTGGTATGGGAACTAAGATGCCAGAAGCCGCACGGCACAGCCAAACAAAACAAAACACAAAACAAAAAGAATAACTAGCCCAATAGCTCCATTCAAAGGGGAAAAAATGAAGGCCAAAGGTTACCGTTGATTAGTTACAAGAATCTCCAGGTGGCCCTATGGCAGCCTAACAAGATCTGCAATTCCCAAAAATATTTCTTTGGGCATTTCCATAGTAAGTAGTGACTAACACACTTAAGGGATTCTTATGAGGGGTGCCCAAGGAGTCCGGCAGCTCTGTAGTCTGAAGACTGGTAAGCTAGGGTGACAATACAGCACAGAGATCAAGATCTGGGATTCCAGAGTCAGACTGCCCAGGGCTGAATCCAGACTCTCTTGATTTCTAGTGGTGTGGCTTTGGGCAAGTTACTTAATCCCTCTATGCTTCATTTCCTCAGTTTTAAATCAAGAATTATCTGAATGCCTACTTTAAGGTCTGATATGAGAATTAAGTGCAAAAACATAAAGTGTCCATTCAGCACCCTGCCCCTGCACAAAGTAAGCCCTCACAAAACGTTAGCTATTATTAACATCACGCAGATCTACTGACAACACAGACTTGACCAGCCCTAGTCTAGTCAACACAAGCTTGACTAGACCAGACTTGGCTACTTCGGATCACTGGAAAATCTAAGCCCAAATTAGAGGTTCTCTGGCAGGGCTGGGAAGACCCAACCCAGCAGTTTAGAAAGAATCCACCTCGTGACCTGACCTTGGAAGCCTCCCTGACCTTCACGCTGACCTCAAATGTAGAATCAACAAGAAAGGAAAGTTACTGGGCCCCTACTAAGTGCCAGACACAGTGTGAGACTCGTGTTATCTTTCATCCGGTGAGGAAACGGGCGCACATGTAGAGGACGTGCTTGGGGCATCACTTGTTTCCTAGCTTATTCCTAACCTGGGCCTCCGAAATGAGGCTATTTGGCCGGGAGACTCTTCCTTGAATTTCTGGACAGCTGCACAAAAGGAGGACACAAGACACCTGCCTCTGAGCCTGGACTCACTTCAGAGGCGGGATGTCCCCGTGGAAGACGCAGGGACCGGACAGAGTCCTGGGGAGGTTCCCGGGTAGCCTTGACCTTGGTGCCTAAGACTTGGTTTCCCACCCTGCGGGCTGGGGGCGATGACACAGCCCCTGGGCCTGGGCGGATGTGTGAGCCGAGCGTGGCACCGGGTCCCGGAGGACTTGGACCCCCACTCCACCTCCACCTCGGGGGCCCTGTTCCCTCCTGGGGGCGCGGGGGCCTCTGGCCTTGCCCTGACACAGCGCACGCGGCGCACCGGCCGCGGAGAGCTGGGGCAGAGGCCGGCCAGGACATCCCCGGCGCAAGGGTCGGGGCGGTGGGGACAGTCCGGCCGGCCGGCGATCGCGCACGTCAGCCGGGGTCACGCGGCCTCCCCGCCAGGCTCCGGCCGCCCGAGGCGGGAACGGGGCGGTCGCCGCCAGCTCGGTCCCCCCTGGGCCACCCGGCCTAGCCTCAGCCCCGACGGCGGCCCATCGCAGGCCTCACCTCCCTGCGCACGTTCAGCAACGAGTAATAGTCTTCATTGTCCAGCTCCTCCTCGCTCAAGGCCGTCGCCATCTTCGCAACCTTTCACCCCGCCAAACCAGCAAGGCCGTGCTCAAGAGGAACAGCCGTTCGCGGTCCAGACGGCCTGGGCCGTGCGGCCGCTCCACAGCGGCCCCTGGCGGCCCGGAGTCGCGCCGCCGCCGCCCAGCCCTGAAGAAGCGCGCCTGCGCCCTGCGCCCCCGCGCGGCCGGGGGCGGGACGCGGCGCTTCCGGCACTTCCACGTGCTGCGCACGGACCTAAAGCCGAGCCCGGGCGCCCGGGGGCTGTGCCCGGGCTGGAGAGGACGACTTTGCGGTCACACCCGGGGGTCGTCACTGTCTGGGCACTGGGGAGCTAGGCCTCTGCTACACCCCCTGTCTCCCCCGCCGGCCACGAGGGCGGGGCGCATCCGGATCCCAAATGTAGCCCCACCTGGGCCGCTTCGCCAGCACCGCCCCCCAACCCCCCGCGGGAGGCTACTCCAGGCCCCACTTGCTGACTTGTCACAGGAAACTTACAGAATGTCATGTGTTCCTGCCTCAGTGGTCTTCGCCTTTACTTTTGACCACCCGGAGCCCTGCCCAGAGGACAGGCCTCCTCATTTTCATTTTTTATTATTGCCCTATATTTAGGGGCACCTGGCCATTTTTCTGCTGCTTAAATGAGGAGGCAGTAGCCATTGGGTTCCCGCTATAATTGTCTCTGGCCTGCTTTTATACCTACAGACCCTATCACAGAGCTGTTCTCTTGGAAATTTCTATCTTATAATTTAGCGTCGGAGCCTGACTGGTTTGAGTCTGGTGCCTGCTGCTTGGTGCGTTGTTAAAGGTGTCTTGGTTACATGATGCAGTTATCAAGAGGAGGTGGACAGGAGAGCTCCCATGATCTTGTCACCGGTTTGGTTCCTGCTGCCCCGTACCGATTCTTCATTAATTCTCAGTAAGGTTTGTAAGCCATCGATTTAGAACCATCCATGCTGCCCTTCCTAAGCAGGCCTCCTGGGAAGCCCCAAACACCTGTCTGTGGATTTGAGAAGTTGATTTCTTTCTCTTGCTAATTTTTGACCAGATGTGCACCATCTGGGCCTGTGTATGGTCCCTTCCAAGTTGCCCAGCCCTGTTAAGGATCTTCTGGCATGAGACACTTAGGTGTGCTGAGACTGGTTATTCAAGACTGTTGAGTCAGTGTGGAACAGACTGTCAGCCCAGGTTGTAAATTAAGAGCTTTTTCTTTAACTGCGTGAGGTTTCCTCACAACAGCTTTCTTTCACAGACACTCATATTCCATCAGCTATTCCAGCAATTTTTTATGGTTTTTCCTTTTTTCTCCGTTGCAGAGCAGTGATGAGGGCTGAACTGCATGCTGACATTTGCTGGTTTTTAAGAATTTCTTACCGAGAGGCTGGGGGGAAAACTACAACGTTATGATACTCCTTTTTTCCTCAGGTTTGTAGACATTAATTGGGCCATAATGCTCAGCTGGGTAGAGAAGTCCTTTGCCATCTTCCCTCTGCTTTGGAAAACACTGCCTCTAGGAATTACGTGAACGGAACGGAACATATGTCTCGGAACGCCCGGGTCTGTGTTGCTATGATTGAGAATGACCTGGTTTTCATCACCACTCTGACAAAGTAAATAGTGACTCAGGGATGCTCTGCGTTTTTGTCCTCTCTTGGGCCCACAGTATTTTGTATTATGGTTACTTGGAAAGTGGTTGTGAAAAATGGGAAATAAACTTAGATGCACCACAGGCTTGAGAATATATTTACTTTGGAGGTTGGCTCTCTTGTTTCTCCCTTCCAAAACCCTAATTTATGGTGGGCGAGATAATGAAAACCAGGAGCAGTACAAATTTCGAAGTTAACACACACGTCCAACAAACTACTCACACCAGAGCAAGTGACAAAACTCAGCCACGTTAACTCACTTCCTTGCACTTTTGTTTTCTTTTTATTGGGTAAAGCCGCAAAGCAATTTGTCACTTAGCTGCAAAGCCTAATATGTAATACATTCATATAAGTATATGTACGTGTGTGTGTATTATATATGTATATATAATTGAAACAGGAGGGAAGGGGGCAGGGCACAACCTTTAAAAGAATAACATAGTCGTTGAGGATATCACAAAAATTGGTTGGAACCGATTAGGTCCAAGATGGCAGAAGATTCAACTTCCAGTGGACCTTGAGCCTCATTATCTGCTCATTATAATACCTTAGCATATGCTAAATGACACACCCACAGGTGCCATGACAGTTCTGAGGCCAACCATAAAAGGCCAAAAGTGGGCAATACCCAATTCCTGGAAATCCCCACCCCTTCCCCCAAATAGTTGGAATAATCCTTCCACTCATTAGCCTGTGAAATTACCCAGCTCATAAAAATACTAACTACCCCAGGGCTTCCCTGGTGGCGCAGTGGTTGAGAGTCCGCCTGCCGATGCAGGGGACGCGGGTTCGTGCTCCGGTCCGGGAAGATCCCACATGCCGCGGAGCGGCTGGGCCCGTGAGCCATGGCCGCTGAGCCTGCGCGTCCGGAGCCTGTGCTCCGCAACGGGAGAGGCCATAACAGTGAGAGGCCCGTGTACAGAAAGAAAAAAACAAAAAACAAAAAACTAACTACCCCATATTTGGGGCACTCTCGCCTTCTGAGATGGCTCAAACTCTGTAGAGCCTGTTTCTCCCAGGGCTGCTCTTGCCTTTTGAGATGGACTGCATTCTGTTTCTGGAATGTGTATGTCTCTAAATAAATCCACTTCTTACCTACCACTTTGCCTTTCACTGAATTCCTTCTGCTCTGAGACATAAAGAACCTGAGCTTCATTAAGTCCTGACACCAGGTGTGTGATCTTACTTAAAAGACAGTGGGTTCAAGTCCCAAATCTGAGTTTTGCCTGGGTTCAAGACCCAACCTGAGTTGTGCAGTTTCATAATTGTTATTGAATTCTCTCATTGTTAAACAGTAAATATAAGGACGTTCATCTCTACCATCATGTTCAGAATGACCCCAGAACATTTGGCCTCTCAGCACAGCCACTCAAGAAGTTTCCTTTGTTTAAGGACTCGGCCCTGGGCCCTCCCGTCTAGCACGTAGGGTTAGGGTTCCCAGATTAAATACAGGATGCCCATTAAATTTGAATTCCAGATAAACAATGAGTAATTGCTAGTAATATTGCATGGGGCGTACACATATACTAAAAAAAATTCATTGTTTATCTGAAGTTCAAGTTTAACTGAGTGTCCTGTATTTTTATATGTCCTGTGTCTGGTAGCCTCAACTAGAAACCCTACAATCCTTCCCCTTTTCTTTTTTTTTTTTTTTTTGCGGTACGTGGGCCTCTCACTGTTGTGGCCCCTCCCGTTGCGGAGCACAGGCTCCGGATGCGCAGGCTCAGCGGCCATGGCTCACGGGCCCAGCCGCTCCGCGGCACGTGGGATCCTCCCGGGCCGGGGCACGAACCCGCGTCCCCTGCATCGGCAGGCGGACTCCCGACCACTGCGCCACCAGGGAAGCCCGCTTCCCCTTTTCTTGAGTGATGCTACGGAGAGATGAGGCGAGCAGCCTGGATCCACACCCCCTTCTCTGTAATTCAGGAGGAAAAGTCACCTATAATCTTTTTCTTATTCTCTTGTCACTGAGCCCAGATTGGACTGTCATGCTTGCCTGCCAGCCATTCATAGCGTTGCTCTCCCTCTCCCCTCGTGAACTCTGATAACCCTGTTAAGAGGAGTTAAGGAAAAAAACAACAACAAAACCTTAGCTAAAGAAAAGAAGGGAGAATCCGCAGGCACTCAAGAATTAAATTTTCTTGATGTTATCTCTTCCCTTAGCATTTCAGTGATTCGTCATTGCACTCTTTAGCCAAGATGATAATTGCAGGAGGGTCGAGTCACCCAGAGGAAGATCCACACCTGCTTGAGTGAGATAGGGCAGCCTTGGCAGCGGCGGCAGGAGGCGCAGGCAGCAGTTCAGGGATAGACTGGAGGCCTCGGGACTCACCCGTTTTAGACCTTGCCATTCTGTCAAAGCATGCGTCTCCAAAATCTCCAGGTCAGACCTTCTGCCTTTGGAGCTCAGCATTCCACCTACGATGTCAATGTCATCCATCTCTTGTGCCCGTGGTACTTACTGGTTTTCCCTGCTGTTTGCAACTTCACGTCCATGGTCCCTATGTGTTCATCTATCCTAATCCATCAGCTCCCAGCTGGGGTCCCGTTCCAATCTGCTTTCTTGGCAGTTCAGTGATGTCATAATCCTTTGGCCTTTGGCTGTGTCCATCACATCCATTCCCAGTTTGGCTTGTCTCTCTTATCTACCTTACCACACTCCTCCCAGGCTGTCGAGAGTAGCTGAGGAAAGTCTTGGAAGATGCAAAGTTGATGCTTATTGATGCCGAAAGCTCGACCTTTGTGCACCGGTGTCGAATCAAATCTTGGAGACAGAGTTTTGGGTGAAGTAGCAAAGAACAGCTTTATTGCTTTGCCAGGCAAAGGGGCACACAGCGGGCTTGTGCCTCTCAAAACTGTGTGTCCCAACCTGGGAGGATTTGGTGAGGAGGTTTTTTTTAAGAATTTACTAAATCTTTATTTCCCTAATTGCGGTATTAACAAAAATTTCTCACAAAATGTATAAAACAGCATAAACATTTGATAGATACACTAGTATTAGTCATACTTATTCTTTCACTTGATTAGCATTTGTTAAGAAAACAAATGGCCAAAGTGCTTAATTTTCATTTAGAATGGAATAGTCTGGCCTAACTCTGACCAATAATTAAAGAAAATAGTAGAGGATACAAGTATTCAAAATTTTACATGAATAAGGAGGGTTTGCTATTTTGTCTGCTAAAGATTTTTACCTCAACTTTAAATCTTCCTAAAATGCCAACATCCCCAAATAAAATTTAGTATCACCTGACTGTAGACTGAATAAACCTTCAACATCAATCCTTAGCACCACAAAGTCAAAACATGTTTTTTTTTCATGTAAGGACCAAGCAGTTTTAAAAACAATCTAAATGACCTCAAAGCATTCTTGGTGTGAAGTTTTATAGCAATGGTTCGAGGGTGGGGTTACTGATAAGGATTAGGGTGTGTGCAGGACCTGTACTCCTTTAATCTGGCCTCAGGTGGTCTTCTCTGGAATGAAGAATTGCAGACATCTTCCATTTGTTGGGGGTTTTAGTTCTATAAAGTGTTCAAAGATATTGTCTTGCGCATCCCTTGAGGTGGAACCAGGACCCTGCCTCAAAGCTGCACCATTGTTTCTTGGCTGCCGCTCCCTTGTCTCTGCATCCCCTCCCTTCCCTGATTAACAACTGTTTGAATCTGCCTTTTGGAACTCTGGGAAGGTCATCGAGGCTGAACAGAAAGGCTCCCGTGCCCAGGAGCCCCACGGGGTCCTGCTCGGTTTCATTATCTTACTTTAACTGGCCCCCAGTGTTACTTGGCAGTCCTATTATACTCGTCTCTTATAGACTGTACATTCCCCCACAGTGCCTATTCAGCTTATCTTTTTTTTCGGTACGTGGGCCTCTCACTATTGTGGCCTCTCCCGTTGCGGAGCACAGGCTCCGGACGCACAGGCTCAGCGGCCATGGCTCACGGGCCCAGCCGCTCCGCGGCATGTGGGATCTTCCCGGACCGGGGCACGAACCCACCCGTGTTCCCTGCATCGGCAGGCGGATTCTCAACCCCTGCGCCACCAGGGAAGCCCTCGGCTTATCTTTAAGTTTGAGATAATATGCAGGAATGGGCATTGGCCTTTCAGCAATTTGCAAGAGGGAAGTGATTTCTGTTCTAGTGGAATTAACACTCCAATGTGTGGGGGAGGGGCGCAGACAATAAACAAGTTAGTTAATAAGCAAGATAACTACAGATGCTACTATGAGTAAAATAAAACACAGTGATGTGATACCGGAACGTCTCAGATGGAGGGAGGTCATGTGAAGTGGGCTGGTTATGGAAGATTTATCTGGGGAGGTAATTTTGAACCAAATGACAAGGAGGATCTGGCTTTGCAAGATCCAGAGGAAGAAACTTCCAGTGCAAACGTCTGGAGACAAGAACAAGTTTGGCGTGCTCCAGGGATGGGAGAGAGAGCCAGCGAGCACGAAGCTGGTGCAGGTGGGCGAGGACAGTTGGAAGAGGTGGAGAGGCTCAGTCGGGCGGGGTTGGGGGGGCCCATGGAGGGGAGGGCGGTGGTCAGGAATTTAAGTTTTATTCTGACCACAGTGGGGGGCATTGAAGGATTTTAAGCAGGGAAGAGACATGGTCTGATTTTTCCTCCCAAAGGGTCACTTCAGGGAGGCTGGGTTAGAGGGGGCAGGAATGGAAGCATCCCCTCACCCCTATCCTGTTCAAGGTTATTCCGGGAAGAGAGGACGGTAGACTCGGACTTGGACTAAGCAATGGGATGGTCAGGTATAGAATGCAGGTTGGACTTCAGTCAGCAGGAATTGCTGATTGGTTGGGTCTGGGGTACGGAGAAAAGAGAGGAGTGAACGGTTATGCCTGCATTTCGGCTTGAGCTACTGGGTAGTAAGGCCATGTATGGAAGACTATGGAAGAGGCAGGCTTGGGAGGGGAGTAACCAAAAGTTCTATGTTGGAGAAGTAGGCCTTTGTTAGGTCTCCCCGTGGAAATGGCACCTGCTGTTTCTGCTTCCTTTACTGCTCGCTCTTTCATTTATGCAGTCAGGCTCTCAACCCCATCATTTCCTTAAAATTCTCTTCTCAGAGATTCCTATGGCTTCTTAAACCCCAAACCCAATGGCTTTTGTTGAATCACCGTCTGTCTGTACTCTAGGTAGTATTTCAATGTTACTCACCTCCTTCGTTGTAACTTTTCCATCCGTCCTTGAAGGCTTGACTTTTCCTCTCGCTTAACTTCCATATTTCTGTGTTGATCTCCCTTCTTCCTCCCGCCTGGGATTCAGGACCTTTGTGTTCTGGGTTCATGGATCTTTCACCCTCCCACCTCCTGACTTTCCTTCATGGATCCTTGGTTCTAGCCAGAAAAAAAAAAAAAAAAATTGAACTTCTTTGCTCTTTGTCTTTTGCTGCATCTCTGAGCTTCCATGTAGGGTCAATGACCCTCAGTCTAAAAAACACCCTGTGGAATTGCTTTTTTTTTTAATTTTAAAATTTATTTAAAATTTATTTTTGGCTGTGTTGGATCTTCGTTGCTGCACGCGGGCTTTCTCTAGTTGTGGCAAGCGGGGGCTACTCTTCATTGCGGTGCGCGGGCTTCTCATTGCAGTGGCTTCTCTTGTTGTGGAGCATGTGGGCTCTAGGCGTGTGGGCTTCAGTAGTTGTGGCACGTGGGCTCAGTAGTTGTGGCACACAGGCTTAGTTGCTCCGTGACATGTGGGACCCTCCCAGACCAGGGCTCGAACCTGTGTCTCCTGCTTTGGCAGGCAGATGCTTAACCACTGCGCCTCCAGGGAAGTCCCTGTGGAATTGCTTTGAGTGTGGGTTTGTTGTTGAGAACTCTCTTGGCGTTTGTTTTTCTGAAAATCTCTATCTGACGTCATTAATATTGAAGGATATTTTCTCAGGGTAGAGGAGCTTCGTTTGGCAGCTATTTTGATTTCCAGCACTTTGGCAATACCACTTCACTTCCTTTAGGCTTTCGCTCTTGCTGTTGTGAAGTGTTTCTCTTTTCTCTTTTGGGGAGTCCAATCACACCGTCTCAGTGTATTCCTTCTTTTCTGTCTTCCTTCCTTTTTTTTTTTTTTTTTTGCGTTACGCGGACCTTTCACTGTTGTGGCCTCTTCCATTGCGGAGCACAGGCTCCAGACGCGCAGGCTCAGCGGCCATGGCTCACGGGCCCAGCCGCTCCGCGGCATGTGGGATCTTCCCGGACCGGGGCACGAACCCGTGTCCCCTGCATCGGCAGGCGGACTCTCAACCACTGCGCCACCAGGGAAGCCCTGTTTTCCTTCTTTTTATCGCTATGGCTTCTTTGTGGATAGCTCCCTCTGACCAATCTTCCACTTCACTAATTCTCTCATTTGCTTAAATTGTTTTTCCTAAATTTTTAAAACTACTTTATTGAGTATAGTTTAGGTCCAGTATAATGTATATACTTATTCTTTTTAAATTAAAGTATAGTTGATTTACAATGTTGTGTTAGTTTCAAGTGTCCAGCACAGTGATTCAGTTATACGTCTATTCTTTTTCAGATTCTTTTCCCTTATAGGTTATTACAGAATATTGAGTACAGTTCCCTGTGCTGTACAGTGGGTCCTTGTTGTTTATCTATTTTATGTATAGTAGTGTGTATCTGTTAGGTCCCAAACTCCTAATTTATCCCTTCCCCTCCTTTCCCCTTTGGTAACCATAAGTTTGTTTTCTATGTCTCTGGGTCTACTTCTGTTTTGTATATAAGTTCATTTGTATCACTTTTTGTGTTTATTTTTTTAGATTCAACATATAAATGATATCATATGATATTTGTCTTTCTTTGTCTGGCTTACTTCACTTAGTATGATAATCTCTCTAGGTTCATCCATGTTGTTGCAGATGTAATGCATATATTTAAAATGACCAATTTAATGAGTTTTTACACATATATACACAGATAAATCCATTACTATAATTAAAATACTGAATATTTTCATCACCTCCAAAGCTTCCTCATACCCTTTTATAATCTATCCCTCTCTTTACTCCTATCTCCAGGCAAACACAAATCCACTATCTATCATTATAGATTAGTTTGCATTTTCTAGAATTTTATATGTGGAATCATACCGTCTGCTCCGAAGCTACCATCCTGTATCTTCCCTATACTATCACTGCAGGAAGACCCTTTTCCTCTCTTCAGTGTTGGTACCCCTGTTTCCCAACGCCCTCTTTCCTATTTTTGTTTTATTCCATTGTTTTGATGCAGCAAATCTTGCTCCCACAGTTTATTTTTGAGAACTTGGATGCCCTTATCCTACCTTTATATTTGATGGCTAGTTTGATAGGCAGATAGCATGGCTGGGTATAAAAATCTATGTTGTAAAAATGTTTCCTCAGAATTTTGAAGGCATTGTTTTACCATCTTCAGTTCCCAGTATTGCTGGCAACAGGATGGATTCTTTTTAATTACTGAGGCTTTGTAACTCTCTTTTTTTTCCTTTGGATATATTGTTTTTATTCCTGGTGTTCTGAAATTCCATGATGATATACCTTGTCTGGGTCTTTAAAATATTATTGTGCCACACACTCAGTGGGCTCTTTTAACCAGGAAACTTCTATCCATCACTTCTGGACATTTTTATTTGATTATTTGATAACTTAATTCCATTGATTTTCTTGGCTTGTTCTTACTGGAACTCAGTTTATTGTGATGTTGGACCTCTTGGACTGATTTCCTAATGTATTTTTCTTTTTTTAATCTCCATTCTTTCCCTTTTTAGTCTTTATTGGAGATCTCAATAATACCATTCCTTTCATTGATTTTTTAAAATGTCTGTAATAACATTTTTTGATTTTCTAGAGTTCTTTCTTGTTCTCTGATTTTTTTCTTTACAATAGTTTCATGGATACAATAGTTGTCTCCTCACATCTCTGAGGATGTACCTAGTTTTATTCCATTCCCTCACTGCTTCTATCTCCTCCCAGTTATTTTTTTCCTGTTTTTTTTGGGGGGGTGAGGTGGGGAGGGGGTGTTTCCCTCATAGCTCTGATGATCCTTGCTTGTCTATTGATGGGAGCTCCATTTACATGTTCAAGGCTAGTCTTCTGGTGGGCCTATTGGAGAGTTGTCAGGTCAGGTCCCCCAGATGTCAGATCTGTAGGTTTTCTCTCTTAGGTGGATTGGTTTACCCAGAGAGGAGTCCTCCTTTCTCCTGCCTGGGGTAGGTAAAAGCCCTGCAGAGGAAGGGGCCAGGAATAGCATTTCAATACCTAGACATTCACAAAATTTCCATTTTTTAGTATAAAATCTGGTGTCTACTTGTGCTCCAGTATCTAGACTCCAAAGCCTTTTCTTACCAGATAATAAACCTCCAATAGGGGTGGGAGTGCTATCGTTGCCTGGCTGGGTAGATTAGGGAGGGGGATCTGGAGTTATTAACTATTCTTTATATACACTATCAACAGCCCCGTCCAGTCTCCAATTCCTGAACCGCTTCTGGATCCTTTCCAGCACAAACCAGCCCACTTTCCAGTTGTCTTCCCATACCCCATGGGCATTTAGCAGAGTGGAGACAGCTGTAGCCGAAGTCATTTCCAAGGGTCCCTCCAGGTTCCATTTTCCAAAATTTTGTTGACATCTTTTGTCTGATGTCACCTTCTCTCCCATTCATTTTTTTTTTTTTGCTGTATGCTGGCCTCTCACTGTTGTGGCCTCTCCCATTGTGGAGCACAGGCTCCACACGCGCAGGCTCAGCGGCCATGGCTCACAGGCCCAGCCGCTCTGCGGCATGTGGGATCCTCCCGGACCGGGGCACAAACCCGTGTACCCTAGCATCGGCAGGCGGACTCTCAACCACTGCGCCACCAGGGAAGCCCCTCTCCATTTATTTTGTCCATATGCATTTGTACCTGTTAAATTCCTTTATTATCATTTTACTGGCATTTCTGGAGGGAGCAAAGACAGACTTCTATATGTGTTCTGTCAGTTTTCATCTAAGTCCCCTTGTACGAAAAAACGTTATGGTACTTCCCCATGTGTACCATTTATATTCCACTGACAAATTTCCATCATTTACACATTTATTTCCTCTATAGACTCTAAGCTCCTCGAGGCAAGTGTATTTTGTGTCTGCATCTCCAACAGTATTCTGTGCTTGGCATATAAGAAGTGCTTCAGGGGCTTCCCTGCTGGCGCAGTGGTTGAGAGTCCGCCTGACGATTCAGGGGACATGGGTTCGTGCCCTGGTCGAGGAAGATCCCACATGCTGCGGAGCGGCTGGGCCCGTAAGCCATGGCTGCTGAGCCTGCGCTTCCGGAGCCTGTGCTCCGCAACGGGAGAGGCCACCACAGTGAAAGGCCCGCGTACCGCAAAAAAAAAAGAAGTGCTTCAGGCACATGCATGTATTTAAGGTTTGCTAAAACTAGGAGGAGTGGGGGCTTCCCTGGTGGCACAGTGGTTGAGAGTCCGCCTGCCGATGCAGGGGACACAGTTCGTACCCCGGCCCAGGAAGATCCCACATGCCGCGGAGCGGCTGGGCCCGTGAGCCATGGCCGCTGAGCCTGCACGTCCAGAGCCTGTGCTCGGCAACGGGAGAGGCCACAACAGTGAGAGGCCCGTGAACCACGCCCCACCCCCCCGCAAAAAAAAAAAAACTAGGAGGAGTGGAGGAGCTGGAAACAAAAGTAGATGGAGAAGCAGAGCGATGTTTTCATCCACTGAGAGGCAGAGGAACAGAGTTCACGTGGGAGTGCCAAGGCCCCCCGGGAGCAGAACAAGGCCAAGGAAAGCCCTCAGTCCCTCTCAGTTGGAGTAGACCAGCCCTTTCCCCAGCATCCCTGATCTCAGGAAGTGCATGGCTCTGCAATCTGGTCGCTGTCCATCTCCCTTCCCATCCAGTGGGAATCCTAAGAAGAGACAGGCCAGAGCGGCTTTGTCACCGAGGGTGGTTAAGTGGGCACCGGCCTTGACCACAGAGTCAGGTCAGGATGAAGAAATGGCTCCTTTTTTTTTTTTTTTGCTGTACGCGGGCCTCTCACTGTTGTGGCCTCTCCCGTTGTGGAGCATAGGCTCCGGACACGCAGGCTCAGTGGCCACGGCTCACGGGCCCAGCCGCTCCGTGGCATGTGGGATCTTCCCGGACTGGGGCACGAACCTGTGTTCCCTGCATCGGCAGGCGGACTCTCAACCATTGCGCCCTAGGGAAGCCCAGAAATGGCTCCTTTTAAATGAAGTGCCAACTTCAAAGAAAAACCTCTGGGGTTTTTTGTCAGTTTTTTGTTTTGTTTTAATTTGTTTTTACATTCCCCCCCCTCACAGTGGTAAGAAGTTTATTATCCTACATAACAGGCAGCCCAAAGCCAGGCAGTTCAGGAAGTAGATGGGCCAGCCACTCCACTACATCATCAAGGAGGGAGGTTCTTTCCTCGTTGCCTCTCCGTTCTTGGGAATTGCGTCTGCTTAGACTGGATGCTCTTATGGTACCTAGATGGCTGCCAAAGGTCAGTTTAAAAAAATGAGTATTTCGTCTTACAAAAGTACTGGAAGTCCTTGGAGGAGGGGAATGAGGACTTGTTGTTTATTGAAGAGAGAGTTTCAGGGTCACTAGATGGAAAGGGTTCTCAAGATGGGTCGCACACAATGTGAATATACTTAACAGTACAGAACAATACACTTAAACGTGGTTAAGGTGGTAAATTGTATGTTATGTATATTTATCACAATTTTTTTTTATGTTGGGGTAAGAGTTTATTAATTAATTAATTTAGTTTTGCTGTGTTGGGTCTTCGTTTCTGTGCGTGGGCTTTCTCTAGTTGTGGCAAGCAGGGGCCACTCTTCATCGCGGTGCACGGGCCTCTCACTATCACGGCCTCTCTTGTTGCGGAGCACAGGCTCCAGACGCGCAGGCTCAGTAGTTGTGGCACACGGGCCCAGTTGCTCCGCGGCATGTGGGATACTCCCAACCCAGGGCTCGAACCCGTGTCCCCTGCATTAGCAGGCAGATTCTCAACCACTGCGCCACCAGGGAAGCCCAATTTATCACAATTTTTTAAAGTAAAAAAAATATGTATATATTGGGAGTCTTGACTTCTTGACTTTGGGTGGCTTTTGAATCCAGAGGCCTTGCTCCTGATCTCAGCGTCATCCAGGAAGCTGAGCGGTAAGCAGAAATACTACCCATCCATGAGGTATTGAAAGTTCCAGAACTCAGCAGCGTCACCTCTGCTTGAGCGCACCTGACACATAGTGAGGGCTTGTAGCTGACATCTCTGAATGAGTTTTCAACTTGAGCTTCAGTTGTAGACAGTGGCTGGCTGAGGCCTTAGTTCTTCCGTGTTAAAGCTAAGGACACTTCTAGAAAGGCTGGAGCAGCTTCCAACCTCAGTGCTAATAACATTTGCTTCTGGCTAAGTGTTTGCTGTGGGTCTGTCCTGTGCACTGTGGGAGGCTTAGCAGCCTCCTGGCCTCCACCCACCAGATGCCAGTGGTACCTATTCCCCAGTTGGGACAACCAAAAACATCTCCAGACATTGCCGAAAATCCCCTGGGGAACACGACCACCCAGGTCGAGAACTATTAGGCCAGAGGTGACGATGTTATTCACAAACCACAAGGATCTCAATGCCCACTTTTCTTCTCTGACATTGGCTTCTACTGCAGAGAAAAGAAAAATATTTACATTACCATTTATGGAATAGTGACTGTGTTCCAGACGCTATGGCAACCAATTCATTATCTCATTGAATCTTTCGGAAAACTCTCTGATGTAAGTATTAGTAGCCTCACTTTACAGATAAGGAAACTGGGTCTAGAGAAGTGAGGTGCTTTTTCCCAACTCATGGAGCAAGTAAATAGCGAAACCAGGGTTCCAACGAAGGTCTGACTCCTTTTATGACTGCCTTTATGTTTGTTTGTTTGTTTCTCTTTCAGATTAATTTATATAATGATGTTTCAGATATGTGGTGTGTAAAGATGTTATCAGTCAACCACAGAGGCGGGGAATATTCTATTGCCCACTCAATAGCTCTGACTCCGAGATAAAGTCTCTATGAATTAGGACATTAAGTACATTTCTGCATCCGTGGCAAGGCAGCTGGTGAAGGGACCCAACATCCATCCCCTTCCCGGTTGTAATAATGCTCAAATGTCCCTTAGCCAGCAGAGGGCAGACCTGTGGTCCCAATCGACAGAAGTGGGCAAAGCAAATTGTTCTTGAAGGTTTGGAACAGAGCGGCGAAAAGGTTTCAGGAAAATGGTACCTGCATCACTTCTTTGTCCAGAGGTGGGGTCTTTTTTATATTTTTGTAGATAATATATTTAATTGTCCTATTCTTTTAAAAATGCACAACCTCCTTCCATAAAGAGAACCTGAAGTTTGAAGACCACCTTAGCTTTGTTTTCCTATTCCTGACGTTTCATTTTAAAGCTGATCTCAGTCTGTAAGGTGATAGGAGCCAAAACTGTTTCTGCTGTGAAATACTATTAAGAAGGAGGGAGTTTCCTCTTCATCTTCCTTTTGGGTAGGTTCTCGGGGGCTCCGTGCCATGACTGCCATGTAGGGCCATGTGTTCAGGCCCCAGCACGCTACCAAGGCAGGGTGCTGAATCCACAAGGTGATGGATGTATCGAAAGAGAGCAGTCACAGCTGTCTTTATTCATGGAGCAGGAAATCACCCACAGAACCTTTAGCCAAAATTCTGTTTAGGCTGAAACTCTGATGCATTTACTAAAATCTTCCCTTTTACATGCTTATCTGCATGAAAATCCCAGGAAGGTGAACGAAAGCCAGGGTTTCTCCAAGTTTGTTAAGTATCCTGGAGAACTAGGCTTTCACCTGCTGCCTGGCCCTTCTGCCAGCTCCTTATAACGAGTTCTGTGCCTGGCAGAGCCATATCCATCATGATAAGCTATTTATACAGAGGCTTTTCCTTTCCTGTCTGTGTTACCACCAGCATTTCTGTAGGGACCAGCATTTTCAAAATCTCTTCTGAATCGGAGTGGTGGAGGGAGGTGAGTATTGGAAGCACTTCTTTCCCCTTCTACCAAATGTGTCTGATTACGTTTGAGTTTAAGGTTGTTGCTAAGTCTGGGACAATGGTCATTTGGGAAAAAAATCCAAAGAATGTCACAGATTCTGTTTGTTCGATGGAGACGAAATTTCCCACTCTGAGCAACGATTTTCCTCCAGAAACAGCCCACTTATTCGATTCATGAGTGCCATGTGATGTTAGAGCAATTAGTTCCTTGCAAACAATACAAAAGGACAAAAGTTTCAAGGTTTGGAATCACCATGGCAACACTTCAGATTCCCTGCCGTGCCCCCATCTCAGAATGATAGGAACTGGTCTTGCCATTCCTCTGAAACTGGCCAAAGCCTCAAGACTCACAGCGTCACCCAGCTGGTGCACAGAATGCATTTTTGCAGCACCCCGGGCAAAGTTTCCTGGGATGTGGGTGTAGTGGGTAGAATAGTGGTCCCCCAAAAAGGTGTGCTCAAGTCCTAATCTCTGGAACCTGTGCATGTGACCTTATCTGGGAAAAGGGTCTTTGCGTATATAATTAAGGATCTCAAGGTGATATTATCCTGGATTTTGGTTGGGGCCTAAGTCCAATGAGAAGAAGGCAGAGGGAGATTTGAGATTTGAGACACAGACACAGAGGGAAGGCGTCCATGTGAACACAGAGGCAGAGGTTGGAGGGTTGGAGTGATGCTGCCATAAGCCAATGGATGCCAGGAGACAACCAGAAGTTGGCAGAGCCCAGGGAGGATCCTCCCCTAGACCTTCAGAGGGAGTGTGGTTCTGCTGACGCTCAGATTTCAGACTTCTGGCTTCCAGAACTGTGAGAGAATAAATGTCTGCTTTTTAAGCCACCCTGTTTGTGACACTTTGTACGGCAGTCACAGGAAACTAATACCATGGGTGACTTCTGTTCTCCCATCCTATGACTTTCCATGCTGGAGTTATAGCAGAGAGCTCCTTGCCATTGAATGAAGAACATATTTTTTTCTTAAGAAAAGGAAACAAAAATATAAAGCAGTTTTGGAAGAACCACCAAACCACCTAGATCATCAGAATCAATTCTGGGGTCTGCGGGCTCTGCTTGGGCTACAAGTTCTCATCCTGGGTGTCTTGAGACCATCATTCTCCCTAACAATAGCTTTAGGTACAGCTCCTTGGTTTTTTCCTGTCCTTCCCTTTACCAGAAGCTTATCTGAAAGCTAGTTTCATTGCTACTGCTCCTTTCTCACTCCGGTCAGAATCCTCTTTTTGTAGCATCATAAATGGTTTCCATGGAAATGAAAGGTTGAGATAGAATGGTGCCAATGTACATGTAAACTTCAGAATTAAACAAGGGCTATTGTTTTTTTTTTTTTTTTTGCGGTATGCAGGCCCCTCACCACTGTGGCCTATCCCGCCGCGGAGCCGCGCAGGCCCAGCAGCCACGGCCCATGGACCCAGCCGCTCCGAGGCATGCGGGAGCCCCCTGGACCAGGGCACGAACCCGCGTCCCCTGCATCGGCAGGCGGACTCCCAACCACTGCACCACCAGGGAAGCCCAGGCTGTTGTTTTGGCCTACCATGGAGTTTCATTCATTCTGAAGATGTCTTAGGGGGTTTTGGAATGCATACCCCTAACTTCCTGCTTTTCTACCATATTCCAGCCCACGTAGCTAAGGAAGCAAGGAGTGGCATGGAAACACCTCACATCTTCATTGCCCTCATTCTTCAGGCTTTCTTTTAGTGTTGGCGTGTGCGTGTAAATGTCAACATGTGAGGTGAGATTTGCTGTAAATAAGCAGATGATCCCCCCAGGGTAGGCTGTGGGCGAGATGACAATTCTAGCAGGAGATATCAGAGGCAAAGCCTTTACCAGTCTGAACTCACCCAGTGTCAGTGCATCAGAGCCAGTGAGCAGAAGAGGAAAGTGGACCCAAGGCTCTGTGCTTGCCCTCGTAACCCTGAGGACAGGGGCCCAGAGTTCACACCCGCTTCTTGCAGCACCAAAGGCACAGACTTTTTTTTTTTTTTTTTATAAATTTATTTCATTTATTTACTTTTGGCTGCACTGGGTCTTCGTTGCTGCTCGCGGGCTTTCTCTGGTTGCGGCGAGCGGGGGGCTACTCTTTGTTGTGGTGCGTGGGCTTCTCACTGTGGTGGCTTTTCTTGTTGAAGAGCAGAGGCTCTAGGTGTGCGAACTTCAGTAGTTGCGGCGCGTGGGCTCAGTAGTTGTGGCGCACGGACTTAGTTGCTCTGCGGCATGTGAGATCTTCCCAGACCAGGGCTTGAACCCGTGTCTCCTGCATTGGCAGGCGGATTCTTAACCACTGCGCCACCAGGGAAGTCCAAGGCACAGCCTTTGACGTGCACAGATTTCTCCAAGATGGTTTAGTCATAGGGAGAAGCAGACCTTAACCAACCCTCTAAATAGCTCCCAGTAATGAGATGAGCACCTGGTGGGGCAGCCCAGGTGGGGATTCTGAGTCACTGCAGCTCTGCATCCTTCCTGTACAGGAGACACCACCTGGTAACTCTTACTTCAGAGTAGGTGGGGCGACCATGTTATCACCCACACTGGAGCACTTTTCAGAGTGAAAGGAGCCACTACTAATTATACCAGCACCATGAGCACAGCTTGGACTGTCCCTGGGAAAGAGGGGAACCAGCTTTAGGCTGACGTTGGTTTAGCTCCACTATAGATCTCAGTGTTGAAGTACCCTTGGGACTCCGGGCTTGGATGTCTTCTTTATTTTTTTTTGTGGTACGCGGGCCTCTCACTGCTGTGGCCTCTCCCGCTGCGGAGCACGGGCTCCGGACGCGCCCAGCGGCCACGGCCCATGGGCCCAGCCGCTCCGCGGCATGTGGGATCCTCCTGGACCGGGGCACGAACCCGCGTCCCCTGCATCAGCAGGCGGACTCTCAACCGCTGCGCCACCAGGGAAGCCCTGTCTTCTTTTTTATATCTTCCATATTGCTACACCAGTGCTGTCCAGTGGAATTTTCTGCGATGATGGAAATGTTCTGTATCTGTGCTGTCCAATACAATAGCCACTAGTCACATGTGGCTACTGAGTACTTGAAATGTGGCTAGTGTGGCTAAGGAAGTAAAATTAAAATTTTATTTAATTTGAACTAGTAGAAAGGTAAATGACCAGATGTGGCTAGAGGCTCCTGTACTGCATGACACGGACTAGATGATTTCACCCGGTGTCACACTTTTGTTTTGTTTTTTTAAGTTTTCCCTCTTTACTCTTTTTAAAAACATTTTAATATTTATTTATTGTGGCTGTGTTGGATCTCAGTTGCGGCACGAGAGGTCTTGGCTGCGGCGCATGAGCTCTTAGTTGTGGCATGTGGACCCTTCGTTGCTGCATGTGGGATCTAGTCCCCCGACCAGGGATCGAACCCTGGCCCCCTGCATTGGGAGTGCAGAGTCTTACCTACTGGGCCACCAGGGAAGTTCCAGGGTCATAGCTTTACAACTATCTGTAGGCCCTGATTCCCAAATTGGTCTAGCGGGCCCAACCACTCTGCTGAAATCCAGACTGAGGATGCGGAGAAATTGGAACACGTGTGCATTGCTTGGAGGAATGTAAAATGGTGCAGCTGTCGTGGTAAATAGCAGGACTGTTCTTTGAAAACTGAAAAAGAATTTACCATGTGATTCAGTAATTCCACTCCGAAATGTGTACCCAAAAGACCTGAAAACAGGGGCTCAAACATGCTTGTACGCCCAAGTTCATAGCGGCATTATTCACAATAACCCAAAGGTGGAAGCAGCCCAAGTGTCCACCGACGGATGAGTGGATAAACAAAAGGCGGTACTTACCCACAGTGGAATTTTTTGTTTTTGTTTTTTTTGCGGTACGCGAGCCTCTCACTGTTGTGGCCTCTCCCGTTGCAGAGCACAGGCTCCGGACACGCAGGCTCAGCGGCCATGGCTCAAGGGCCCAGCCGCTCTGCGGCATGTGGGATCTTCCCGGACCGGGGCACGAACCCGTGTCCCCTGCATCGGCAGGCGGACTCTCAACCACTGCGCCACCAGGGAAGCCCCACAGTGGAATATTACTCAACCTTGAAACAGAAGGAAATGTTGACATGCTACAATGTGGCTGAACCTTGAAGACATTATGCTAAGTGAAGTAAGCTGGTGACAAAAGGACAAATACTGTATGATTCCTCTTATGTGAGATTCCTAGACTAGTCAAATTCATAGAGACAAAGTAGAATGGTGATTGCTAGGGGCTGGGGAGAAGGGGGGTTATTGGGTAGAAAGTATCAGTTGGGGAAGATATAAAAGTTCCAGAAATGGATGGTGGTGATGGTTGTACAACAATGAATGAATGAAAGGCTACCAAACTGTGTACTTTAAAATGGTTAAAATGGTAAATTTTGTTATATATATTTACCACATTAAAAGACCCTAATCCTCTGATACTTCCTCCAAACCTTCTCCTTCTGCAGACTTCCCACCTCAATTAATACCGACTCTATATTTCCATTTGTTGAAGCCAAAGACAGATTCTTTCTCCACCCACGTTCAGCACATCGGTAAGCCTTCTTGGCTCTACCTTCAAACACATGCATTTGGAATCTCACCACATCTCACATCACCCAACATGCTGGTCCATGGATCATCCCTCCACACACATCTCCACTGACTTTTTTTAAAAAAATAAATTTATTTATTTATTTTTGGCTGTGTTGGGTCTTCGTTGCTGTGAGTGGGCTTTCTCTAGTTGCAGTGAGCGGGGGCTACTCTTGGTTGTGGTGCACGGGCTTCTCATTGTGGTGGCTTCTCTTGTTGCAGAGCATGGGCTCTAGGTGTGTGGGCTTCAGTAGTTGTGGTGCATGGGCTCAGTAGTTGTGGCTGGCGGGCTCTAGAGCACAGGCTCAGTAGTTGTGGCACACAGGCTTGGTTGCTCCATGGCCTGTGGGATCTTCCTGGACCAGGGCTCGAACCTGTGTCCCCTGCATTGGCAGGCAGACTCTCAACCTCTGCGCCACCAGGGAAGCCTTCCACTGACTTTTCACATCACTCGGAGTGACAGCATGTGTTTACTATGAACCGCAAACACTGCATCATCTGTCCCCCGCCGTTACCTCCCTGAAGTTATCTCCCACCACTCTCTCTGTTGTCCACGGGCCTCCTGTTGTCCAGACACCTCAGGAAGGTCCCTGCCTCAGGGCATTTGCCCCTGCTGTTCCCTCTGCCTGCAATGATCCTCACGCAGATCTGCATGGCTGGCCCCCCATTTCTAAGGCTCGCATCCACGTCTCAGTGAGCCCTTCCCAGGCCATTCTGGAAATTTCAGCATCCTCCCAACACTTCCTATCTTCCTTGCCACCTTTCGTTTTTTTTTGCACTCACATGAATCACTATCTACGATACTACATTTGACCCTTGGAAAGTGTAGGGGTTGGGGGGTGCCAACCCCCCTCGCAAATTCCACATGTAACTTATGGTTGGCCCTCTGGTACACACCGTCCCTCTGTATCCCCACTTGGGCATCCACAGGTTCAACCGACTGGGACTCGTCTAGTACTGTAGTATTTACTATTGAAAAAATCTGCGTGTAGTTGGATGCAGCTCAAACCTGTGTTGCTCAAGGGTCAACTGTGTATATTTTATTTACCTTGTTTATTTTCGGTCTTCCCCACTGAAATAGACCGACAGCTTGTGAGATCTTAGTTCTCCTACCAGGAATCAAACCCGTGCCCCCTGCAGTGGAAGCAAGCATGGAGTCCTAAGCACTGGACCACCAGGGAATTCCCTGGAATACATGATGTTTAAGGCAGAGGTTTCAGATCAATGTGGTTCTCTGCTTTTCTCACAGTGCTCAGATCAGCACCCAACATGTAGTTGGCACGCAATAAATATTTGTTAACTTAATGAAAGAATCCAGATGTTAAGGGAGTTACTCAGGGTCCATCTCTTTAAGGAAACCTTCTTTGATTGATGTATAACCAACCCAACCTCTTTACACGTGTCCAGTCTACTTGAAGCGCCTTTATGAGTTTGGCTTTCATTTCATTTAAGCCAGTAATTCTCAACCAGGGGCAATTTTGCCCACTCAGGGGACTTTTGGGAATATCTAGAGACACAAGGGGGAGGAGGGGTGTTCTGGCATCCCTAGTTAGTAGAGGCCAGAGAGCTTGCTAAACGTCCTCCCCACAGTGAAGACTTATCCCGACAAAATGTCATTTACGCCAAGGTTGAGAAACCCTGATTCAACCTAACCATGTTAGGAGTTATCTAGTCCGCATTTATTAAGAGGTAAGTTCCTTGAAGGCTGTTACAGCTTGAATAGTGTGCTCTAAAAAAGATATGTTAAAGTTCTAAACCCTAGTATCTCACAAGGTGACCTTCCTTGGAAATGTGATGCAGCTACAAGTCAAGGAATGGAATGCCAGGGATTGTCGCAGCCTCCCAAGGTGGAAGAGGCCGGGAAGGATCCTCCCACAGGGAGGTCATGGCCCTACTGACACCTTGAGTTTGGAGTTGTAGCCTCCACCCAAATTTCTGTTGTTTTAAAATACCCAGTTTTTGGTACTTTGTTAGGGCAACCCTAGGAAACTACTACAAGGGTAGACCCAATGCTAAATCCAAACGATGCGAATGGGGTCTATACCCTGTGACAATCAAATTAGTTTCTGGAAAAATGAGAGTCTTTGCCAGGATGGGGGTTACATCCTCCTGAGGGAGGAGAGACAAGGATGTCCAGTCTCTTGGGTAGTATGAGATGCCTGACCAAGGGCGTGTATAATACGTGTTCAAACCCACCAGCCACCAAAGCCTTTCCTGGGAAAATTACCCCAGCACAAAGTGTTTTTTGTTAATATTAACTTTGGTTCTCTTGGAGGCAAAAGCCAGGAGATCCCACAAATCCCACTGTGCTTGGGGCATAGCTGCCACATTACACCCTGATAAAACTTCTAGTGGCTAATGTTGGGGCTTTCTGGAGAGCATCTGGCCCACTGTGGAGACACTTATGGAATGTGATCTAAAGGCTCATTGGCTCTAAGGAAGGGTAAGACTTTGGATATGATTATTTCTAAAAAAAAAAAAAGAAAAAAAAATGGGGAGAATTATTAAATAAACAAAGGTCTGGATTTAAAGGCTACTTACTAACCCAGGACCAAGATTAATGGTGAGTGGCAAGCTTTTGTGAAGATCTTCTGTAGCCCGATTAACCAGGCTGGGATTCCAGGGAGATAATGTCTTTTCACATATAAAAGATCCTATTGATTTCCTGTTAGTATTATCCCGAAAATGTGCAGTGTGTATCTATACAGCAGAGACAATCTTCCATCACTTGCTTTATGGGAAGAGAATGGTTATTGTATCTCTTCCCATAAAACATAATCTCTTTTTCTCTTCCAAAATCTACCTGTCCCTCTGGGAACTACCAGTTGTAATCTGTGGAAGTGAATTGATTTTTCTTTGCTTTTCTTCTACGTGTGCCGGTGTTGTTATATTTGGCTTCTCTACATTTTCTCATTGTTCTCTAGAGTCTGAATTTTGAGATTATTTGAGCTTGTCTAAAAATTCTTTTATAAAAATCAGTCCCACCGAAACACACACATGATGGGGGATGTTAGGCTCTGTGTAACTTGATCAGCTGGGAGGTGCCTCTCCCCCATCCTCTGCTGGGGGTTGCTGTTCGTGCCTAGCTGGGATTTGGAGGCCCTGAGAGGTCGCCTAGTATATTCCAACAGGAAAAAAAAGGCAAAAACCCAAATCACTGAAGGAAGCAAGTTCTCTTTCAGCATTAACTCTGGGCATCTCTTCAGGATCAGTTAAGATGCAAGGGCAAAGTCCTTCATATTTAAAGATCATGTTCTGAGCAGCAGCTTCCTAACGTAATAAATCTGGCCGAGAAGCCCCCAGCGAGGCAGTCTTGTCCAGACCTTACAGATGGACGTCTACAAGCTGGTTCCAGCTGCAAAGGCCGTACTTGTGGTTCTGCCTTCACCTCCTTTTTAAGGCAGACCCTCCCTCAATTCTCCTCTCTGAAACCCACCCACCCTTCGGGTTGTGAGCCCTCCATAAGCCCCCTGCCACACTTTCTGCCCTCCCCTGAACTCCTGTGGTACTTATGGATCGGACTGCACCATCCCAGGCTGCGTTTAATTACAACTGCCTTTTATTCCTTACTCATTGCATGTGCGCTATCTTACAGCTCTGCAGAGGTCCGTGTCTTCAAGCTTCACTGTTTTCTCACTCTCTCCACTTCTGCACTGTACCTGGAGCCAACCAATTTATTGTGCCCTATTGCCAGATGATTTTTTAAAAAGCCCCCCAAATATGTATTTTTATACATACATAATACAGATATAAATCTCATTGTTATGGGCTGAAATGTGTCCCTTCCAAATTCATATGTTGAAGTCTTAACCCCTTGTACCTAAGAATGTGACTGTATTTAAGATGGGGTCTTTAAAGGGGTAATTAATCTAAAAGAGGTCATTGGGGTGGGCACTAATCCAATATGATTGGTGTCCTTAAGAAGAGGAGATTAGGACACACACATGCACACACACACACACACACACACACAGAGGGAAGACCACGTGGAGACATAGGGAGAAGACGGCCATCTATAAGCCAAGGAGAGACGCCTCAGAAGAAATCAACCTGCCAACATCTTGATCTTGGATTTCCAGCTTCCAGAAATGTGGCAAAATAAATTTCTGTGGTTTAAGTCACCCAGTCTGTGGTCTTTGTTATGGCGGCCCAAGCAAAGCAATACAATCAACTAGTCACAAGACAAAGACCAAAGTTCTTGATATTTGAGACCCTCTGTGTCCTTGTCCCATCCCATTTCCCAATCTGTCTTCTTCCTGTCCTGTCCCTATCCTCCTGTCCCCCCCATCTGGTTGACTCCCAGGCTCCTCCCATCTCGGATTCCCTCCCATCCCTGCCCCTTGCCTAAGCGCGTTCTCTTCCTGGGCAGTGGTCACCTCCTCCTCCAGCCATGCAGAACCAAACCAAGGCCAACCCAAGTCCAACCCTTCCCCGAAGCTTCAGTGACATTCTATTAACTAAGAAAGAGACATGAAGGTTTATCGTGGATCGTGCAGTGGTTTTCAAACTGTGCCCCCCAGGACCCTCTCTCAGGGGCTACTCTGTGTGTAAGGGGGGATGACAAAGGGATAAAGGCCAGGATCTCCTTGGCATCCACTGAACAGAGCTGGCTGACTTCTTCCTGTGTGGTTTGTTTGTTTTTCCATATATTATTCAAAACCCATTCTTTGGGGTGGAAACGATGCTGGAGAGCTCTGTTGAAAATCCTATCCAGGATGTAATGACAACAAAATGTCCAGAAAAGTCATAGGAAGCTAGAGGTCCTTGCTCAGGAAACACTTAAGCGAACAAAGCCTGTAACGCTTTTATCTAGATTTCCTAGGACTGTACTCATTGCCAGGGATAAACTCAATTATCAAAACTCATTGACTCCGAGAATGTAACTTCCATATATACTACTGCCCATTGCAATTCATCAGACAGGCGGCCGTGACACCGTTAATGTGATCATGGCTTGCAGTGTTATTAATCTATTTTCTAAGTACGAAAGGAGGGCAGTTTGGATTCTCTGATACAGATGTGGACACTGGCCAGGTCACATCTGGCCAGGGGTTTGTGGCATGATGACTTCATGAAGAAATCAATTTCTGTTCCCTTCAGCTGACCTTAGGGCCCTCTTCTTAGCCTTGCTTTTCTCTGTTGTAATATAAAAATTAAATTTCAGTCTTTATGATTTCTCCAGTGCTCTTTCTTTCAGAAGTTATGGCACACCTTGTATGTTAACGAGGTCCCAATGAGGCAGGGAGGGGATGGTCTATAATTATTTCTCTCTGATCATTAAGCTAAGGTCCTTCTCCAAAGTTTAGAGCAAATTTCCTTTGACCTTTTTTTTTTTTTTGCTTTAAAAAAAATTATTGAAGTATAGTTGATTTACAATGTTGTGTTAATTTCTGCTGTACAGAAAAGTGATTCAGTTATACTTATACATATATACTCTTTCCTATTCTTTTCCATTCTGGTTTATCACAAGATATTGAATATAATTCCCTTTGCTATACAGTAGGACCTTGTTGGGAGCTTGGGATTAGCAGATGCAAACTAGTATATATAGGATGGTTAAACAACAAGGTCCTTGAACCTTTTTGCTTCAGAGACCTGGCCAGAAGATTTCCCACCCATAGGACTTAATGCTTTTTTTAAAAAAATTTAATTTAATTTAATTTAATTTTTTGGCCACGCCGCATGGCACGTGGGATCTTAGTTCCCCGACCAGGGAGTGAACTCACGCCCCCTGCAACGGAAGCGCGGAGCCTTAACCACTGGACGGCCAGGGAAGTCCCGGACTTAATGCTTTCTTAAAGTAGCCTTTTAACATGAAGTGTCAGTCTGTGACTCTGCAGTAGATTTATTGAATGCCCATGGAATGAGTCAGGAAAATGTGGCTATATCTTCTCCCTCCCCCCAGAGAAATACACAAGTTTTCCCTTGTTCTCTGCTCGCCTACCCCACCCTACCAATCAACACACAGCTTTTGAGTCTCAGATCCCTGGACTTTTTCAGAGAAAAGGACCGTTCCCTTGGAATCAAGGTGAAGTTATTTGTTCTGACGCAGGTATAATTCTTTTCCTCATGAAATTCCATAGCTAGATTTATGTCAGTATCATCTATTCCGATTACTCTGCTCCATCAGGGATCCCTATGCCATAGATTTCCTACGTTTCTGATCAGTTACCATGAATATGGCTCTGGTTATCACAGTTCTTAGTAACTACAAGCTATACTTCTGTGGGCTTCAACCCACTGTAAGAACAAATCTGTGCAAACCTCTCAGGATAAACCTGGTTTGTTTGTTTTCCTTTTTCATGGGAGTGGAAGGATTACAGATCCAGGGAAAACAGTGGGGAGGGGAACTGAAACAAATCTGCCATATGCTTGTTTATTATCGGACATTTACATCTCGGACTTCCCTGCTGGTCCGGTGGTTAAGAATCCGCCTGCCAATGCAGGGGACAAGGGTTCGATCCCTGGTCCGGGAAGATCCCACATGCCGCCGAGCAACTAAGCCCGTGCACCACAACTACTAAGCCCGTGAGCCACAACTACTGAGCCCGCGAGCCACAATTACTGAAGCCCGCGTGCCTAGAGCCTCTGCTCCACAACAAGAGAAGCCACTGCAATGAGAAGCCCGCGCACTGCAATTAAGAGTAGCCTCCGCTCGCCGCAACTAGAGAAAGCTGGCTCGCAGCAACGAAGACCCAACTCAGCCCAAAATAAATAAATTTCAAAAACAAGCAAATAAAACAAAGACATTTACATCGCATCTTCACTCAGAGCATACATTTCGAATGTGGTTTAAGCTTTGGACACACTTCCCTCTGAGGTGGCTGAGTTTTCGGGACCATTTCCATCATTTCCTTCCTCTCCCCATCATGCCCATCACATCACAGCATAATTACTTGTTTACCTGTCTGCCTTCTTCTCCCTTTCCCCAACCCGACTGTGATGTCCCTGGGAAGGATCGCAGTTCATTGCCGATGTCCTCAAAGTCTGGTGGAGTAGCTTGGAGTATAGGGTTCTCAGTATGAAAGAAAGACTGAATGAATGAATGAATGGCTATTTTCATGTATTTCTTGCCTCTCACTCAGCTGACAAGCGCAGTTAAAGCTAAGATTTCTTGTTTGAGACAGGACTCCTTTGGTGGTAAGAAAAAACAAAAACACTCAAAGAATGGGGGTGGGAGAGGAAGGAGACGGCTATGCCCGGGCAAGGAGCCCAGGAAAAGCTAGGCACGCAGACTCAAGAATTCCAGCAGCGAGCGGGCCGTTCTGACCCAGGGCTGCCCTAGGGATCTCAGGAGCAGGAGTTTGTAGGTTTTACTCTGGTTACTGCCATTAACATGAGTCAGCCAGGCCACGCAGGGCCTCTCTGTTCCCCTCTCGTGCTTCTCACCTTTTAGTCAACATCTTTTCTCTCCTCTGTGGTTTCTGCTTGTCCACACTTTCTTCTCCCTCATCCCTTCATTTGCACAAGACCCACTGTGGCCTCTCTGACTTCTTTCTCTGTTGCCATGTTTAAACTTCAACTTCGCACATTACCGGCCCTCCTCTCACAGCCCTATAGTTTCTCTTTTTTTAAATAGCAAAATATAGTCGATTTACAATGTTGTCTTAATGTCTGCTGTACAGCAAAGTGATTCACTTATACATTCTTCTTCATATTCTTTTCCATTATGCTTTATCACAGGATGTTGAATATAGTTCCCTGCGCTCTACACTAGGACCTTGTTGTTTATCCATTCTGTATACAGTAGTTTGCATCTTCTGATCCCCAAATCCCAGCTCATCCCTCCCCCACTCCCCTCCCCCTTGGCACCCACAAGTCTGTTCTCTATGTCTGTGAGTCTGTTTCTGTTTCCTGGATAGGCTCATTTGTGTCATATTTTAGATTCCACATAAAAGTGATATCATATGGTCTTTCTCTTTCTGACTTACTTCACTTAGTATGATCATCTCTAGTTCTCTCCATGTTGCTGCAAATGGCATCATTTCATTCTTTTTTACAGCTGAGTAGTATCCATTGTATATATGGAACATATAATACATCTTCTTTATCCATTCATCTGTCAATGGATCGGTCCTAGAGTTTCTACCTTCAAATGCCCAGAGCAACAATCTAGCCTAATTCATCTTTCCCTACAGGGCAATGTATAGCCAATGGATTGGTGGTCTCCAGGTCAGGGTACCCATGGTCCAATCAGATATAGCTAGAGGTCAATGTCATGCGCTAGAACACATGGCTGCCCATGGCCGCTTTCACCAAGGGATGTGGGCAGGGTCTCTGCAACTCCCTCCACTGTGGAGCAGCCATGTGGTTCAGAGGCTGGACCTCAGCTGGACCGGGAAGGGGCTGCTGAAGCCAATAGAGGTAATTTCATTACCCTGACCCTTGCCAGTTCTTGGTCAAAGGATCCAAGGTTGGGTCAGCACACGGCATTCCTCTGTGCAGGGATTGGTCCAGGGGTGGGTTTATAAATCAGGGGAGATAAGCAGAGCACTGCTGGGGTGGAAATGTCCTTGTTCTCAGCAGAGAGGCATGGAGGAAGGCGGTTTCTCTTCCTTGGGACATTGTGGCGCACAGTCGGGGGGCGTCGCCCAGAGCTGCTGCAGCCATTCTTGGTTCCAGTTGGAGGATGATGTCACCATCGAAGTGGGCAGAACCCAGAGCAAACCAGGGAAATAGCCAGAGCCCATGGACTGGGCAGATCCTGAAGCCCAGCCTTTCTCTTGACCGCCAGTCACGTGATCCAATACGTTTCCTTGTTGTTTGAGCCAGTTTGCGTTGTGTGTTTGTAATTTGCTGCTGCTTTACGGAGGTGGAGGGGCGAGAGGGGAGCATCTTCGGTGTAGGAGGCAATGGGGTGTACCTATGTTTCAAATGGTCATTTCTGAGTGTCAGCGGGAGCAGGGCTAGGCCGTCACACAGTGCCCTGTGCTTGGCTTAATGCTCCGCTGTTGCCATACTGAGATTCCTAAACATTTGTAAATGAGGGCTTGCCTTTTCATCTTGCCCCGGCCCCACAGATTACACGGCCAGTTCCAGGCAGGTGATACAGTGTATGGAAAAGGACTTGTAAACTGTAAAGCACTCTACAAAGCAGTGATTGCTATTTAAAATGACCCGTTCACACGCTCCGACTGTCTGCCACCTGAACCCCGGAACCCGCACAGATCGCAGGTGAGCTCAGACCCTCTGGGCTCCCATAGGAATAGGGAGAGATGGATGGAGAATCCACTGCTCATAGAAGTTTTCTTCCATCTCCAGGAGTTTGGGGAGGTATGTGGCCAAAGTTAAACTGTTCGTTTAACTGTTAAACAAGCAAAGCAAACGCACACACACATAGACTACTTTTTTTTTTTTTTTTTTTGGAGTATAGTTGATTTACAATGTTGTGTTAGTTTCAGGTGTAGAGCAAAGTGATTCAGGTATACATGTACATATATCTATTCTTTTTCAGATTCTTTTCCCATATAGGTTATTACAGAACATTGAGTAGAATTCCCTGTGCTGTACGGTAGGTCCTAGTTAATTATCTGTTGTACATACAGTGGTGTGTATATGTTAATTCCAAACTCTTACATTATCCTTCTCCACATGAACTACTTTGCCTGTTTGTGGTCTTCCTCTGCCCTTCAGGGACCTGTCTTCAACCCATGGGCCAAATTGTCCTACCTTTATTCTGCTTGCATGTGTGTGTGCGTGTGTGTGCGTGTCTCAGGTGGAAAGAACGACTGTCTGGTTTGGCCTGTCCTTTCATCCTGCTAATATTGTTACTGAGTGAGTGTTACTGAAATAATGTGTGCAGTTTTGGTGCAAAACTATACCTTGTCCCGGGCTTTCCTGGTGGCGCAGTGGTTGAGAGTCCGCCTACCGATGCAGGGAACACGGGTTCGTGCCCCGGTCCGGGAGGATCCCACATGCCACGGAGCGGCTGGGCCCGTGAGCCATGGCCGCTGAGCCTGCGCGTCCGGAGCCTGTGCTCCGCAACAGGAGAGGCCACAGCAGTGAGAGGCCCGCTTACCGCAAAAAAAAAAACCCAAAAAAAACCCTTGTCCCAGGTCACATGATGAATGTAACCATAAAAAGTTTAAAATGCTATTATTTAAAATTTATTTTCTCATAAAAAATGGTTCCCGAATGATCATAATTTGAATAACTTACTCTATAGTTATAATACATTATGCCCTGGTCCCGGGCCAGTCCCGGAGCCTCGCGAGATCTCTGTCAGAGCCAGCGCCCTGCAGCCGCCGTCTGTGTTAGCAAGTCCTTCTTGGGCAGCTCTGTTCCAGTTTGCATAAACCGGAAACTCTGCCTGCAGATCATCCATTTTATATTCTTTCTTCTCTGCTCCTAAAACTGCATTTCTTTGTGAAGCTATTATGGAGGTATCAAGGTTTTTAAAAAGTGGACTTATTTTTTAGCTAAAGGAAAGTGCCTGATGCGGCTGGAATCCTCCATCTAATGTCCCTTTCGTGCTTCATCAGTGAGTTTTTTCTTTTCTTTTCTTTTCGTTTTTTGGCCGCGCAGCTTGTGGGATCTTAGTTCCCCGACCAGGGATCGAACCTGGGTCCCCTGCGGTGGAAGCGCAGAGCCCTAACCACTGGACCTCCAGGGAATACCGTCATCAGTGATTCTAAATCTTCTTTGGGGTCCCCTCTCCCCCAAGCATGTCTGACCTCAGAGTCGTCCAGAGTGCTCGGAGTCAGGAAGTCTTGGTCATAATTTACTGACGAGCGTTGATCCTAGAGACCTTCAGTGTTCCTGGCACAGGGTGAGGGTGGAGGTCACCACCTGACAGGACTGCAACTCTGCTAATGACAGCGGGAAGGCATGGGGGTCCCTGCTGTGCACGCTGCTAACCAGTGGGCCTTACCACGTGCCAGGCACTGTGCTGGGAGCTGCACCTATCCATTGTTTCATGAACTTTTACAAACGTCCCCTGGGAAAGAAAGTGTGTTTATTTCCGAAGCCTGCCGTAACAGATTACCACAAATTTAGTGGTCCCAAAGACAGACTTATTTTCTTACAATTCTGGAAGAAATGGGTCATCAGGGGTTAAAACCAAGGTGTGGGAAGATCTGTGTTCCTTCCATTCTTTCCAAGGCTCTAGGGGAGAATCCATTTCCTTGCGTTTTCCAGCTTCTCGAGGCCACCCACTTTCCTTGGTTTGTGACCCCTTCCTCCGTTTCCCAAAGGCAGGAGCAAAGTACCTTCAAATCTCTCTCTCTGGCCTCTGCTTCATCCTAACACCTCCTTGCCTGGTTCCAATCCTCCTGTCTCCCTCTTGTAAAGATTACATTGGGCCCACCTGGATAATCCAGGCTAAGTTCCCTAATTCAGGATCTTTAATCACCCCTGCAAAGACCCTTTTGCCATGTAAGGACACATAATCTCAGGTTCTGGGGATAAGAATATGTACTTCTTTGGGGGCCGTTATTCTGTCTACCATTGAAAGTACCATTATTAGTCTCACTTTACAAATAAGGAAACTGAGGCGCAGAATGACTTATCCAAGGCCACGGAGCTGGTGTGGAACATTTGGAACTCGAACCCCGTTTGTCAGTGTTTGGTGTGTCAGACTCCCTCCCTGGCTTACCCGTTTGGGTCAACGTGTTCCCTTTCTACCATGACTCACTCTCCCCTAGTGGTGAGTGGGTACTTGTACCTCCCAAACTCACAGGGGTCCTGGGCAGTGCCTACACTGAGTAAAATTCTCCCATGTGGTGGGTTCAAAACCAAGGGTTGTCGGCTTCAATGCTGAGCTGCGTGGCAGGGCCAGGATTCAGAAAACGTTCTCCATCCTTCAAACCAGGAGCTTATCACACCGGAGCTGCCATTAGCCTCCCCCCGAATCCCCATCCCTATTTGCTCTGTGCACCTGGTGGGGTTTTGTTTCCTTCCTGGTCCACGGACCAGCAGTATCAGCCTACCCGGGCACTTGTTAGAAATGCAGAGTCTCTGACCCCACCCAAGGCCTGCTGAACCTGAAACCGGGTGATTCACCTGCACGTTAAAGTTTGAGAAGCAGGGTCTGGAGGACCGCACTCCATCTGGGCTGTTCTCTCCCACCTGCCCCGCAGGTGTCTGGGGCTCTGACGCCAGCAGCTTGGGAGGAGGCATCAGGGAAATGTCTATGCTGCTCTTTCTGTCTTGGCTTCCGTGAGTTGGCAGCGGAAGAGCCATCGCCTGGCAGGACTTGGTGAACCCTGCAGCTAGGTGGGGGCAGTGTCCATGGCTGGCGTGTCTTGGGCCCCTGCCAGTGCCTCCTGCTGCCGCCCCTCTCCTGGGCAGTGGCTGGACAGCTGGCCGGGGCAGCTCTGGGAGCCTGGTCCCTCCTCTGTGCACCAGCCTCGGCGAGAGGCAAGGGTGTGTGTGTGTGAAATGACTTTGACCTTGGTGTTTGGTCTGATTCCTCTCACAGTGAAAGGGCTTCAGCACGTCGGCCTGTACGTTCTGAGCGCTGCAGAGTTTTGGCTTAGTGGCTGATAAGTATTTTTAGTTCCTTCCTTCTTAATGTTTGCCAGAAAACCACAGTCATTACTCATGAGCAGGGCAAGCTTATCCCTCCCAGCCTCCAGGGGAGTTGGGCTTGCCCTCAGATGCCCACTGAGGGCCCCCTGCCCTGGGCTTCCCAGCCGTCTCTGAAATCAACATAACGCTTACACCTACAGCAAAGCACAATGTGGTATTTTTAAACAGAATAAGCCCATAGCTTTACAAAATTTATTTTTAAAATTGTAGTAAAATATACGTAACATAAAATCGATCATTGTAACCATTTTAAGTGAACGGTTCAAAGGCATTAAGTACATTCTCGTTGTTGTGCAACCGTCACCACCATCCATCTCCAGAACTTTCTCATCGTCCCAAACTGAAAGTCTCTTCCGTTAAACACTAACTCACTATCCCCCCTCCCCCAGCCCTTGGTAACCACCCTTCTACTTCCTGTCCCTACGCATCTGACTCCTTTAGGGACCTCATGTGAATGGAATCCTACAATATATATCCTTTTGCAACTGGCACGTTTCTCTGGGCATCGTGTTTACAAGGTTCATCCGTGTTGTAGCATCCTAAGCTTTTAAAACAAATCACCCACCTAACTGATAAAAGTAATGCTAAATTGAAGCTCAAGTACGCTCTTTGTTTCAGGCCAGTAGCTTTTTTTCTTTTTTTTGGCCGCATCACGCGGCACATTGGATCTTAGCTCCCCAACCAGGGATAGAATACCGGGCCCCCTGCAGGGGAAGCGCAGAGTCTTGACCACTGGACCGCCAGGGAAGTCCCTTGGCAAGTAGTTTCTGATTAGTCCTAGCCCATGTCTGCTAAGGTAGGGCAACATCTGCTTTAAAAAAAGGGATGGCAAACTAAGAGCGTGCCCAATGCAGCCACCCCTCATCTGCCTCGTAAGAAGGGTCTGGGGAAAGCTGGCTTGGTCAGCTCAGGAGAGTGTGAAGTCTGCAGGATTAGGGCTTACACATCTTCCCACAGGATGCCAATTACCTCTGCCAAGGGGAAAGTGCCTGCGTCCTCAGCATCTTCAATTCTGGTTCCCTGTGTGGATCTTACTTTTAATGGCGGTACCTTCCAGACCACAAGGGACGAGGCTCCCTCCGAAAAATCTTGCCATCGGTGGAAGGATAATGGCCCGAAGGATCTAGTTCAGTAAACACGCTGTTCTTTTGTGATGCTCTTTCCAAATGAAGCTCACACTTTGGGATTAATTAAACTCTCTTCTAGCTGCCTGCCAGTGTAACCTTTCCTTTATGCTTCTTAGGGGGGCACACGATGTAAAAAGTCAAATCTATTATGTTCATGACTTGGAGGAAAAGATCTGGGACAAAATTACCTTACACACTGTTTTTTTTTTTTTTTTTTTAATGTCTGAAACATTTATATTAACATATTTCCATACAAATAACCCAAAGAAAGTTTAGTATTAGTTGTTTTTTTGGTTTGTTTGTTTTTTTATTTTATTTTATGAGCATTGGATCAAATGTATGGCTCTCTGAGCTGTATGTTAGCTAAATAACAGATTCAACCCAGAAGAGTGATTTGGAATTAAAGACATAAAGACCACTGAGGACAGAGCGAACCCCCAATTTCTTAGCACACTTCAGGGGTGGGGGCGGGACATTAGAGACATATTTGAAAGTTGGGTGCTGACTGTTGAAGCCACAGCCCCTGTTCTTGTTCCAATCTTGCTGTGATTTTGAGTGCATGACATTTAATTAATTTTGCAGTTAATTCTTTGCAGCCTACCTTTTTTGACAGTGTCGCTAGGCTCTCTCAGGGTCAGTCATGACCCTCGCTGGAGCCCAGACAGGGTCATCTGGCTGCAGCAGGAGGCCGCCAGGAGCAGCGGCAGGTGTGGAGCCGAGACAAGGTTTCAGCGCAAGGGCGGTTCCCTGGAGGAAGCATGGTCCAGAAGCTCCATCTCGGTGTCCCATGAGTACCTTTTAAAACTTCCCTTTCCCTGGTCTCAGTTCCAGGAGCTTTAAAAAAATGCTTGCATTTTCAAGAATTTTAAGAAACTTTGTATTGAAGCAACACACACACACACACACACACACACACACACACGGTAACAAATAAACAAGTAGAAAAGAGATAATGTTGAAACTCCCCAAAGTGACTTTAACTGTTTCTTGCTTTAATTCTTCTGGAGCTTTCTCTGCTGTTCTATGATAATACCTCTATTGTTTGATTTTTTCAATTTTGGGCACTATCTTTTTTTTTTTTTTTTTTTGCGGTACGCGGGCCTCTCACTGTTGTGGCCTCTCCCGTTGCGGAGCACAGGCTCCGGACGCGCAGGCTCAGCGGCCATGGCTCACGGGCCCAGCCGCTCCGCGGCATGTGGGATCCTCCCGGACCGGGGCACGAACCCGTGTCCCCTGCATCGGCAGGCGGACTCCCAACCACTGCGCCACCAGGGAAGCCCAGGCACTATCTTTTGACTCCCAAGTAGAAAGATAAAGATTTAGTTCACCTACCCCATCCTTTCCTCCCTGTCGTTGTCTCTCTTTTATTTTTATAACTGCTTTATTGAGCTAGAATTCACATACCATAAAATTCACCCTTTTAAAGTGTACAATTCAGTGGGTTTTGTATGTTCACAAAGTTGTGCAACGATGTCTAAACCCAGTGTGCATCATTCTCTAAATCCAGAGAATTTTCGTCTCGCACAAGGAAGCCCCACACATGCTAGCAGTTGGTCCTTACGTACCCTCCTCCCAACCTTTAGCAACTACTAATTTCTTCACATCCCCATCAGCACTTGTTATCTGTGTTTTTTCTTACAGTCATTCTAGTGGATGTGAAGTAGTTTCTGATTGTGGTTTTGATTTGCATTTCCCTAATTACTAATGATTTTGAGCATCTTTTCATGAGCTGATTGGTTATTTATAGATCTTCTTTGGAGAAATGTCTATTCAAGTCCTTTGTCTTTTTCAATTGGATTTCTTGTTTATTGTTGAGGTGTAAGAATTCTTTATATATTCTGGAAACTAGATCCTCATCAGATATATAATTTGCAAATATTTTCTCACATTCTATGGGTTGTCCTTTCTCTTTCTTTCTTTTATTTTTATTACTTAATTAATTTATTTTTGGCTGCGTTGAGTCTTCGTTGTGGTGCACAGGCTTCTCATTGCGGTGGCTTGTCTTGTTGCGGAACACAGGCTCTAGGTGTGCGGGCTTCAGTAGTTGCAGCATGCAAGCTCAGTAGGTGCAGCACACGGGCCCTAGAGCATGCAGGCTTCAGTAGTTGTGGTGCATAGGCTCAGTAGTTGTGGCGCATGGGCTTAGTTGCTCCATGGCATGTGGGATTTTCCTGGACCAGGGATTGAACCTGTGTCCCTTGCATTGGCAGGCGGATTCTTTTTTTTTTTACATCTGTATTGGAGTATAATTGCTTTAAAATGGTGTGTTAGTTTCTGCTTTATAACAAAGTGAATCAGTTATACATATATATATGTTCCTATATCTCTTCCCTCTTGCGTCTCCCTCCCTCCCACCCTCCCTATCCCACCCCTCCAGGCGGTCACAAAGCACCGAGCTGATCTCCCTGTGCTCTGCGGCTGCTTCCCACTAGCTATCTACCTTACGTTTGGTAGTGTATATATGTCCATGCCTCTCTCTCGCTTTGTCACAGCTCACCCTTCCGCCTCCTCATATCCTCAAGTCCACTCTCTAGTAGGTCTGTGTCTTTATTCCTGTCTTACCCCTAGGTTCTTCATGACATTTTTTTTTCTTAAATCCCATATATATGTGTTAGCATACGGTATTTGTCTTTCTCTTTCTGACTTACTTCACTCTGTATGACAGACTCTAGGCCCATCCACCTCATTACAAATAGCTCAATTTCATTTCTTTTTATGGCTGAGTAATATTCCATTGTATATATGTGCCACATCTTCTTTATCCATTCATCCGATGATGGGCACTTAGGTTGTTTCCATCTCCGGGCTATTGTAAATAGAGCTGCAATGAACATTTTGGTACATGACTTTTTTGAATTATGGTTTTCTCAGGGTATATGCCCAGTAGTGGGATTGCTGGGTCATATGGTAGTTCTATTTGTAGTTTTTTTTTTTTTGTAGTTTTTTAAGGAACCTCCATACTGTTCTCCATAGTGGCTGTACCAATTCGCATTCCCACCAGCAGTGCAAGCATGTTCCCTTTTCTCCACACCCTCTCCAGCATTTATTGTTTCTAGATTTTTTGATGATGGCCATTCTGACTGGTGTGAGATGATATCTCATTGTAGTTTTGATTTGCATTTCTCTAATGATTAATGATGTTGAGCATTCTTTCATGTGTTTGTTGGTAGTCTGTATATCTTCTTTGGAGAAATGTCTATTTAGGTCTTCTGCCCATTTTTGGATTGGGCTGTTTGATTTTTTGTTATTGAGCTGCATGAGCTGCTTATAAATTTTGGAAATTAATCCTTTGTCAGTTGCTTCATTTGCAAATATTTTCTCCCATTCTGAGGGTTGTCTTTTGGTCTTGTTTATGGTTTCCTTTGCTGTGCAAAAGCTTTGAAGTTTCATTAGGTCCCATTTGTTTATTTTTGTTTTTATTTCCATTTCTCTAGGAGGTGGGTCAAAAAGGATCTTGCTGTGATTTATGTCATAGAGTGTTCTGCCTATGTTTTCCTCTAAGAGTTTGATAGTTTCTGGCCTTACATTTAGGTCTTTAATCCATTTTGAGCTTATTTTTGTGTATGGTGTTAGGGAGTGATCTAATCTCATACTTTTACATATACCTGTCCAGTTTTCCCAGCACCACTTATTGAAGAGGCTGTCCTTTCTCCACTGCACATTCCTGCCTCCTTTATCAAAGATAAGGTGACCATATGTGCGTGGGTTTATCTCTAGGCTTTCTATCCTGTTCCATTGATTTATATTTCTGTTTTATTGCCAGTGCCATACTGTCTTGATTACTGTAGCTTTGTAGTATAGTCTGAAGTCCAGGAGCCTGATTCCTCCAGCTCCGTTTTTCTTTCTCAAGATTGCTTTGGCTATTCAGGGTCTTTTGTGTTTCCATACAAATTGTGAAACTTTTTGTTCTAGTTCTGTGAAAAATGCCATTGATAGTTGGATAGGGACTGCGTTGAATCTGTAGATTGCTTTGGGTAGTAGAGTCATTTTCACAATGTTGATTCTTCCAATCCAAGAACATGGTATATCTCTCCATCTATTTGTATCATCTTTAATTTCTTTCATCAGTGTCTTATAATTTTCTGCATACAGGTCTTTTGTCTCCTTAGGTAGGTTTATTCCTAGATATCTTATTCTTTTTGTTGCAATGGTAAATGGGAGTGTTTTCCTGATTTCACTTTCAGATTTTTCATCATTAGTATATAGGAATGGCAGGCAGATTCTTAACCACTGCATCATCAGGGAAGTCCCTATTCCTGGTTTGTTAAGTGCTATTAATGTGAAAGAGTGTTGTATTTTGTCACATGCTTTTTTTGTGTGTCCATGACATGATTGTGTAGTTTTGGTCCTTTATTCTGTTATTATAGTGTATTACATTGATTGATTTTCATATGTTAAACCAATGTTGCATTCCTAGAATAAATCCTACTTGGTCACATAATTCTTTTTATACGTTGCTGGATTTGATTTGCTAGTATTTTGTTGAGGAATTTTGCATCTACTACATTCAGAAAGGATATTGGTATGTGACTTTTTTTGGTGATGTCTTTATCCAGTTTTGATATCAGGGAACACTGGTCTTATAGAATGAGTCAAGATGTGTTCTCACCTGCTTTATTTCTTGGGAAGAATTTGTGAGGGATTGGTATCAATTCTTCTTTAAACATTTAGCAGGATTCACCACTGAAGCCATCTAAACCTGGGCTTTTGTATGTGTGTGGTGGGG